>NC_088284.1:16967379-17303317 GCF_036013445.1 Caloenas nicobarica
CCAGCATTAAGGAATCTTCGGTATTCAAATGGCTATGAAACTCCTGAATTCAAAACAACTGTCTAAGATCCCATCTCAAATGCACAGTTTTCAGATTCTGTTTTCCTCCCTCCAAAGATTTAAAGTTTCACTAACATGGCATTCATCA
Organism: Caloenas nicobarica; assembly: GCF_036013445.1. Lineage (NCBI taxonomy): Eukaryota > Metazoa > Chordata > Aves > Columbiformes > Columbidae > Caloenas > Caloenas nicobarica. Next base: position 16,967,528 of record NC_088284.1, read on the forward strand.
GATAATCTTCTTGACCAGGCAGAGACTGAATTTCTAATGTAAAAGCCGAACAGTGAGCTGGAGGACCACCTTAGAAATCAAAAGATGATGCCATGCTTTATCAGACATCTTTATACTTTGTGAAAAGAAGAAACTGGGTAGCTTTTTCCTTTGTGAATAAAACATTAATAGATTTGCAAAAGGCAAGCAAGAATTGACTACACAATAACATGTTGTGCATCAAGAAACACTTGCAGATGTTTTTATGCTACAAGCTATAGAAAAACTACATACATTAAAACCAGCACGGTATGTATTATCCTTCAAAAAAAGAGTACTAGGAGACGATTATCCATTTAAGCAGTTAAAACCACACTTCCCAAACTGTTACATCCTAGGTCTGCAAAGCCATAATGATGTTTAAACTGTCATAATTAAGAGTAGGATGCTCAGTGAGAAACTGATCAATTAAGGTCAGTTTCTTGTCCTTTTCAATTAACAGTTTTCTTGTGCCTATTTTTAAATCTTTCACATAACCAACAATCAAACTTTCAAACAGAAAACTGTTATCCACTATGTTGGAATTCTCATGCATGTATGAAAAACAGGAAAGCACTGGGTCTAAACTGAGTTCCAGATTCTCAGAAGACTGTATCAACATATAGAGGGGACAAGTGGAGTCACTACAAGGCAGAGAAAAGAAATCTTTCGAAAGAGACTTACCTGCTTTCTTAAGAAGTTTAATATTTTTGCTGGCTGAGAAATAACAACGTCTTCTGATATCAGGACTGGTACACCTCCTTAAAGGCATAAATAATACAGTCAATTTATATGGATGAGTTCTAACACAACTAGAAAGCAATCAGTCACTTCATCCACTTTCCTTTTCTCCACAGCATGCACATAAACTAAAGTTTACATAGCAAGGGAGTTCCACCAAGGTCACAAATTTATCCAGTGTACTGTGGCCTTCACTAATAACAATATATAAAAAAGCACCACATCAAATCAGACTGAATCCAATGTCTTCTACCAGATATCTGACACTTTGAGAACAAGGCTGCTTGTCTAGATTTCAGGTGTTCATCTTAAGACAACAATTCCAACCCAGTCCAACTGTCCTCTCAACTTATTCAGGGCCTCTCCTTCCCCCTACTGCAATTTTTTCCTGCCCTTCTCCTCCAAATCCATTTTAACTGCCTGTTTTCTCTAGCCTTGCTACAGCCACTGCTCGAGCTACCACTGCATAACCATGAACTACTACAGAACCAACTACTTCCCTTCTGCCAGAAGCTTACTGGTCAGCCTTCACTCATCGGATTGCAGGATCAAAGACTGTAGAGTGTAACATCTCTGTAACAGGGGCTATCTTATAGCACATTCACAACATAACTGTCACAACAAGCCCAACATGACTGCGCTAAATACTTTTAAAGTATCAATTATTAGTAACAGTATTTGGATCTGGTTTTTTTTTTAAATGGATTTTACATATTTGGGCTACGAAGAAAGCCACTGAACTTCTGGCAAGTACACAAAGCTAGTTCTTGGTATTTTCTGCTAACAGAAAACAATACACTGAAGAGCAAGAGTCAAAGGCACAACTTCTGCATGGATACAGTAATGCCTAAACTGATGATGTAGTAAGTGTAAATGACAGAGTACCCTAACCTGCAGTGATTTAACTGTCTGGAACACACCAAGACAACAACTTAAAGGCTGAGCAAACAGCCAAGCGATGTGTAGAAGTATCCAACACAAAGAAGTCCTCTCTGACACCTTATCTTCAACTTCTGTGGCAACTAGGTTGTTAAGTCATGTTTTCTGAGTCAACCTCTCTACTTCAGCATAGCACTAAAAACCCCAGCTGGTGCAAGTCATAGTCTTTGAGGCTCACATTCCACTTCCAGCTGTACCAGCCCATTAAATTATATACAATTAAAGAACAGTTTCCATACACGAGCCTAGTTATTATCACTATAAATATGCAATGTGCGAAAAGCTTAAAAACAGGTATGTATTTGGCACTGCTGTTTTCTTGACTGGCCACTGTTTCACCCATACACATTTTAATAAAGTGTCCTTTGAGGCACTTTATTTATGTCTTTCATAATTTTACTCTCACAAATTCATCACACTTGAGCATGTAAAATCACTTATCGATGCATTGTGAAAGCAAGTAGCCTTCACTGGGGCGGGTTACTCTCATGAACACAAAACCAAAGAAAACTCTGGAACAACACAGAAATCGGAACCTGCATTTATAACGGGGCTGTGATTGAAAGAATAAAAACCGCAGAGACTGTACCTTTCGGGGCTCTCCAAGAGTTATTTATAGTATTCACTGTCAGGGGAGCACCAGAAAATTTGGCGTAAGCCTGAAACAGAGATTCCAGGGGGAAAAAATCGAGTCAGTGTGTGTAAGAAAAGTGTCGGATGTTTTTTCGACAGCTTCGGGCACCGAGGCGCGGCCAAAAGCGAACGCGCCGGTGGGTCCGCAGTGCCACAGCGCGTTCCTGCGGAGCGCGGCCGCTGCGGCGGGGGCCGGGCAGCGCTGGGAAGGGGCCGCAGCCCTGGGAAGGGGCCGGGCAGCGCTGGGAAGGGGCCGCAGCCCTGGGAAGGGGCCGGGCAGCGCTGGGAAGGGGCCGCAGCCCTGGGAAGGGGCCGGACAGCGCTGGGAAGGGGCCGCAGCCCTGGGAAGGGGCCGGGCAGCCCTGGGAAGGGGCCGGACAGCGCTGGGAAGGGGCCGCGCAGCCCTGGGAAAGGGCCGCGGCGCTGCCCAAGGCTCCGCGGGGGGGACGCGGGGTCCGCGGCGACGCCGCCCCTGCGGTGAAAGGGCCGGGGCCGCCCCTCCGGGCCCCACCGCGGGCCCAACTGCCTCCCAGCCCCGGCTGAGCACGGCGGCACCGGCGGCGCCCTTGCCCGGCACAGGCCCGGCCTCGGAGCGACAAGGGCGGGCGCGCCCCTCGGCGGCGGCGCCGCCTCTCCCGGCGGGAAGAGCCGCTGGGTCAGCCGTGCCGGCGGCAGACAAGCCCACGGGCGCCGTCTCTCCCTCCTCCCCTCCCTTCCTCGCGGGGCGGGTGGCGGCCGGCGGCCGTTACCATGACGGTGAGAGACTCCGGGTGCAGGGACGGCAGCCCCCAATCGCCTCCCCAGCAGCTCAGCTCCATGGGAGCCGCCATCTTGTCCGCCCTCCGCGCCGGCCCGAGAAGCGCGGCGCTGCTGCCCGCGCATGGCGGCGCCCGAGCGCCCCCGGCCGCGCCTCGGGGCGGGAGAAGGCGGCGGCGGGGCAGGCGCGCCTGAGGGGCCGCCGCCCTCCCTCGGGCCGCGCGGCCTGCGGGCGGCGGGGCGCTCCCGCGGGAGGGCGTCCTGCCCCCCGTCAGTGCCGCCGGGGCCGCTGGAGGCGTCGCTGAGGGGCGGGGGCGTCGGCGACATGAAGCTGTTGCCCCCTGAGGAGACGCCGCCCGCCCTGGGACACCGTCGTTCCAAAGAATCACAGAATGTCAGGGATTGGAAGGGACCTCAAAAGATCATCCAGTCCAATCCCCTCGCTGGAGCAGGAACACCCAGATGAGGTTACACAGGAAGGCGTCCAGGCGGGTTTGAATGTCTCCAGAGAAGGAGACTCCACAAGCTCCCTGGGCAGCCTGGTCCAGTGTCTGTCACCCTCACTGTGAAGAAGTTTCTTCTCAAATTTAAGTGTAATCTCCTGTGTTCCACTTTGAACCCATTACCCCTTGTCCTATCATTGGTTGTCACCAAGAAGAGCCTGGCTCCATCCTCCTGACACTCACCCTTTATATATTTATAAACATGAATGAGGTCACCCCTCAGTCTCCTCCAAGCTAGAGCCCCAGCTCCCTCAGCCTTTCCTCATACGGGAGATGCTCCACTCCCTTCATCATCTTTGTGGCTCTGCGCTGGACTCTCTCCAGCAGTTCCCTGTCCTTCTGGAACTGAGGGGCCCAGAACTGGACACAATATTCCAGATGAGGTCTCACCAGGGCAGAGTAGAGGGGAAGGAGAACCTCTCTCGACCTACTAACCACCCCCCTTCTAATACACCCCAGGATGCCATTGGCCTTCCTGGCCACAAGGGCACGGTTTCATTCATGGAACACAGCGGGTCGCACTCTTGCGTGGCTGCACGCCAGCTCTCTGGCGCTTTTGTTGTGACTTTCCACAGGAGCACAAAACTTGGCTTTTGATCAAAGGTTGAGAGCAGTCATCAGCAACTGGGCTTTACAAATAAGGAACTCTTGACCATATGGTACCAGTTTTGAGGAGGTTATAATGAAAACCCATGCGAACGCAGGTCTTTTTTACTGTGGACCTTTAATTAAGGGCATCGAGTTGTCAGCTGTTAGATTTCAGCTTTCCTGCAGGCATGCTGCAGCACACCTAAATGTTACTATAGTCAAGTGCAATGTTTCCATCCTTCCCACACAAGAAAAAATATCACACACTGATTTAAAAAAAAAAAAAAAAAATCACCCTGCACTGACCACCCGCGTTTAGGTCTTCCATACACAGAGATGATGTGCCCCAGACAGGTGGTTTCAGATCGGTGCGAAATTTGTGGTGGAAAGTGTCATGATAAAGCTCTGTGACACAGATCTGAAATCATTCCGCTCCATTTCACAAGGAACATGGGAGATGAGAAGAAACACGTATCCAATTTTTTTCCTCAGAAAAACACACCACTGGCGATGCTAACACCGCAAAAAAAAAAAACCAAAACCAAATCAAAACAAAAACCTACATTACATTTCTCCCTGTAAAGACGTACTTAAGGTATGTATTCTTAATGACACCTTTCTTTTCTTTTCCTTCCTACGGGGACCAGCTACTTGCTAGTCAGTCTCTCCAGGTACTTTGCTTTGGCCTGTTCACCCTGCAATCGCCTCACTGAGATGTCCAAGCTCTGCAGGCAAGAGTGGCTCCAAACAGCTGTGGCCCCAAACAGCTGTTTCTATGAGAAGGATGAGCCAGCCTATGGCTCTTACTAAGGCATGGTGCAAAAGGACTTAGGAGGTAAATAGGAGAGTAAACTTTCTTTGTGTTGCCTTAGGGCTAAATTCGTCTCTGTGCTGTTGTGGAGTTTAGAGCCAAGGCAGAGAAAAAAAAGGCAATCTGCATCTTCCCTCCCCCCATCCAAAAGCTCCTCAGGAACTTTTTCCTCTTGGTTGCCTGAGTGGAATTCCTATTAGTGTAAATGAAAAGTAAATAGCTGCATTGAGAATGGATATACGCCTTGACTTGAAAAACTGGGGCTTCAATTTGTGTTTCTGAAAAAGCAAAGCTGCTTCTGAAACCCGTGTTTGAAACCTTATGTTCTGCAAAATTTTTATGAAAATGTGGCAGGGTCAAACCCAGAAGTGTCAACATAAATATGGATGGATGTGCTTTAGAGCTGATATTTCACTTGCATTAAGATCGCTGCATTAATTGCCCATGAATCCTGATTTTTAATCATCCATATAATTCCATAAAAACAGGGAGTTTCCTGAAGCATATTAGGAGCAAAATATGAAAGCCAAATTAAGCAGCAGGGATTCCTTTCTGCTTTCCCTACCCCGGTAGTTGGAATTTTAACAAGTCATGGACACTTCTGTAAAGCAAAATCTATAATGTTGACAGTTTTTCTATATTCTGTATGCTTAGAAATTTACTGATTTACGTAAAGTAAGCAGAACAAATATTTTAATGGCTGAGGTTTACTTGCAGATCCTATATAAAAAATTACAGTAATAAATTTCTGTAAGAAACTTCCCTGTGAAATGTTACTGGCTTTATGAAAGTTTCCTGATAACTTTGACACATGCCCAAGATATTAACCTCCAGTAAGGTAAGCTGCAGTTTGTACTTCAGAGGATACACGAGTGAAAGGCAATAGCTAGTATTCTTTTGTTTTTATTGAAAATGACAATTAGAAGGTCAAATAGCCCCTTCCAGACAGCAGATAAACATTATGCTTTCTGAAAATCCCTTAAAGAAGGTTCTCCTTGAGCACAAAATCCCCTTCAGTCTGTAACTACTCCAGTAAGAAAACTCAGCATAGCAATGAAAACTGGAAAAATTGCAGTGACCTTTATGTGTACTGGATAAGTTTATCTAAACAAGGACTTAAGTTTCTGTTTATATACCTTGTGAACTGATTCCCTTTTGTTATACTGTATTATGTAGCATGCTCTGTCTGCAAAATACTGCTTCCACGTGCATTCTTGAAGAAGAAACACAAAGAATTAGCAGATGTAGAGCAAACCCAAAATGTGGCCCTCACACATCTAACACTATGTGACACTACAAACAAGATCGTCCTCCCACAGGGTTGATCGGGATCAGTGCAAGAGTGTCCTCTGTAGTTAAATCAGAAGAGAAAAATGCTAAGTTAAAATGATTTAATAAAATGTTTTTGACAGAGAATGGAATTTTTCAAGAAAACGTTTAGTATGTTTTGATAAATAAATTACAGAGCAAATGGTTGCAAATAATTTGACAGTGTTCCCTTAGGTGGGTGACAGCAAAACTTTACTGTCCTTTTATCCTCTTTTTTTTTGGTCTGCTATAGTCACTGAATACTTTAATACAGAACTCATGATTTTGCAGACCTTCATGATGCAGACCTTCAGGCATTTAAGCCTATGTTTTCAAAGAATGCTCTTTGGTGATGAAGGGCTTCTCCTCAATAGATAGTAGAGCAACATTGGTGTGGCTCTAGGTCCACATATTAGTCTCTGCAGCATCTGTGCTGTTTCCATCCTTTAGGTCAGGGATGAGTTCTGGACTCAGAATTCTTTCTAGGCAGCTTGTGGCACTTTAAGTCCTTCCTTCTTCCTTTTTTTGTCCCATGTCCTTGCCTCCTGCTCTACCCCTTTCAGCCTCCCTCTTTTCTCTGGCTCCGTAGCACTCTGCACCTCCTGCTCTGTTTTTCTGACTCCACTGTGCAGCTCTCTGCCAGCCTGGTGACACCACCATGTCATCCTGTCACTTCCATTGCAGGGGTACAGATGGTGGGAGTGATGCTGAGGCATTTCTTGTTGTGTGGAGACACATATGAAAGAGCAGCAGGGCAAAGAGGAAGAACAGTCCTGTGCTGGGACACAGCAGATATGGGGGAGCACCCTCCAGCCTGGCAATGGGCAGAGGAAGAAATGAGTAACTAAAGGAGTGGGTCAACACTGCTACACAAATAAGCTAAGAAGCCATGCATGCAGGCCAACTAAAGGGCATGGTGAATATAGGCCAGCTGAAGGTATTTGAAAATCCCATTGCAGCTGCGTTGGAGAGGAGCCCAGAACCTGCGCTGTGCCGGCAGCGGAGTGCCTCAGGCAGATCCTTGGCAGCGCGTTCTGCAGCCCCAGCCCCGTGGCGTGCTGTGTCTTGCCTCCCACACAATGAGCCCCCCAAGGGCTGTTCTCTGTGGTGCTCGTTAGTTGCGTACACCAAGTCCAACGTGACTGAACATTAGTCAACACTACTTTTCTCACTTAACATAAAATTTCTCTCCTATTGTTGCCCTTCCTTTTATGATGTAAATAATATCAGACAGCTCCAGCTATTCCAACTGTGTAGCAAGCTGCGAGGGGGCCAGCCACAGCTTCCTGGGTTTCTTCTGATGTGACAGAGGGGCTAAGGCACACAGAGAGAGGCACAGGACAAAGAGGGCCATGCAGCAGGTTGGGAAGCCCACCACGTGCTGCCAGCTCCAGAGTGGGAGAAGTGCCTTGCAGCTCTTCTACTTCTACGGGGTCTTGTGGGAAACCTCTTCCTGTGCACGGGGGGTGCACAGTGGCCCACCTGATGGGTGGTTTCCCGTGGGCATGGAGGAAACTGGTTGAACAGTTGCTTGGCCCCAAACGGGCTTGCTCACTTGCTCCAGTTATTTCTTAATGTCAGCAACACAGAGGCTGGAGTTTCCTGGAGTAGAAGAGAAACAATGGGATGATGACATCTTAGGGGCACACACCATACTGAAAATTGTTGTAGTTGAAAGCAGAAGTTTTTTCTAAAAACTGACTTTGGTTCAGTCATCAGGTTTAGTGATTTGTTAAGACAAGCAACCTTTTTCAGTAGCCTCAATCTGGCCAGGTTGAGGTCTCCCAGTGCTCCTGAGCTCTCTAAATGAAATGGAGGAGCAGACGATATGCTTTTCACAACTTGTTTTGGCGACACTCTTCAGTTAGGAAAAGTGGATGAGTTAAATCGCTACCAAGACCAAGTCTACACACCAACGCATCCTGGTCCGTTTTGAACTCAATGCCGTTAATCACGTCCCAGTTCACATGGCTCCTCAAAGGGCAGGCTCCAGCCGGGATCCCGACAGGTGTTGATTTTGCTGCACCTCGGCAAGATCTCGGGCTCTGCCCGGGCTCTCCCAGCGACGCGCTTCGCTCCCTCCTGGCCCCCCCGACCCTCGGCCGTGCCCCGCCGCGGACCCCGCCCGCCCCCGGGGGCCGGGGGAGCCCCGGCCAATGGTCTGCCGCCTGCCGGCCTCCCTCCCCGGACCGGGGGCCGCCCCCGTTAAACGGCGGCGGCCGGAGCGGAGAGGTGCGCCGTCCTCCGCCGCCCTGCCCGGCCCGCGGCCGCCATGGGGTGCGAGCGTGGCGCCGCGCTGCTGCTCCTGCCGCTCGCCCTGCAGCTGTGCCCGGGCCGCGCCGCCCCGCCCGCCCCCCGAGGTAAGGGCCCCCTTGGTTTAGCAAAGGTTTCTTTCCCCTCTCTCATTCAGGACGGCGTTGGGTTTGCAGGGTTCCGTCCCCGCCGCCGGGAGCCCTGTGCTGGCAGCGAAGCGGGGCTGGGGGCTCGCCAGCTGTGCAGGTGCGAGGGGAGCCGGGGCTGCCGCGGCCCGGGGGCGCAGAGAGCGGCCGCTGCACCGCCGGGCTGCCCCGGCCCCGCGGGCGCCCGTGCCCGAGCTGTGCCCCGCCGGATTCGCGGTGGGAACCGGAGGAGGTCGCGGTGTAGCTGCTCCATCAGCCAGCACTCCTGAAATCGGCAAAAAGTGGTCTGGTTTTATAAGGATGCTGGTAGGTGTGTTGGACGTGGCTGAACAGCACTTCTTCAGTTGCAAGTTCTCAAATGAGAAGCAAATTGGTAAGCTACAAAAACTCGTCGTGAAAACTCTACCTCATGAAGCGCATAGGAAAACAGGTGCTTTCTAAAACCAACATTACTTTGGTAATGTTACGTAGTAAGTCAGGAGCTGCTTTATTTGTGAGCATGCATAAAGTGAGTGGTATCGCTCTCCAGTAGCAGCTTGGGACTGGAACCAGCTCAGCTACTAAGTGCAGCAGTTTGGGTAACTTGGCACTACTCTGGGAGCCCTAAAGCTGCTCCTGATTCTCTCTGCATTTTTAAACCCCTCCATTGTCTTACAAAATTATGTTTGACATTTTAATTGGTTATTCCTTGGTTAAGTGAAGCAGATCTAAAAGTCAATCAGATTAATTTAGCTGAATTTCTAAAGGCCTTTATTAAAGTCATTCTTGATGTAAAAACATTTCGGAAAATTGTTATATTGAAAAGTAGTGTATTGCCATATTTTAAAAAGTAGAGACAGGTTTCCAGCTTGTCAGGAGCAGTGGCCAGTGGAAGACCCCACTCTCAGCATGTGAAATTTTCACTTTCTTACATCAGGCAGAAATCATTGAAATAGGGTTAGGGTTTCACTCCAGGTGTCTAAGCCGTCATTAATTATCTTGAAAAGTGCTGAGCAGCAGTGGAGCGGTGTTTACATTTACAGTAATTGTGGTTAGCTGTGATCCAAGAAGAACCTTGGAGAGTCTCAAAAAGCTGGTGTGACATGGGGCAGAATTAAAGGAAGGAAAGGGTCTTTTACTTTGATCTCCGTTCTCTCCTGTGCTACTGATTTCATGCCTCCTCCTCTTAGGGCTTCCTGTCACGTCTTTTAGCTCCCATCTGAAGAGCTTGCCTTGATGTTTTTGGCAAGAATTATGAAGAGCGGTTTCCACTGTCTAAGGGTGTAGTTGATCCTTTTTAACATTTCAATAGGAAGGTGAGCAGCTCCCTTCTAAAAATAACAGAAAGCATGCAGGGGAGAGTATTCCTGGCCAGTTTCACCAGTGGGCTCAGTGTAGCCTGGTGGGTTTGCTTGCTTGTGCTCCGAGGCATGCCCAAGGGCTCACTCACGCTGCGCGGATTGAAAACAGCTGTTTGTGCCTTTCAGCTTTGGCAGTTCTTTTCTATCCATTTGTTTTCAAGTCTGCCTTTCCAGGGATAGAAACAAAAATATGAGATTCTTCTAAAAATGAAATCTGAAATCCTTGTGGATCTTTCTTTCTTGTTTCTTCCAAACAAACAATTGTCTCTGTAAAGTCTAAAAGCTATCTCTCTCTGCCAGCTCTACTAAGGATGTAAAATGAGTTTTCATAACCCCATTCCTCTTCTGCTAGCCACTTTTGCTAGTGTGTGTATAATTTATGCTGAAGGATGGATCTGATCACATACTGCATCTGCTGGTTGAGGCCATGTGCTTCATAGAATGCAACTACCAAACCGATTTGAGCATTCATTTAAATATGCAAATTTCAAAAATTTCAATAAATGTTTTCCGTAAGGTTAGACAGACGTTTGCCAGTGTTTAGTCATTACTTTTATAATATTTCTCCTCTATTTTTAAGTGTTTGACTCTGGCAGAGATTAGCGAGTCTCACGGGAATTGAGATAAAATCAGCCAATAGACTTAGCAAGACCAGACAAAATGTATAGCTGTATTTTGCGGTGTCAAAGACTTAAGTACTGTATTGGCAGTGCTCTGGCTGAGAAGACACAGCTCTTGTTTTATGAATTATTATTACCTGCAAAATGCTGTTGTACAGAGTAGTGATTTGCATTTCAGTCTCTTGCCTGGGCAATTGCTTTGCTCTCTGTGCGCTAAGCGTGATGAAATATCCAGCCTTTGGCCTCTGCTGTCGGAGTCACTGGTTTCAGTGGGATGCTATAAGTCTGAACGGAAAGAAAGAGAAGTCCTCTGACCAGGTGCGTCTTGCATATGTGTTTCCCAGTTGTTTGACAAAACTATTACAATTGCATGCAAATCAAGGTCCTGATTATTTTTGTCCTGAAAACTCTCAGCAGAGCCATGGGATCCTTGGACCAAATGGAAGTGATGATCTGTATTTCAATGGTTTCATGAGATGAAGGCAAAAAAAATCTCTTCATTTTTCTTTTCTGGAAATAACGTTAGTGTCTAGATGAATGGGTGCTCCAGAATGAGCAATGGAAGCAGCAGGGACCCAGGCTCTAATACAAGGGAACAAGGTTTTCCCCCATGGCTGTGGGTAGGTCTGTGTGCCTCTGTGATTGTCCTGAGTGCTCCTCAGTCTCCTTCTGCATGTAGCTTATGGAAACACACTGGATCAGTAGGATAGCCCCATCACCTTAGTCGACAATGACAGTTTTGAGCTTGTGCTGGCTAGAAAAGACTCATCTGCAAACGTCCACTGTTTTTTTGGCCTGGGAAACTACACTTAGTGGTATAACCATGGGCTCAAATCAAGGTAAGGTGCGGTGTGCTGTCACGTGCCTTTGCTCTCTGCCTGGTGTTAGGGCTCTTCTCCAGTGGCAGCTCTACAGGATCGTGCTGGTCTGGGAGAAAAACACAGCCCAGCTTTGTTAAGCCTGCGGAGTGGCAGTGGTGTACAATGGCTAAATATGCCCTTGTATTTAAACAACACTCATGCATAGTCATTTGTCAGACTTCATTGGAAGGGCATAGTACATTCACTGCTTGAACAGTAGCAGGTTGAAATAGGAGATTATCAAGAAACCTGGTGGAATAGTTTATTGAGTTTGGAGACATCATGGATTTAGGAATATTGAGGAAAACCCGAGTTTGTGGTTTCAGTTGGGTAGCTGACATATGTATGAGTATATTGTTAGATTCCTTGCTGATGCATTCTGCAAAAATTAAAAGAAAAATTTGAAACAGCTTTCACTATGCCTTCGGGGTTATTTTTTTTGTTAGTTCTGTCTTTCATTGTTATCTGTGCCAGAAGGGAGAGATGAGTCTTTTGCATATAATATATCTTCTGAGAAGCCAATGAAGTGAGGAGGATGTTATGAACATCGTATTGCTTACCTGACATTTTACAATTTCAGTTGGTGCCCTGAAATTGCCATCAAAATGGTTCTTAGGATAAGAACAGTGGAAATCTGTCTGAAAATGTTGATGCTGGATCCTCAGTCTACTTGAAGTGTGAACACAAGCATCTGAATTTATGAAAGCAGAAATAAGTTAAAAAGCTTTCTGTTGAGGTGCATCCTAAGAAGAGAAGAATTTTAGAGATCTACCCTAAAAATATTTGAGTACCTCAATTTGAAGAGTAGATATTTCTTTGTTAATAAATTATTGATAATTCCTTTTTAAAAAATTGCTAAAAGAGGATCGGTTGCAGCAAAATCTAGATGATATTTTGATAGAATCATAGAGCAGTTTCGGTTGGAAGGGACCTTTGAAGATCATATAGTATAACACCCCTGACATAGGGCAGGAACATCTTTCACTAGGTCAGGTTGCTTAAGCCACTGCCAGGGGCATTGGACTAGGTGATCTTTAAAGAGGATATTCATATTGTTAATTTTTGTTTTCGTATTTTTTATTTTAGTAGGACAACTTGGGTTCATTTTAAAGTATCCATATGGAAATAGTAAAGGTTGTACAATCTCCAATCGGTGGCTTCAGCGTACATGCTTCTTTGGTCACTATTATATTTAAATTGCTGTTGAAACTTGCTTATTTTTCAGTTTTTGACCTTCTTCCATATGCCAACAAGAGAATGGTAACGAACTTCTTGCAACAAGCACTTGGTGACCCTACGCTGGATGATGTGTACTTGCTTTCAACATTCAAGCTGCAGCCGAAGAGCACAGCCACCATATTCGGCCTGTATTCCTCAGCTGACAGTAACAAGTATTTTGAATTTACAGTAATGGGACGGATGAATAAAGGTGAGTTGTTTGGAGCGTGTAAGGGAAAAGTAGTGTTGGATCCATAGTTATTGTTGCATCACAGATGTTGAAAACTGTGTGATTCGCTTTTGTGCTTGAGTCATTCCTGTTGCATGTTGTCACCACTCAGGCCCTCCCTCGCAAGATAAAAGTGTTGGTTACATCCCCTCTCACTCCTTTTCTCTCTCCCTCTGCGGCTGGATGCTGCTCTCTCCTGGGTGGGGGAAGTTGACCTGACAATCGGCTGGTATCTCCACTTTGCCACGGCGCTTACTCTGACCAATGCTGAGAAAGGAGCTAAAAATGGAGTATGGAGACAGGAGTCAATTTTTTTCTTCTTCTTCTTTTTTCTTCTTTTTCCCCTTGGGACAATCACTGGTTCATATTACTCAGGAATGTTAGGGACACACGCACATGCTGCCTCATGCATATGAAAGGCAAGTTCTTTCTCTGCTGACCCTGGAGTTTAGATGTGACTATGCGTGACAAACATTCCTAGCACTTACAGGATCTTTTGGGTGAATTAAAGTGTTTGTTGTCCGTTTATTGAAGTTAGTTAATCAGGAGTCAGAGTAGGAATTTCAGCAGACTTTTAGAAATTGAGAGCTTTCATCAATCTCTAGACCAAATCTAGGATATATTGCAATTTTAAGGTTCAGTGAAAAATTGTCAAATGATGTAAATTATTGTTGCTCCATTGACTTCACCACTGCTCAGATAATTTGCTGCTGCCCATCTTGTAATCAGGCAGATGAGTCCAGCATACTGAGAAACCTGACTGAGAAATTTCAGTTTATACATAGGAAGATTATTCTATATGCTGAAGAAAAGCACACCTTTCACTTGGAAAGTGTAGGGGAATGAGTTAGATAAAACATTGTTAGTTTTATCGGGTCTGCCAAAATCTTTCTGAAGTCAGGGAATAAGAACTTTCATGCTATGTGTGTGTTGGGGCTGGGTAACACATGGTCACACAGCCTTATGAGTAAGTGTCATACAATTCCTAACACTGGCTTAACCTAGTTGCTAAATAAATGATAGATCACGCATACTCAGTCTTTCCCTCTCACACACATAATTATTTGTGGAAATGCATATATATACACAAAAATATGTCTATATACATATCAAACTCTTCTTTTGATTTTCAAGAATACCTGCATGCCTGATGGTTACTGATACACCCTTAAGTAACAGACTTAAGAGACTTTCTAGTGGGAGGTTATGTGGCTTCTTTTGGTTTTGTCCTTAGTAGGTTAGTGTTGTATACGAGGAAGGTCTGTGACAGAATGATGGCATAGGGGTAGGCAGCATGAAGAAATTTCTTCTGTCAGTCAGTGACCAGTGTCGAGTAGATGGCGGCATCTGTAACCTACCTGTTATAAAGGACTGATCAAACAGACAGAGGCTTTTCACAGCAAGGCTGTTCCATGGAGGTCTCTTTGCCTCCTTATTACTTTAAAACACCTTGTTTAAGGGACCTGGCAGTGTGCAAGTAGTAGGCAGTGTTTTCACGTGTGGTTTCTCTGGAAGAGTCAAGTGTCCCATATAGCTCCTTCATACAGTAAGTTAAACTGCGTCCAGGAGTTCATAATGTGAGCTGGAAGTACGGAGTGTGAGGGCTGTTTGTGATCCTCTCAGGACTGGAGATCATCACTTAAGTGGTGAGCCAATCTCGACATCTTAGCAAAATGCAGGGTCTAAATATCTATGGTTTTAGGAGGGTGCATATGTGCATAGTGCTTCCTCTGTGTGGTATTTCTACCTGTGCACCCAAATGTGATCCAAGTAGCCCAAAGCAGTCCTTGGTTATCCTTTGAAGTGCCACATTTGAGAGCAGTGTTCCAAATGGTTTGCTCATGTTCTGGTTTTGTTATGGAATACCATAAATGGTCATAAGATCTAGATGTTTTTAAAACACAGATCTGAATTACTGGGCAGCTGATCAACTTGTTTTGATTAGACCAATGTGCTTTTCAGGGGCAAACAGCATCTATGGGTTTCTTATCCTTTTTGAATGATTCCTATATGGAACAAGCAGCACTAAGTGCCTAAACATGATGTAACTTAACAATTCTGTGAAACAGTTCCTATTTACTGTTAGGATTGGTAGTTTCATTGAAAATCTGTTTTTTAAACAGTACAGATGAGACACTTACTTTGATGAATGTCAGTGTAGAATATCCTAGCGGCAAACATGTAATGCAGGCGCTTGATGAGTTAAATCTTAAGGAGTCAGAGACTGTAGTCCAGCAAAATCTCCCTTCAAAAGCCTATTCTAATTTACCAGATGGATATTTGGCTTTGACTGAGGAAGGGATACTTGATCCCCCATCCAAGCCAGACTACTCCTTATCCTGAAAATATTCTGGCAGAGTCTGTTCTGGCCCGTGCCACCACCTCCTCTTTCCTTCTGTAGCTTAGTGGTGCATTTGGTCGCACCGATTGCAGGGCCCAGATCCAGAGACCTTGCTTGCATACCACCAGACGTGCATAATACTCACATAAGTAAAATGTCTGCAGCATACTCTGTCTTGCCAGATCTTTGAGTTTGCCAAGAAATGCTACCTTTTAGCAAGTTACTGGTGACCTCATGCACCTTTGCGGAAATCTTAGCTCTGGCAGTGTTTTGACATAGACAGCAGTGAAAACATTCCTGATATTGATCACAGCTGCTGAGACTTTAGTGCTGGTGTAGACATGCTCTGCCACGTTTATTCTGGTATAAATCTGGATTTTTTTTAATCATTAGAATAAGGAATTAGAAAAATAGTAAAGAACATGTACCCAGTTAACTCAGAAGGTCACCAGTGCAGGTATGATAGCATCAAAGAGGGTACATTAGTACTGGAGAGATGGGAAGGTAATTTGTTAAATGAACAGAAATGGAATTAGTTCAGTAGGTGTTATTAGCTCTTAAGGTAATAAGAGTTTTTCCTCTGCTATATCCACAATTTTTAGGTGACCTCGTGTTAATGTAGGTGTTTCTTGAAGGTCGGAGTATTTTTGAGCCCTCATTTGGTGCAGCAGTAGCAGCCCTCTGTGGACTTCAAACATGTTTGCAAGAGCCAGCATGTCACTGTTCAGGTGCCTGGTGTTTGTGCAGCCTGGCTTCTGTCATCTTGAGGAAATAAGGGATATGCAGGCTGGTGATCAGCGGGGTCTTTGGAACAAGTTCTGTCTGATATTGTAGGGTGGTTTTACACTGTCTAGTTGCACTCAACTCATTGCTTCCGCAGGTATGTGTTTGGAGAGCCAGGGAGAGATTTTGTGGAGAGAACTAGCTGGTCTAAGAGATTTAGCTTGCAGATCCTAGCTTACCAGTCTCATTTCCTTAGGAAAGAGAGAGACATTTTTTTCGATATTACACAGCATGTAAGAGTTTTTGTTTGTCTGCTGTTGTGTTTTTTGATGGGGCATTTTACTTCGTAAAATGAGAATTTGTTTTGTGTATTATCAAGTAGGTCATTCACTAATGCCTTAAAGAGCTGAGGGGGGCTTAGTCATCCTTAGGTGGAATATCTCTTTTCTGCATTGTATTTTGGTTTTACTTACCATTTGTTACAGAGAAATGCAGGTCATTGGCTTGGAATCATCCTTCCTTTGATTTCTTTAATGATGCATTTGGATACATTGTCAGATGGCTTCACCGAATGCAATATGCATTGCTGAAACCTATTTTTTTCTAGTTGTACATTTCTGTTGCAGAATATTTCTAGGTCTATCAGAAATGTACTTGACAAAGTGCTGATTGCAGGCTGTCCACTGCACCCTTTACCACTTGTATTTTAGCACGTTAAGCCCTGTAGGGTGATGTTGGTTAGGGCAGTTAGAGAGGCCTGGACAAAGCAGTGGAAAATGCTGTGCAAGCAGCAATGCTTTACAAATGGGCAGTCGTGCAAGAGCCCTGGTAGTCTTGCTCTGAGGGTCAATATCTCATTTATTATTACCATTTATATCTGCATATGGGACGCATTTACAAAAGCTGACATGTGGAAAAATACCAGAGCAATTGCAGATTTCCACAGTATTGTCCTTGATCAGCCTTGGGTTATCTGCTGCCCTCTGACAGCCCTCCTGTGTGTTCTGTACTAGTTGTGCTGCGCTACCTGAAGAGCGATGGGAGGTTGAATTCTGTGATCTTCAGCAACATCCACCTGGCTGATGGGAAACCTCATGCTATCATCGTGTGGCTGGGTGGCCTGCAGCAGGGATCGACCACAATGGAGCTGTATCTGGACTGCCTGCAAGTAGGGGCTGTTCAGGACCTGCCAAAGGCATTTTCAGCGCTGTCTCTGAGGTCATCAGCAGTAGAGTTGCGAACTTTCCAGGAGAAGCCACAGGTAAGTGGAAGAGCTGTGACCGGGCTGAGCACCTGGAGGGATCACCAGGATCCTCCAGATCACTGAATCCAGACCTCAGCCCTCCCAGCAGCCGAGCTCTGTACAATGGTGATTCAGTAATGCTTGAGTATTAACTTGTGAAATAAATGTAAATATAAGTTCCCTATGGAACAGGTGAAATCCTAGCTTCATTGAACCCAGTAATAGTTTTATTTTGTTTTAAACAGAATTTTTAGCTTATTAAAAAAAGTAAAAATTACTGCCTCCCTCACTTCAGTCCAGGTGTTTCTTGGCAACTGGACTTTTTGCATGGCCTTAGCTGATGGTCAGGGCAGCTCTTCGTCAGCTTCTTACAGCTCTTCAGTATGAGCAACCCTTGGCTGTGTATGTGGCTTTCCTTTTGACATTAAGCCACGTGGACTAAAAATATGAAAGAAGAGGGCTCACGTGGTGTGAGAGTACCACCGCGATCTGTTTGACTGCAATAGCTTTTCTTCCTCTGTCTGCCAGCCAGAGTTGTCATACCTTCTTGTCGTCTTTGTATTAGCAGTCCAATGTAAGCAGTATCTTCCACAAGTTTCTTCCGTCATCTTTAATGCAAAATATGCATTAGAAGGTGCAAAGGCATTCTGCCCCTAGGGTCACCCCTTTCCTTTGTTTCATTGCAGGCTTGAAAATGAGCCTTTTTATGGAGAATCAGTAAGGTGCCCACATTCCTGATATGAATGTAGACCTGTTTGAGGGGGGAAATGAGACTGCTTTGGATTCAGTTCAACAACAACAACCAAAATAATTCTTATATGCCACGAATATAAAAATATGTGAACTTTCTGGTATGTGAGATCATATGAATTGAAATAGTGAAAAACAAGTTCAAAATAAAGCCACAGCTATGTGAAAATCTGCAAGACAAAGATTGGGGATTTTATTGCAGATCAGATGGTGCGGGGTGGTCCTGAAGGGGATGGTGTTAGGTGCCCTGCACTCTTAGGAAGTGGACAACCTCTCTAAAAATTAATTTGCTTTGTCTGATGTTTCACATTTTTCCGTTGTTATACATAAATGTTGAGCTTTGTTTTTCTTGTGAGTCCAGGAGGCACTAGATGAGCTGAAGCTGGTAACTGGAGGAACACTTGCCGAAGTGGGGAACCTGCAAGATTGTTTTCTTCAACAAATCGAGCCTGTTTCTCAGTACACTGGTAAGGCCTGCAACCAGGAGCCAACATTGTTCTTTAAGGTACCAGTGCAAATAAGCTAGTGTGATGAATATTAAAAATGTGGAGAAGCTATGTAAACAAGTAATAACAATTCTTAGACCAAATTACAGCCATGGTAATTTCCTGTAAATGTTTTAGAAATAGCTTGGTTTGGAGAGAAAACAGTCACTGCTGCTGGTGACAAAGAAATAAGTTGTCGTCCTAGGGAAGGAGGAGTCTGTAATGATTAAAAGAGGCTTATTAGCCTAATTTGGAAGACAAACTTTTGTGATCAGGATCTGTTTGTGTCAGCTTAATAACATTTTAAGCATTCAAATTGCAGACGATTGCAGACAGTAAGTAGTCCTAAATGCGATCAACTGCTACAGGCTTTATGAAGACAAGACAAAGTACTTACCCATATGGCCAGTATTGGTCTTCTGTTGATCACTGGAGTGTCCTGGAGAGGAACAAGGTGTGTAGAAGGACACAGGAGAGCGCAGATCGTGTTGGTGCTACGGCTGCGGAGCCTGCAGGTCCATGAGGGAAAAGCCATTGCAAGGCAGCCACTAGTCCTGCTGCAAGTTAGCCCAGGCTTTTGTCACCTGCTGGACTGGGAGTCTGCTCTAAAACCAGTTCCACTTCTGCCTGTGCTGGGCATTGTGGAGGCTGAGCTGAGAGCAGGGAGGAAAGGAAGGAACTGAGGCTACTGGGATTCTTGCAGGGCCCCAGGGGCTGGGTGCAGTGACCTGCGATGTTCTCTCTAACCTCTTGACACAGCAAATCTAGGTTAGACTGCCCCATCTGTCCCCCTTTCTAGTCCCTGTGGATCTGCCTTTCTGCTGCAGGTGTGAGGGAGAAGAATGGGTTCACACTGCAGGTGCAATATGTTAATATGTGACAATCATAGGGAAAAATAAGTGAGGTCAAGGTTTCAAATTGGATCCATGAGAAGTTCTCTCTCACACCCTTACCTGTCCTCCATGCCAAACCCAACCCTGCAGCCTTGCTACTTTTGATTAAAATAGAGACAAGATGCATAAATTTTAAATGAGAGCCTCCCGGGTACACTACGTGAATGCAGGCATCAGTGGTGTGCAGTGATAACAGAATCTGTTTTGCCTTTTAGCTGTGTAAATCCTCAGTTGCATATGCTTCTGTTTTCTTGCTCCTTAACATACATACACTGAGGCAAAAAACACAGTTTTATCATCAAAAGTTTCTCTTTCTGCCTAAATGAACAAGCATTTGCACGTAGAAGGGAAGGGTAATTCATTGTTTCCTCCTGGAAAAGCTCACAGCTCTGTGAGCAAGGTTTCCAGATTGCAGACTTGCAGCTTTCTCATTTGTTTTTGCTCATCAGTCAATAATACAAATGGTAGTAATACATAGAGATATTGTCTCTCCCTGCCTGCCTCCGCCTGGCTGAACCTCTCAAATTCAGTTGCTTATAATCTTCAAGTGGAATTAGTATCATATTAGTAATAATAATAACAGAACAACTCACATTAATATATTCAAAGTCTACATAGTCAAATCCACCAAAGGAAAAGGGGCAAAAGTTCCAACAGCAACATTAACTCAGCTGCCTTGCACTTTGTATATGCTTCATGCTGCCCTTTTACAGGAGCAATGTATTAGATAACCACAATTTTTTCTTCAGCCAGAAAAAGCTGGAGTGCAAATGCTTAGCCGTATAGGAGTGTGAGACCCATATATCTTGGCTAAAGCATGTTTTTTCATATTACTTGGAAAATCCTTTGGAGAGCTTTGTACCTAAATAACTGTACGTGGCTTTGGCTGTGTGCCTGGTCATTGCTCACCGTGGTGGCAGCAGGATTTCCTCCGAGTTCAGTCTGTGAGACTGAGACACCTAAGCAGTGTAGATGAGAATATGGTGATCAGATGGAAGTCGAACATCTGTATTTGGGTCTTCCTGTGTGAGTAGGAAAATACAGAGCAAGATGCGCTGGGTTTGATAGGTGAGGTCAGTATACTGGATGTAATCATCATCACAAAATCATTCAGGTCAAAAGGGATCTGTGGAGGTCATCTAGTTCACGTAGAGTACCTGAACTTGATGTAGTTTAAAAAGAATAGCTATGTTGCACCAAAGTGTTCTTTTAAACTAGCTACTGTAAGAGACAGTATGCCAATATAGACCCAAGGGCAAGAGTATAAGAGAGTGGAGTTATAGTGTGGTTTTCCCTGGATGCTTTCCTGTTCTCCAGCAGCTTATGGTATACAGAGCTCTTGACTCAGGTAGAGCCTTTGTGTTTTGAACTCAGTATACGTTTCCTTCCATGAATCTGTCCAGTCAGTTTTGAATGCATGATCAAGAATGTTTCCTGGCAAGAAATTCAGAACACATCTGAGAAGGTATCTTCTTCTGTTTATTTTGAACCTGCCTCTTCATAGTTCTACGTGCAACTTGTATAGCAACTTCTTTGGTGGAGGATTACAGGCTGACAGGAAACTGTTCTCGTCAGCCATCATCCATGCTTTAATCATGGCTCGACCTATGGCCAAGTAACCACAATCTCTGAATGACGATTCAGGACTCTGACTTTGCTGGATGGAGGCAAGTGGGGTGCTTGAGCCAGTGTTGCTGCCAGGAGAGCTAGAAGAATTATCTATGAGGCATTTCATGCTGACTGGCAACTGCACAAGTTAGTGTTTGTGTCTTTGTCTTGCCTGGGCCAGTTAGCTGTGCAATGAAGGTAGCCGCCTGCTCTAAATCCAAGGCCTTATACTGGAACATGTTGCCCAGAGAAGTCACGGGTTCCTCATCATTGGAAGTGTTCAAAGTCAGGTTGGACAGAGCAACCTGACCTAGTGAAGTGTGTCCCTTCCATGGCAAGGGGGTTGGAATAGATGATCTTTGAAGGTGTCTTCTAACCCAAACCACGCTATGGTTCTATACTGCAAGGTCCTGCGAAGAGGAAGACAGGGTAGCTCCCTAACATGGCCTTGGGTTTACAGACAATAAGCATGTCAAGGGACTTCAGTTCCCTATTGGACAGTAATTCTTCAGATCTGTCTCAGAATATAATTATAGCTGTGAAAACTATTCTGTTACTCAAGTTGTTGCTGACTCAGAGTATAGAGCTAGGGACTGGCTGAACTGGGGAGTTTCCTCAATAGGTAGAGTATGGATGAGAGAGGACATGGTAGGACTAAGTAACTGTATAGCTTCAGACTGTACCTTTTGCTTACCCCGCTCACTCCTGGGAAAAGCCACCCCAGGATATACTGTGGACCAACAGCTCCCTGGAAGGCCTCTCTTGAGTTCTTACCACTGATCACCAGTCGTTATGCTGTACGTGGGGCCTATGATAGGTCTTGGCTTTAAATAGGGGGAAAAAAACCCAAAACACACACAACCACCAACTACTATGGGAAATCATCTGTTTCTGCTCTGTTGTATCAATTTGCAAATAGGACATGTAGTTCATAGCCGTATAACCTGTTTATTCCACCTTAAAGTTTAATAGTCTGCAAAACTTAGCTGTACAGAATAGATCTGGTTTTGATTTAGATGCTAGCCAACAAACAGTATCTGAAATCTTGAGAATTTTTTGCAGATCTCAATAACGACTAAACCATTCTTTGTGTAGAGAAAAAAACAAACAAAACCTCAAGAAAAATAAGAACAAAACCCTGTGTCTGTCCTGACAGCCTGTGTGCCGAAGTTCCACTCTGGGATTCTGAAATACCCATGATATTAAGTCCTGCTGGTTTCCAGTTAAAAATAAGACAAGATTGAGACTAGAACAGAGGCAGGCTCTGGGACAGGTAGTTCCCAAGTCTTTAAACTTTAGTGTTCTGATAAGAAAATCTGAAAGGAAGAAAATGTCGTATGTGATGAGTTGGATGATTCCTGCTAGAATGCTTGGAAACAGTCAGACATGCTTTGAAGTACAAAAAAATGAGGTAAATCTTATATGAAAAATCCTTTTCTTTATATTTCAATACTCACAAAAGTAACACATGAATAAGCCTCCCTGAAGCCATTGCACATAATATCAAAATATCCTGCCTGCTTAGATGTACGAGAGCATATACTTGTGAAATTTGTTTTGACATACAGACTTAGAGAAGTAAACAAATAGCTGCTCCAGAGATCTACGAACTCAAGAACTGAGCTTCAAACAGAAACTACTATGAGCTACTGTGCTAAATATGCTTTTTGCTTCTTCTCTGTCACTGGGTCAAAACTAATGTTTCATTTAACAGTTAGGAGTCTTCGTGTGAAGATCTTGTGTTGGTTCTGGTCCTTCACTGTCGCTTATTACAGATGTAACTTTTGGTCTTGTCTTAGAGACCTTTGATTTGTTACTTAGTATTGAGAAGTGGCTTTGGCGTGGTCTCATAGTGTGTTGAGTAGACTTTTTGTGAATCCATACAAGCTCTGCATCCCCCACAAGCAAATGCAGCCGTGAAACTTGTGTACAGTGTGATGAGCTGCCTTCTAGAAGAAAAGCTAAATGACCGTCGCAGGTATTAAGAGCGCTGCTTTCGTCAGAGCGGGCACTCTTGATGCGTGGTCGGAGCTGCACAGTGAGGCTACTCAGAAAGCTGCGCGACTTCACTTCGAAAGTGTGCAGGAATCGGTGGTAGTGACATGGAATACACTTACGGAGTGTGACTTCATGTTGCGTGCACAGATACTTCATGCCTCTGCCTTTCCCTCCTGTCCCAAATGGGTTATCACAAAAACCCAGTCTTGAAATCCTAAGGTTTTGCTCAGGGCTGCTGGCCTCAGGCCTGGGGGAAACCAGTAACACTGGTGGCACTGGTTGCTGGTGGTGTTAGATCTTACTAGAGAGCCTTGATGCTGAAATAATGAAACAATGGTAGAAAAATGACAGACTGATATTCTGTTTGTGGTGAGGTTTCTGCTTTGCCTGTTTCTGTGGTATACAGTAGTGTTCAGTCCAGAAAAGCCTTAAGTTCAGGCAAATCATTATAAAAACTGGAGCTAGGTACTGTGTTTGCTCTAAGGATTCCTACAGGGCTTAAGTAACTGTAATGTCTGCCCTCCTTGGCTCTTCGTGGTGTTTCCATCTTGTATCTCAGAAATCATCATGTCAAATGAAGGAGAGTTATGTGCATTGTGCACTCTTTTATTACTATTTCCCTGCAGGTGATTTTAACAGGCAGCTGATGGGTCAAATGATGCAGATGAACCAAATACTGGGAGATGTGAAAGACCTTCTCAGACAACAGGTACTGTATAAAGGCTTTGGTGTGAAATATCCAAAGCTTGCCACTTTTTTTGATAGAGTCAGGGCAGAATTCGTGTGAGGAATAATAAACTCCTGTATGGAGTTCATTGCCTCAGAGGCATGACACAGTGGAGAAGAAATAACCATATAGGTCCTGGTACCCTGTGCTCACTATGGAGGATAACTAAAAGTGGGAATGTAGGGAATTTGCTCATTCAGACTGAGAAAATCTAGTGTCTGAAGTGGAGAGGATCTCTCCTAGCCCAGTGTTAGACAGAGGCAGGTCTGTTGCATAGAACTGAAATTACATTTGTTCCACTTGCTCATGAGTGTCAGAACTGGAATTGCTGGTGGCATATTTTGTTAAGCATGTTATTCTTAAAGGTCCTTTTGATGAAGGCTGAACTGAAGTACAGCCATTATCACTGTCCTTAATTTTATGGAGTACAGAGAGCATCTGATTTCAAGATGGAGTACCTATATTGCATAGTTTGAGTGGCGTCTTGGGGAAAAATGATAATGATTCTTCTGGCAGCCAGGTGCAAACTGGAGCCGCCTGCGTCCAACTAATGTTTATTTTTTATATCCTCAAGGTCAAAGAAACAACTTTTCTGAGAAATACCATAGCTGAGTGCCAAGCATGTGGTAAGTATTCCTGCTGTTGCCTGTTAAAGGCAACCAGATGAGATGTACAGTCATTTTAAAACTAGTATTGATTGCATCAGCTTTAAGTGGTTTCTAAGAAGTAATTTTAAAAAAGACTCTGTCTAAAGTTCTAGATGTATTGGACATAACTTTAAAATAGATTTTCATTAACGAAAAAGCTTTGAGTTTGCCTAGACCTGGCTATCACCTACTGGAGGATAAAAGCCCACTAAACAAAGTAGTAACACTCACACTGTACTGTCAGTTCTTGCTCTGCCACAAAGCTGTGCCATGTGTTCCTGGGGAGGGAGACGTTGGCTGCCAGGTGTCTCATGAACAATCTCAGTAGAAGGACAAGGGAGGAATCATGTTCTGCTCTGGCTGGTATTGTCAGTCTGAGGAAGATCCTGTGCAGTCCACCTGGAAGTCATCTCATTCTGAGTAGTCAGTCCCTGGTTAACAGCAGTAAGACCCAAAGGGTGGTCTCCATCTTTCCACTCAATGGAAGAAATAAATGTTTTCCCAAATGCCACTGCATGACCCTCCTACTCAACTGACAATCAGGAAACACACGCACTCTGTATAAAAACCAAAATACTCCCTTACTGGGTCAGGCAGAAGGCCTTAAACTCATGAGGCCTTTTAGTTGATTTCTTCTCCGAGACTGTCAGCCTCATCAAAACACAAGTTGAGCTCCAGCCAGGTTAACCTTTATGTGTAAGCACAAAGAAAAAGTCTTTAAATCCTGCATGCATCAGTAGCAAGGTTCAGCACCTGCCAGAGTGTCAGAAAACCTTGCTTTTCCCCAGGCCTGGCCTCTGCACCTAAGCCAGTGTACTTGCATGTCCTGCAGCATGTTCCTGGGCTGCCAGCTGCTGCTGCTTTGTTCCTCTTATTTATAGACTGTCAGATACGCTCTTGAAAAACCATGGCACTGTTTTTCTTACGAAGTGGTGATGTTGCTGCTTTAGCTAAAGAAAAGCCTTGTACTGTCACATTTGAGTCCCTTGGGCCATGTGAGCTCACTGGCTTTCAGAGTTTCCTCCCCTGGCCAGCAGCAGATCTGTGCTGGGACTAACCAAGCAGGAGGGCTCCCACGTGTAGCCAGGAGAGGCACATGGGCCTAACGAAATAGCCTTAATTTCCCGTGTCTGGGGACGCAGCAAGCTGCTGGGCCATTCCCAACATAAGGTCTCCTCAGCCACAGCACAGCTGGTAGCAGCACAGTGCAGAAACACGAAGCCCCTGCTGCGCGGCATCTTGAGGATCTCTTCAGAATGCTTGCCAGCTAAAAGCCGTGGTGGATGTTTCTTTCAATCACTGAAACTGTTGTTCTTTCTGCATTAAAGGTTTGGGAACTGTGAATTTTCCAACTCAGCTTCCTAGGCGCAGTAAACCCAAATGCGAAGTTAATTCCTGCTTCAGGGGAGTCAGGTGCACGGAGACAGCCGAGGGATTTCAGTGCGGCCCCTGCCCTGAAGGGCTCACGGGAAATGGAGTTACCTGCTCAGATATCGATGAGGTAAAATAGTGACTTTCACTGAATTAAAAAAAAAAGGCAAAAAAAAAAAGCTAACAAGCAGCTGTTTCATAGATATCAATAGGTTGCTGATGCTTGATGTCTTCAGCATTTGCTGACTGCTTGCACAATGAATATTAATTCATTCTGATTTGATTCTACCTCCCTATTTTGCTGTTTAATGTTTGGAAAAAAACTCCAAACAAACCCAGCACACTAAAAACCCACAACAACAATAACCAAAACAAGCTTTTGATTTAGTTGTTTCTATTCCACAAGAAGATGCAGTAGCTTCTGTTACAGGCAGAACTGTATAAGCACTTCTTGTCAATATGGGCTTTGTTCTTTAAATTGTAGTGCTCCTGAACCAGCCTTGGAGACCAAAGCCTTCTCTTCAACCCAAACTGAAGCCATGTTTTCGGCCTTACCTTAGAAGTCTGTGAATGAAAATAAAAAATTATTGTTATTGTTCCTTTTGCTTCTTTATGGTTGTGTTGAAAGCTAATAATGTTGACATAAGTCTACTTTTTTTTCCTTGTGCTATATGTTAGAAATTCAGAGCTTGCTTGTATTGAGGACTGAGTTAATAAATTGACAATATCTGAAATGATTAAATAAAACCTGTGTTAATTGGAATGTGACACTTACTCAGAACACAAACAACAAAACCACCTACAACTTCACTGCATTTTTCCTGTGTCATGATTTTTGCCATTACTCTAGTGATTGTTATGGAAAAGCACCTGGATGTAGTAGAATAGGGAACCAGGAGAATTAGGTTATTAACTGTGCCTGTGGATGACACAGTACTACCAGTGTAACTGCCTAATGATTTAAAACAGCAAAAGAAATTCCTTTTTTCTCCTTCCTAGCCAACAGATATGCTATAACTGCTCTTTTGGTTTACTTCCCCCTGTAGACCATCAGCAGAGAAGATGCGGTGTGCCCAGCTTGTATCTGTCTGTGACAAACACTGGGGAGAGAAAGTGGGTTGAGTGTTGCAGTTTCCTGAGTTGTAGGTGGTGTCTTTTGTTTTGTCTTACATGGCATGGACAGTGTCTGCTGCAACAGAAGGCGTGAAAAATTGAGGTGAAGTTCTGAAATGTGAATGCAAGAGGTGAAGCTGAGACAGCTGTGGTGCGAGCTTCATGCCACAGATGGCTGGGGAGAAACTCAAACCAGCCTGGGTGGGCCCACCAAACGGATGGGTTCCACCTCCCAAGCCATACCCAGACTGAGGAAAAGCGTGACGATAACGTCCTCCCTACCATTTTTCAGGGTTGGAGCACTCTACCCATGACAGCACTAGTGGGAAAACAAACCGAGACTGGTCTGTAGTGGCCTGATACTAACGTGGTTTTCTGTGAGCAGTCAGGCTCTGCCACTGGAGATTGACGTGCCTTTGTGTTCCTGCCACCAGTCCACGTGGCAGACCTCATTTCCCATTAGAAATGGTGTCACAGAGACACAGTCTTGCTTATGTGAGGTCTTTACATGGACACTGCTACTAAAGTGCCACCTAGTCTGGTGTAGTTTTGTTCACCAGTAAATATCTCATTTAACAGCTGGAGTTTCACTTACGGTTGTGGAGGGGGAAAAAAAAAAATATATAATAAATGGCAATAGCTTTTCGTTATCTAATAAGATGGGATGTGTCCTATTATTTGTTTTCCTGAGTCAGCTGAGATTAGGAAGGAAAGTAATTTTTTTTTTTTTAAGTCTTTAGGAATCTCTTCTGGGAGAACACCTTTCTATTGAATAAACTATTTCTATACTTTCTAATAACTGCCATTTAAAAAGAAGTTCATATACAAATTCCAATAAAGACAAAGCTAGATGCTTCCTCACTAAGAGCTGCCGTCACTTTTTCTGAGGCTGTTAGCATCTGTGCAATATGCTCCCTTATTCATAACCAGTTTGAAGACATTACTTTAATACGCCAATGCCCTGCATCTTGGGAGCTGCAGCTCTGCTCGGTGTACAGTGTAATTTGAGTGCCCTCTGCTGCCTACAATAAAAAATCCACAGCAAATAAGGAACACAAAATGTCTGTCCTAGGTTTTACGTTTTCATGATGCTAGTTGTGAGCCTACTTCTAACAGATCTTTCCATTGAACACACTTTGATATTCAGTATACCTTTTCTTACTCCTTTGTGTGTGTATTTGGTTGCAAGTTGTATGTTTGTTGTAGGTGGGTATCTTCTGCCTTGTTCTGCCTCCATCTTGTGAATGTTTTAGCGATGGAAGGGGGGAGAAGGCGTATTTTAAAAACTCTTTTATATTTCTTTCTCATGTTTCTTATTAATCGTTGTCTTTGAGCCATATGCTGCATGATGGCATGTTGATGTTTTCAGTACTCTTACAAATACTATGTAGTGGCTGGTGTTGGAGGGGCAGCAGTGCAGGATGTGGTTCCCAAACAGACACCCTCAAGGCTGGTGAAATGGGTCACAGCTGTTCTGTAAAACTGCACGAGGCAATGAAACGAATGATGCCTTCAGGCCAAAGGTGATGCTGTGGGCACGTGGTATTTTGGGAGAAGTGCTGAGGGTTGTCTGTGAGCCTTTGGTCTGGAAGTGTGTGGGTGTCACTGACACATTGCTGCTCATCTGGCTCATGTTTGAGTTACTTCTGGCTGTGAGATTTGCCCAAAATATAAATGGGAGAAAATGCTGCTGCCACTTTCGTGTGTACAAAACACAACTGCAGGACCATTTGGTGGGTTGGAGTTACACAGCTTTCCTGATGTTGTGGTCTGGACCCTTCCAGGGGGCTCTCAGCCTCTGAGGGAGCTGAACCTGCCCAGCAAAGGGAAGGATTGGCAGTCAGAGCTTAGGGCATCAACCACAGGCTATGGTGGAAGATTGCAAATGTTACTTAAATTACAGGGATAGCTGAAGACCCATGGGGGTCAGAAATACACACAGAGACTGTTTCCTCTGTAAGCCAACTCTGAAGAGAAGACCTGCAGACGTTGCAGATAGCATTGCCTTTGACTGAGAGGTCTGTGCACATAGCCAGCACCTGGATGTTACTGAAGCATGAAGGTGTGCTTGGTTCATTTTTTTCTTTGCAGTGTCGTTACAGCCCTTGCTTCCCTGGAGTGCGATGTGTGAACACTGCTCCGGGTTTCCGATGCGAGACGTGTCCCCCAGGATACACAGGACAAACCGTGCAAGGGGTAGGACTCAGCTACGCCAAGAGCAATAAGCAGGTGAGTGGCGGCATCCCTGTGGTAACCGCCATGGCAAGGCGCTCGTTTATATCAATGCATCTGTGTCACATTTTATTTATACTTCAGTCATTCTGTAATTGCCTTGTGCAGTTAGGCAGAGCTCAGAGTGTTTAAATTAGAAGATCCGAGTTGTGTTTGCTTGACTTTAATGAGGATTAACAGCCTACTACTCAGGACTGGTATGGAGACAAGAAAAGATGTCATTATTGGTATCTCTAATGAATTTTAAAGGGACTCTGTTGATTTCTGTAAACTGGATTTGAACCAGAAAGAGTACAATAGAAAAGGCCTGTTTTACTGTAATTTTTTGTATGTTCCTGTAGCACTCCACAAGGGGAACATAGTTCTTGTCTAAACTCTTGTGGGCAAACCAGAAGTCCATCCTAAGGCTGAAATTTTCTGTATCACAGAGTGTCCCTGCAGGATTTAGGTGTGTCTGGAGATCCACTGGAAAGCTAGCCTGTGGGTATATCTGTGCCATTCTGAGAGTGGTTTCAGGAGAGGCTATCACTCTTTTCTAGACTTAAATTTTAGTGGCTTTTCTTCAGACTCAGATCTCAAATTGACATTGGGTTGTTTTACATGTTGATTTGTTTTATTGCTAGATCTGCTTAGATATTGATGAATGTCAGAATGGTGGACTTGGACTCTGTGTTCCAAATTCCCATTGCATAAACACTTTGGTAAGTATCTTTTCATTTGTGGCTTTAAAAAATTGATTTTTTAAAAATTCCATGAGACTAGGGTTGGATTTATGGCTCAGATTGAAGAACTGAATAATACATTTGTTGGCTTCATCTAAGCCAAAGAATGCTTTCCCCTTTTCCTGACTAATAATAAAAAATCAATACTTGGTTTGTCATTAACATGTCCATCTGTGCTGTATCCTTATCACTTTCCTGGAGGAACAGCAAGAACTCCTCTCCACACCATCCAGTTACGTTTATTTATGAGTATGTTATTGCAAGGAACCTCCTTTGAAAGATTAAACCTCTGCTTCTTCTCATCTCCACCCACGTGGGAACTGCTGCAGCAAGCAGTTGCATGGGGTTGTTGTGACCCACGTGCAGGACCCAGCACTTGGTTTTGTTGAACCTCATACAACTGGACTCAGCCCAATGATCCAGCCAGTCCAGATCCCTCTGTATGGTCTTCCTACCCTCCAGCAGATCAACACTCCCACCCAACTTGGTGTCACCTGCAAACTTACTGAGGGTGCACTCAATCCCCTCATCTAGATTGTTGATAAAGAGATTAAACAGAACTGGCTCCAACACTGAGCCCTGGGGAACACCACTCGTGACCGGCCACCAACTGGATTTGGCTCCGTTCACCACAACTCTTTACCCATCACAGAGCACACCCATCCAGGCCATGAGCTGCCAGCTTCTCCAGGAGAATGCTGTGGGATACGGTGTCAAAGGCTTTACTGAAGCCCAGGTAGACAACATCTACAGCCTTTCCTTCATCCACTAAGCGGGTCACCTTGTCGTAGAAGGAGATCAAGGTGGTTCAAGCAGGACCTGCCTTTCGTAAACCCTTGCTGACTGGGCATGATCACCTGGTTGTCCTGTATGTGCCAGTTGCCACTGTCAAATACTGTTCTGCTACAGCTGTCTGCACAGAGCAGGCCTTCTCCATAAAAACAGAAAGATTAAAAGTATCCTGCAGGTGTAAGGTGGTCCTTTTTGCAGCTAGGTATCATTGAGGCTGCCAGTAGTGTTGGAAGTGGTGTGCTTTCCTTGTGAATAACCTTGTTTTTCTAGGACTGCTTTCACTGTTCAATATGTTGTGGGTGGTTTTTTATTTGTTTTTGGTTTGTTTTGGTTTTTTATATCTGAACATGTCCGTTACATCTTGTATCTTATTGCATGACTAGTCCCCTTCAGGAGGCCATCAGGTCCTGCTTGCAGAGGGCAACAAGTGTCCTGCTGCCTGTCAAAACAGAGCAGTGTGGGTTTTTTACTCCTGTCTCCCTTTACAGTTTGGTCTGGAAGTGCTGCCTTAAAGGCTATTTTAATGCATACCAGAGCTTGATATAGGACAGAACATATTGAGCAAATTCAGCAGACTCCAGAAGATATTACCCTGGCCTCCATTACAAGAAAATGCATGGGCTGGTATGTTTTATATAGGCCATATCGTGTGCATGGCCTGCCAATTATTTTACTCTTCAGTCATCTGTATATCTTAATCTTCAGGCTGAAAGTACGCAGATAGCATAGACTAAAATACAGTGCCCAGCTGGGTAGTAAATGTATCTTTCAATCATGGTGGACGGGGACAATCCTGACAGTTCCTCCAACAGGCTTTGTAAGGGAAGGGTAGAGTTGTGTGAAATGCCTCAGATTCACAAAGGGATGGATACACAAGTTTGTCAGAATTCTGCATGTTTCTGTTCCTTGACATGTCAAAAATAATTATTCCCTATAAGGAAAAACATTTATTTTAATTAACGTTTATGTCATCTGTTACAAATCTACAAGTACATGAGATGGAGACAAAAGCCACATTACATGCCTAAAGAAGACCCCTTCTTACCAGCATTTATCTGCTTATGTCTCATGTAGTGATTGTCCCAGCACACTCTGAGATTCCGTGTCTTAGCTCCTTTGGGTTTATTTACACAAGAGAATGGCACAAATATAAAACACATATGTATAAGTCTAGGTAAACCACTGCAAAAAGTTACATGAATGTTCTTATTTTACTGTAAACGAGGATGACCATGTATTCAACTCATGAATGGTTTTTTTTGAAGTACGACATTTAGCTCAAATTGGCTTAAAAACATTTGAGTTAGAAAAATAAAATGGGGCAAAGACATTATGAACTTTCATGTCTTTCTTTGGTTAAAAGTTGTGGCCACGTGAATTTAGATAAGCCGATGGGTCTGCTTTACGCTGAAATAAGAGCATCCAGCATGATTGAGGTGCTGCTTAGAATGTTACACAAAGTTTTGGCCACCTGGAAGTAGTTCAGAGTGATGCTGGCAGGGACAAGACATCATGAAGAAGCTTTTGCTGCTACATGACTTTTCTTTGGCTCAATAAAAGACTAGTCTAAACAGGTGAGACTAGAGTGGTTTTTTTCCCAGCCTGCACTGTGGGAGCCAAACCTGAATTTCACATAGAAAATAAAGTTCGTTCACAGTGCAAGAGGCCTTAATGGGTGAAAAACTACACTTGCACAGCACAAGCAGTGTGACATGAATCTCACTCACGTTGTTTTAAAAGGAAAAGAAGTTGTATTAAAAGTCTGGCTAGTAACTTTTTGTTCTTACAGGGGTCTTATCACTGTGGCCAGTGCAAACCAGGATATACAGGAGACCAAGTCAGGGGATGCCAGGCTGAGAGGAGCTGCAGAAATCGAGCCCTCAATCCATGCAGTGTCCATGCCCGTTGTATTGAGGAGAAGAGAGGAGAAGTGACATGTATTGTGAGTTCATAAATTAATGCATTTATACAGTGAAAAATAGCCTTTTTTAGGTTGTAACTGAGAAAGTCTTTGTGGTTGTTTTATACAGTTGAGTGTTTTAACCAGATTGTGGCACGCTGGCCCAGCCAGCTACAAAAATAACTGGGCTGAGTCTGTCTTGCAGTTGTTTTCTTCTTGGAGCATGTCTGTAAGGCACCCATACTCGTGTACCATATCTACTATGTCTGTGTAATTAGATCTTTTGGGAGTGGCTTTTATAGACTTTTTATAGTCTCCTGAGAAAAGACCATCCAGTGTCACTCTACAGAAGACATCACAAGGACAAATTCTTCTCCTGATGCTCAGCTACAAAGCTGTGAGTAGGGATCCTCTCTGCATACCCAATGTGCCTCTATTTGCCTGCTGATCAAGGTGGTATTTTTCCAACTAAGACTACAGATTCTAGGCGCAGTAGGCTGTACTGTGCTTTCCAGCCGTGGGGGCAGAGGATCACCAAGTAGCATATGAACTATAGTTGTAGGAGTCTAACTGAAG
This sequence comes from Caloenas nicobarica, assembly GCF_036013445.1. NCBI lineage: Eukaryota > Metazoa > Chordata > Aves > Columbiformes > Columbidae > Caloenas > Caloenas nicobarica. The sequence goes on from NC_088284.1 coordinate 17,000,612, forward strand.
TATATTACTTAGTTTTTCCAGCTTGCAAGGGGAAGCAAGAGACTAATGCTGTGTCCTAAATCTGGATACAGTGCATGCTTTTGCTTGCACTTTCTTTGGTCTCATTTTTAAGTACCTCTATTTCAGAGCAGAAGAATCTGTGATATTTTAAGCCCATGCTGTAATGGGAAGATGTGAAGATGCCTAGATACTTGTGTTAGGCAAGTCCTCATTTTAAGGAGAGGCCACAGTTTGACACGCAATTCTCTGCATGCATCTTCAGTTACAACACAAATTAGGCATTGGTTTGAGTACCAGTTTAATTGGCTAGGAGAAGCTTGCGTGTGGGTGCACTGAAATCATTAGGTGTTGCAGGCACACATTCCATTTAACATCAAGTCTTAGCTCTTTATAGCTGTGCCTAGATATAGAGAACTTGAAACAAAGATTTTCTTTCCACATTGGCAGATGCTGAAGTGTACCTTTTTGTACTTCAATGTCTGTCCATGCCTTCTGTATATTAGTGTTTTCAAGACTGATGTGTGGTTTCCCTTTCAAATATTGCTACAGTGACTCATTAACCTTTCGGTAGTACTACCATGGTGGTTTTTTTATAGTGTGGCATTGGCTGGGCTGGTGATGGTTATATTTGCGGAAAAGATGTTGACATTGATGGCTACCCTAACGAAGAGCTCTCATGTTCTGCTGAAAACTGCAGAAAGGTAAGGAATCATTTCTTAATCCTATAATAGTTCAGAGCATGAAAGGTGAAGAGGAAGAGTGGAAGAAACATGACTGGATGTTTTAATGGGGTTTTTTTGAGTTATTGAATTCCTCTGGATAAATGCTATTTAATTTGATTAATAATAGAAAAAGCATAGAACACCAGACACGGCTCATTTTTTTTGTCTAGGACAATTGCAGATTTGTCCCAAACTCTGGACAAGAAGATGCCGATGGTGATGGGATTGGAGATGCCTGTGATGACGATGCGGATGGAGATGGCATTCCCAATGAGCAGGTGCTATATACAGATCAGGGTGTAGGGGTCTCTGTAAACAGAAGAAGCTCACGTTACTGCAATAGGCAGTGATTTTGAAATCTGGCTCACTACTTTTTGCCAGAGATTATCCCATACCCACCATTGTCAGCAGCTCTGTAGAACCTGTCTTTTTCTTTTATGTTATATAATCCTCAGTCTTATAAGACTTAAGAAATCCAGGCTGTCTCACCCAGCCTTAAATCCCACCAGTATATGTTCTGTTATTATATTTTAGCATTGAATTCTGGAGCTTTTTGTATACAGAACTTGTATCCTTCTGTCACACTCTCCCATAGCGTAGCCTTCAGGAACTTTAGTTATGTTAGTGTCTTTCTTTTTGAAGATCAGGTTAACCTGACATTGTATTCCATGAGGGATCCAAAACCCACAGAAATTAATGGGTGTCTTGCCAATAACTTGGAAAAACGTTTTAATTGCGTTTTCAAAGCAAAAGACATTTCCATGTGGGTACACTACTGCAGAATATATCAGAGAATAAATTCAGACTGTAAGAGCCCTTTTACATTCACCCCGTATCCTCACATGCCCACTGTTGTTCTGTATTAATGTACTTCTGTGATATTACTGAATGCACTTCAAGGGAGACAACAAGAACACTCTATACAGAATACAAATGTTCGTATGGAGCTTGGGCAGACTAGCAATCACAGGAGGTCTGTCTCAGGCTGTTTTTCCATAGAGGCCAACCCTAAATTCTGGTAGCTTGAAGCAACTGGTTTTATTAATGTTCTGTAAGGAAAGATGTTAAATTCTCCTTCAACTGTAAATCTGTGTGCAGGTTCAGCACCTTCACAGTCAAGTATCTTCTGTATTGTCGCTAAGCTCTGTTCTGCCTCTGTGTGTGCAAGAGGATGAGGCCATGTGTGTGCTAGATGGGAGAGGAGAGTTTACACCACATGGGGGAAGAAAGAGAGACTTGTACCTTTTTGCATCAAAAAGTCCCGATTTTCCAAGTGTTTCTGCCTTGGTTTGAGTCTCTACCAGAAGGGGGCAACGGCCTTTCACCGAGAGCATCTGCAAACCCTGTCAGGGTCTCTGAACTGCAGCTTTTGAGAAGGATGTGTAAGGAAGCCAGGGCACAAAAACCAAAACCAGGTTATTCACCATGGACCTATCCAAAATGAGAGTCAGAACTCGAAATTACGAATAAAGCCTTATGATACTGGGTGTTTATGTTTAGGGTTCCCACGATGTGATTCAGAGCAGAGCTTTGAGGGAGCCGGTGAAATCTAATCCATAGCTAATATTCACATAAAATATCAAACTGCTCATAGTAACCGTTCTTGTGAAAGCAGAAATAAATACGAGAGTTATGTAAATCCACTAAAGTAGAAATTAAAGATGAGGGGCCTGGTTCGTGTCTGATTTGGATCTGTGTCTCTTGCAGGACAACTGTGTTTTGGCTCCCAATGTTAACCAGAGAAATGGCGACCAAGATATCTTTGGAGATGCTTGTGACAACTGCCGCAATGTCCTGAATAATGACCAGAGGGACACAGATGGTGATGGGAAAGGAGATGCTTGTGATGATGACATGGATGGAGATGGTTGGTAATTCTTCACTTCCGGCTTCTCTGATGCTCTTGAAACTTGCTCAGAATGTCCCATGTGTTACAAGATTTCTTGTCACCAGCTGCTAATATTGTCTTTGTTCATGAAACCTGTGTTTGGAATACTTACCGTTTAGGTTAATATATATCTTCTGGGTTCCATTGGAAGCACTGAACACTATAGCAGATAAACCAATCCATGCTTCATGAATAAGTTAAGGTTGTTGGTTGTTCAGTAATTCCTTAAAGGTGCAGACATGTCCCAGAGTACCCAGCTGTTGCCTGTCCCAGATGCCCAAGAGCTACATACTCTCTTATTTTCATTGCTGTAGGAGGCTTGAAAGAAGTGACAAAATCACAACCCATCACATGTAATAATGAAGATGAAACGTCCCATCCTGTAAGCTGTAATACAGGCACAGGACAGAAAGAATTGTGTGTAATAAATTAAGTGTGTGTGATGGGGTCGAAAGCTGTTCTTCAGCAAAGTGTTTCTAAGTTCTGTTAAATGAATGGATGCACACATAAGAACGATTTGCTGTGCACGTTTATAATGTCATTGTGTAATTAAGTAGTTACCTAAAAGGAATAGTGTCTTTACTGGTTTTGCTGTTTATTTTGTCCAATAACAAATATGGGAATTGTTTTTAACTAACATCCAGTCCACTTTTTGCTAGGTATTAAGAACCTTTTGGATAATTGTCAGAGGATCCCCAACCAAGACCAGGAGGACATGGATAACGATGGCGTTGGTGATGCCTGTGACAGCTGCCCTACAATTAGCAACCCAAACCAGGTCAGCAGTCAGAAAGAAAAAATATCTTTGTTTAGGGAAAGGGACTGCTGAGGTCCAAAAGAATGCAAGAGAATGAGGCAGCTTGTGCAGCCACAGTGTTTATCTTTCAACAGTAGGTACTCAGGAAAGTTTATGGAGCCTCAAATTCTCCGGACATGGGAAAGGGGCGCCACCAGGTGTATTTGTTTAATTAGGACAAAATCCCGATGTCCTTATTTAGTAAAACTTTCACTGCTCCTAGGCAAGGAGTCAGTGAGACTTTTCATGTTTTGAATTCTGATTAAGCCCCTTGTGACTAACAAAAAATGCTGGAAACTTTAGAGAAACGTGGTACGTTTTTAAAGCTGCTTAGAAATCAACCTTAGAGATGAGGGATACTTTTTTCCAACAGCAGAAGAATCTTGCTTGAACTGTTCATCTTGCTTGAACTTCTCCAGTCAAATTTAAGCCTGTTTCTTCATTGTCTGTTTTATTTTTTTCTTTACTAAAGCTGACTTTTTGTTTAGATAGATGATGCAAACAAGAAAATACATTTTGTAAAACAAGTGTTTTCACATGCTTTCATTTTAATTGTGTTTTATTTGCGTGTGTTTTGGTTTAATGCTGCCATTGTAGTAGATGCTTTCAGCAGCTGATACCGGAACTTTCTGTTTCTTTTTGTAGTCGGATGTTGACAACGACCTGGTTGGAGACTCCTGCGATACCAATCAGGACAGGTATGCTGTGTTGTGGCCTGTAGCAGCAGCAGGAAAGTGAAAGAGGCTAGCCTTGAGCTGAAGCATGCTACTGGTGCTTGGAGAGCTCTGATCCCTCAGACTAGCCTGGACTTAATTCCATTGCCTCCTCAAAGACATCTTACTTCAAAAACAGTGTTATGATTTATCAGCCTAGTTGGTTCACTGCCCTGTAGCAGTACAGTTATGGAGCCCTTCACCTTTAGCCCCACGTTCACACAGGCTTCATCTAAGTTGTGACATTCAGAGCAGTTCTCTGGCTCTAAAATCCAGACTACTGCTCAGAGCTTCTTAGTGAGGTAAAATCTTTTTTCTTTTCTTTATTTTTCGTTCCTGTTTTCTTTCCTTTAGCAGAAATTTCAGAGTTAATGCCTATATGTTTTTCCATAAGAACGTAGCATTTCAGAAACAGGATTTTATTATCAAGTGTAAACCATTTGCAGATAGACCCCTTTGCTTTAGCACAGCCAGAGTGGCAAGGTTCCTCTGTGGCTTTTACATGCTCTGAGCATTCGGGGGAGCACGTCCCATGGCAAACGGCTAATGCCTGGCTGGAAGCAGCTTCCGCATAACCAACTTTGGGGGTGGCAAGTGTTCCTCTGGTCTCCTAACTTAAAGCAAGAGGAAAGAGAAGTGATAAATTCTGTGCTGGCACAGCATTTCACCAGCTGCAGACGGCTGCAAGGTCTCACCCAGGTCACTTGGTAGGTGCTGCTGTCTGGGACTGTAAGTGTGGGGAGCCCATTTCCCTCCTCCCAGGGAGCATTCCCAGTCTTGGCCCAGTAGCTGCCAAGCCCCGCAGCTGGGAGCTGTTTTAAGTTGATATGGCCTTGTTTTTTCCTGTTTTAAAAAAGGACATGGTTCCTTCTTTCCCTCAGACGTAACTAATGTATTTGAAGCACTGCATGGTAGAAATGCTTTAACTCTCCCTGAGGTTAACCTTGCAATAGATACACGTGCATGGTCCTGGTTGCATTTTATCTCAAGAAGGTGCAGACATTAGTTGCTCTGAGCTAAAATTAAAGCACCTTTCTTAAGGAGGGAGAGATAGGTGGGAATATGCATAGGTAAAAGCTGCAGCACTGCCTTAATTTGGCTGCATGTCACTTCTGCTCTGCCTGCGCTAGGCAAAAATCTACTGAGGTGAAGCATGCCTGCTTATTGCCAGAAACTATTTTGTTTATACAAAACACACCCGACTTCAGGCTACTTTTTTGCACAGATGCACTTAGCTGTTGGCATGGAGAAACAAGGCAGCCACCTCATAACTTCCCAAACCCTTTTCTGTTGTCTGTGCCCCTGTTCCCATTGACCCTTCACTGTAACCAGCTGACACAGCTATGGGCTGGAGGGCTGCTTGGGAGCTACAGACTTTCTCCTCTCTTGCTTACTGCGCACCTCCCCTGTGGGGCCGTAGCGTAACAAAACTTGCTATGCAGGAAGGTGAAAGTGGTGCTTGTTTTTAAAAAAGTCTGGTTTCAGGTGCTCATGCAGAGTCTCCCGTAGTTTTTTATTCACTCTCACACCTGTATGTTCATGACCACCAAGACACTTGTGGACAACGTGTGACAAGGGACACCAGCTGTTGAGCTCTTACTGTCTCCTGAGCGCCTTTTGATTGGTGACACTGCATTTGTTGGATGTGCTTTACATGCCCTTTAGGAGTGGATGTTGTTTGGGATCTTGGGCTCTGGTAACTATTCCTGCTCCATGGAAGGCTTTCTTTCCTTTTCCTTATCTAAGTATTTTTATAGCTCCAGGCTTAGTCTTCATCTTCCTGCTGCCTTATCATACAGTCTGTTTTGTGTCCCTAGTCTGTTCATCCACCTGAGGAACACCAGGTCATGGTGCCCCTGGTCTGTTCCAGCTCTGGGGGTGCCTCCAGTGTGTGTCCCGCGCAAGGCAGCCGTGCCGTCCCTGTGCAGAGGCAGGAGCTGATGCAGATGTGCCATTTCTTTTTGTCTCTGTGCTCGCAGCGACGGCGATGGGCACCAGGACAGCACAGACAACTGCCCTACCATCATTAACAGCTCGCAACTGGACACGGATAAGGACGGGTTGGGTGATGAGTGTGACGAAGATGATGATAATGATGGCATTCCTGACCTCTTGCCTCCAGGCCCTGACAACTGCAGGCTGGTCCCCAACCCAGGGCAGGAAGACGATAATGGTAAGATGGGCCTTCAGGAGCCATTTTGGTGCCTAGACACTGCATCCCTCCCCAGTCATTACACACGTGCACCAGCATCCAACGCAGTCACCATGTGTGCGTACACTCGTCCCAGGATGTCCTCAAGTCCCCTCCCCAGGCACTGTGGATATCAGGGCTGAGACTCCATCTGCTTCTTGCAGACCCTGATCCAGTGGCTCAGCCAGATGTGGCTACTTGCTGCACCATAAATCTGCTTTCACTTCTCCGATACATTCAGGTGATGGAGTTGGGGATATCTGCGAGTCTGATTTTGACCAGGATACAGTGATTGATCGGATCGATGTGTGCCCTGAGAATGCAGAGATCACCTTGACAGACTTCAGGGCCTATCAGACAGTGGTGCTGGACCCAGAAGGGGATGCGCAGATTGATCCCAACTGGGTGGTTCTGAACCAGGTAAAAATACATCTGGTCTTTCTTACCTGTCTGAGAAAGATCATTCGAAAACCACAGTAAAACTGTCTCTGTAGTTGCTGGACTTCTGGCAAACAAGGAGAAGTGGAAGCTGTTGGCTGACTATTTTGTGGGAGTTATAATGAAGTAACTTTCTTCTAGCATATGATAGCTTGAAGCTTGATGCTCCAAATAATCTAAAATATATACTGGTCATCTTGTTCTTGGTGGATTTCACTGCTGCCAAGAAGGCAGATGCGACACTGTTGTATCACTCTGTCGAAATATTTCTGTAGCAAGCAGTTTCATGAGTCCTTCTGAGAATTTGAAAGTCTGACCTGCTGTATAGCAGAGCATTTACTCCTAGATGGAGTCCAATAACTTATTTACACTAACAAATTTTAGCTTTCGGGAGGCTGACGTGTTCTGAGTCACAAGGAATGTGCAATTTATTCCCATTGCCAAAGTCTCTGCTAAGCCAGCTGAGATGTATACACCTTCATTAACCCAGTCCTAGCAGTCAGTTTAATCTGGAACTCCATGATCAAACTATGAACTAAGCCTAGGAAAAGCTTTCTTCCCTGCCCCAGTGCTTTTACTCCCCCCAAGTAGTATCTCCACTTCTGGCCAGGTTCAGTAATTTCAAGAAGAATATTGGGGTAGGGAAAGTATCAGAGTACCAGTATGGCCATTTCTGCAATGGGAAAAGAAAAATCCATCCTGTCTTGGGGCACACAAGCAGCTCAAACATTTGATTACAGTTCTAATTTTAATTCGGAGCTACAAGTGTCACAGATGTGAGCAAACAGAGGGGATGGATGGAGGGGGTGCTAGAGGGGGGCCAGATGAATCTGCCGGACTTAGCCAGGCCAGCCCATCACACATGCTAAACACCCTGAATTTACTCTTACAGGGCATGGAAATTGTGCAGACTATGAACAGCGATCCTGGCCTTGCTGTTGGTATGTACCCTTTTCTGAGATTCAAGTTTTACAGCAGAAAACTTACAGCATGTGAACGCATTTTCTGCAGACTTGTTTTTAACCTATGTGTATCCTCAGGTTACACAGCTTTTAATGGTGTCGACTTTGAGGGCACTTTTCATGTGAACACGGTGACAGATGATGACTACGCTGGCTTTATTTTTGGTTATCAAGACAGCTCTAGCTTTTATGTGGTGATGTGGAAACAGACCGAACAGACGTACTGGCAGGCGACTCCCTTCAGAGCGGTTGCAGAGCCCGGCATTCAGCTAAAGGTACTGGTCGTGGCTCCTCACTGGGGACACAGTGGTCACCACAGCCTGGCTATGCCACCCTGCCACCTGACTGCCATGGGCCAAGCCATTGTGCTGAGTGTTGTCCAAGCCATCGTACTGCGCGGTGGCCGTGCTGCCCTGCTGCTCTGCTCTCCCAGTGTCACCACTGCCAAGGCAGGCGGCTGCACCACAGCCCTGCTAGTGGCACTGGTTTTTAAGGAACTTCATCTCCAGTCTTGCCCCTGCACATCAGCTGCAGTGTTTAGTCTCTGCTCTCATTGTGCTCTGACTGTAATTGATCAAATTGCCTCACAGAATCACACAGAAACACAGGATGGTTGGGGTTGGAGGACCTCTGGAGATCATCTAGTCCAATCCTCCTGCTACAGCAGGTTCACCCAGAGCAGATTGCACAGGAATGTGTCCAGGCAGGTTTGGAATGTCTCCAGAGGAGACTCCACAGCCTCTCTGGGCAGCCTGTTCCAGTGTTCTGTCGCCCCCGAAGACATTTCTCCTTGTGTTTAGGTGGAACCTCCTGTGTTTCAGTCTGTGCCTGTTGCCCCTCATCCTATCGTTGGGCACCACTGAAAAGTCTGGTCCCATCTTCTTGACACCCACCCTTTGGGAGGATGGGACCTCTTCTATTTGGTACAGGTGCTCAGTTGCTTTTCCCTGCAAGCAGTGGCTGTGGTTATGCAAGAGAAATTAGGGGCTTGTGAGAAGGAGGGAGGGTGGTTCTGCAGACCTGCTCCCCACTACAAAAAGAGTTCCTCAAAGTGACATTTCTCTGTGGTCAGCATTGGAAAATTGTGTTTCTACAGGCTGTGAAATCCAAGACAGGTCCTGGTGAGCACCTCCGCAACTCCCTCTGGCACACGGGGGACACCAGTGATCAGGTCAGGCTGCTGTGGAAGGACCCCCGAAATGTAGGGTGGAAAGACAAAGTCTCCTACCGCTGGTTCTTGCAGCACAGGCCCCAGATTGGTTATATCAGGTAAGAGAGGAAAGGATAGATAAGGTGAGTACAGGTACATGTCTGCCTAAACTGTTGTTTTTCAACACCAAATTCAGATGATGATCTGACAATTTATAATATGTCTGGGCTTTGCACTGATGAAGCCTTATAACAGGTTAGACTTTTGAAATTCAGCCTGCAGTTCTTTTCCTAGGAAAGACAATTCCAAGCTAAGCCTGTTTGTGACTGAAGTTTTCTACCATCTGGCTGTTGTAACTGTGCCCTACCCTAACAAACCCTTTTCTGGCTTTAATACCTTGTTTTCCAAGCTACTACTGGCCACTGATCTGAAAAGCAATGCATTTCAAGTTTCTTAATTTTGGTCTTTTAGAATATTTTTGTTGGAATTATGATAGCTCATTTACATATTCTGGGATAACAGAACTAATAAAAGTTGTCCATTTGAAGGCTGTGACCCTAACTAAGATCAGGAATTATCCTGATGTGGTAGATTTGAGATTGCGTAACATATATGCAGAAAGTTTGTCAAAGCTATGTAATCCATGTTATTTAAAAAAATGCACCATTCAGGAGGAAGAGTTTCACTCTGCAACATCCAAATCACCAGGAATTATACTTGTAGATTAAGGCTGATGTTAAACTGCAAAAAATGAACTGCTCTGGCATCATCAGCTCAGGTTTTGAAACCTTATAATAGAACAGATACACAGTCAGTTGTTCTTAAAAAAAATCACCACCCTGCAGTTGCGATGCAGTAACTTGATGGTAAAATTATTCCACTGTTCTGGTGCAGAACATCATCCTCAGCAGTAATTTGAGTGAGTGTGTTTGACTTTATGCTAAAATGGAATAAGAACGTCCCTGCCCATAGCAGGGGGGGTGGAATTGGATGATCCTTAAAGTCCCTTCCAACCCCAAACCATTCTATGATTCCATGATTTATACTGTCAGTTATTGTGTCCCAGCCACAGGGCAGTAGTGAGTAGATCTTGAGTGGCAACTTTTATTTAGACCAAGCTGTTTGTGAAGCTGCTCCATGAGCAAACAATCTGCCTGTGGTTGCAGTCTTTCTTGCCAGCCTGACTAATGCCCCTTGCTAGCAAAGTCAGTGTCACAAAATCCTTCAAACCCCAAAGGCAGCCAGGCCTGAAGGAAACCTCTGCCAGCTCTCTGTCCACATCTCGCTGTGGTGTGTTGAGGCCAGATGCCACAGACCATAATGTGTCTAGCAAAGGTTCTCCGAGGCTTCAAGGAAGCCTAGGAAAAAGTCACTTGAGCCAGCCTGTCCCACGGAAATTTGAAAGACAACCAGTTCTGTTCATTGTTACAGATACTTTTGAACTCCCTCAGCAAATCAGGAAATAAGCTCAGAAACATAATGGGAATGTTTAGGTGTTTTTTGGTTTTGGTTTTTGGTTTGGTTTGTTTTCCTTATTTTATGAAAAGACACAGGAACTTTCTCTCCCTTCACCACTTGCTGTTTTCTTGCATGTCAGACCAGCAGTGTCCTCATCCAAGCCGGGGCCCTTCAAGCTCGTGGTCCTCTAGGTCGCTGACCTGGCTCCCCGTGGCTGGGGACGTGGTGCAGACAGCGCTGCAGCTGCTCCAGCCCTCAGCACAGGGCACATGCTGGGGAGCTGGCAGGGTGCAGCTGTCCCCAGAGCTGTTGGGGAATTTGCCGGTGGGTTTTCTAACAAGAAGACGCCAGATCATCAAAACTATTCCTAGAATTAATCACATTCACATTTTTAAAGAAATCTCACAGTCAAGTTTAAGATTTCAAACAATTTTAAACTTTGCCTATTAAAAAAAAAAAAACCAGAACGGTTTAGCTTCAAACTTCGTGAGACAATATCCATCTGGCCTTCTTCAACCGATGTAATCTGGTTCTGCCTTTCTTCTGTAACTGTTGACTGTGGAAGTTGTCTAGAGTTAAAGCTCTCGACCTGACTGATTACAGGAAAAAAAACATTGCAAGGCTTTTGTAGGATGTGTAAAAAAAACCAACAAGCACCTAAACACCCTCCCTGCCCAGCTCTTGCCAGTGTGCAGCATTGCACAAAGGAGCTATCTTACCTGCTTTTTCTCCCCAAAGCTAGAGTCACCATGGATAATGAAATTACTTCCATGAATGTTGCAGCCTTGGAGAAGACCTAACAGACCTTCTGTATTTTTTCATTAAGGGCAAGATTTTATGAAGGCTCTGACCTTGTGGCAGACTCTGGTGTGACTATAGACACCACGATGCGTGGAGGACGGCTTGGAGTTTTCTGCTTCTCTCAGGAAAACATTATTTGGTCCAACCTGAAATATCGCTGCAATGGTAATGTTGCTCTCACGTCATTTTAGCTAGCAACTAGCAAGTGACCACGAAGAACCGGTAGTGTGGCTGTTGGATTAAGCCATTTTGCATCCTTTCCTTTGCTTTTCACTTGCAAGTTATTCACAGCTGTGAAACACGTCCCCTGACACCAGCAGCACGCTGCAGCCCAGCCAGACGGGAACTAACACCTCACAGCCGCTCCTCCCAGAGCCGTCACTCTGCTGCAGAGACCGTGCCAAATAAGTAGTATAGCTGTCATCAGAGAATTAGAAACATTATTTTAAAACAGCCAACTGTGAGAGTTGTGCATGCATGATATACTGAGGATGTAGGATGCCTTGAGGTCTGAATACAAAGTGAAATAAATCTGGAGAGCCAGTGGGATCAGTCACCAGGCGTCACTGTCACTCATGTACTTGCTGGTTGCTCCTGTCTGTGGGAGAACGAGATCATAAATTATATTCCTCCCACAGAAGAATCCTTCTCAGACTCTGTGGGAGCGTGCTGGCTCACTCCTCTTGGGGTAGGAGCCTCGCAGCTTTGCCCTGGTCACCCTCTATGGAATAACTCAAACCTTGGTCACTCACGCAGAAGCTGATCAGGTCAGGGTTTGTCTGCTCTGGAAGCTGTTCAGCTAGCTTGAACTGGGGTTGGAGGGGCTGCCCCCCTCCTTTCAGCATCAACCCCTACCTGACCAGGCAGCCTGAGGAAAATGAGTTACCAGCCAAGTTGCAATAGTTTGCCAAGCAGGAATAGATCCAAGAAGCCCAACCCCAGGTCTGCAGGGGCACAGCTGCTGCACCACCAGACCTCGGCTGTGTGGCTTGTTCTAGTGATAGACTCACATTCCTGGGCACTTGGTACACCTAGGCTGGTGCTTGGAGGTCATGGTTAAACTGGGGACCTTGTGGGCAGTGGTGACTATAATTTAAAGTTACTTGATAAGAGTCTCAAACAGTATGTGGTTTCCCAGAAAACATGTTTCAAAGCTGCCACTGAAGTCATAGATAGTTTCCTGGCAGCAAGGAGAGACTGGCTTTGCTGCAGGCACTGCAGTAAGTCGTTGAAAACCACTCAGAGAAGTCTCTGGAGTCCCCAAGAATCCCTGATTTCATTTCGGACAAGTTCCTACATTTGCAGAAAAAGCTTAAAAAGAATTTTCAAGCCTCCCAAGAAGTAGGGATCAATAAAAAGCAAAGGACATACTCCTTTTTTTCTATAAACTGTGTGTATTTATATGGTTAATTCATTTTTTGAGTTTAGAGTTACCTGTCCTGCATCAGGGTGGAAATAATCAGAGTAAAGTTGTGGTAATGCAGTTGAGCCTCAACGCTGTGACTCCATGTCTGGCTGCAGCTTTAGCTCTATGGTCAGCTCTGTGGCTCTGCAGGTAAAATGCTCTGGGGTCTGGCAAAGGCACACTGCAAACTCAGCGCTTCAAACAGAACTGTCGTTATGACATGGACCCATCTGCAGCTCCCTTCACCAATTCTGAAGTTTTTCTACTAGTTGTTTTTGGTCCTTGTGTTAACATTTCTGTCCCTTCTTGCTGCATGGGAAATCAACACAGGGAGGTAGAATTAGGAGACGTGAGAGAGACACTGACGCTACAAACATTTCTTGGGTCCAGAGCAAGACAGTCACTTTTTCTGCCTTTCTGGGCAGTGTTTATTAATAAAAATACAAGACTGGAAGCCACAAAGCTCTTGTGTGGAAAAGTATTTTGCCGATTGGTATGACTCCATTATGGGCTGGTACTGCAGCACTCACTGTCTTGTTAGCCTCTCTGTGCTTTTCAGTGGTGTACAGCTAAAACTGAAATCATTCTCTGTTTATTCTTAATGTGTAAACAAAAGAGAAGGCATGTTACGTTAAAAAAAAGGGCTGGTGAGTAATTCATTAATTTAAGTCCTCGTTTTTTTCAGAAGAGACTGAACTTCTGCATATTTTCTTGTTTTCAGACACCATCCCAGAGGACTTTCAAGAATTTCAAGCTCAGCAATTTGGCGTTGGGGATATTTAAGAAGGAAACGCCAACTAACATTGCTATTGCAAACAATAAAACAATATATTTTAAATCCTTATATGATTGTTGTTGTAAGAGTGCACACCGCAGCTTGTTCTCATTGATGTGACTATGTCAGACTTTTTTTTTTTTTATAAAAGTGAAAATAAAAAGGAGACAAAATAGACTGGGGCTTCACTTATTTTCAAATTTGCTTAAAAACTAGGGACCAGTGTGTAGCGGAATGGCACTTTGCTTAAAATATTCTCAAGACAGTTTTGAATCTATTGCCATTTTGGATTCGGTATTAAACAGAGTGGGGAAGAAAGTGCAATTTTTTTCTATCTATCTGGAATGTGTCAGAAACAACAGGTTGTGTCCAGGCATGAAATTGTTGGGAGCTGTCTGGCCAAGCCGAGTGCTTCTTAGTACCTTTCCAGTCCTGCTAGGAACAAATTTTATCTCCTTTAGAGCAGTTTAACTCCTTGGGAGACTTGGTGACCTTCGGCAGACCTCCACTGATAACTCTATTAGACCTCCCTGACCCTCCCATGCCCAGATAACTATGAGTAACACTATCACATCCTGTAAAAGCGAAAAAACCTGACTGCAGGGTGTTGTAGTTATATCTTAGGGTTTGCACATGACTAAAGCCAAAAAAGCCATTTGGAGATAAATGCAGAATCACTTATATAGAGAAAATAATCTTAACTTTCACATACACAAAGCCAGGCTTTGACCTGCTGCCCCCACTCAGAGCCAAGCTCTCTCAGTAGGTACTGCAATCTTACAGAAGTCATGAAGTTAAAAACCCAAAATACTACTCTAAGCATTAGGAAAATAAAAAGGAAAAAAAAAATTGTATCACAACGCACCCTATAATTGAAAGTATAGAAGGCTTTGAATATGGTGTGCATTTCTAGTACATTCTTTTTTGAAAATGGAGCTAGGAAAGGAAGGGAGGACAAGCTCCAAGGACAGCTGGAGAAAAGGGTATTGCAGCCTACCAGATAAATTACTTTATAAAGGACAATGGTAAACTGTATTTCAGCCTGGGGGAAGGAGGAGGGAGGAAACACACAGAGGGGGAATATAGTGAGGTTTTCGAAATCAGAAGTAGCCCTGAGAAAATGAACAGCCGTGGATCATTCCCAGCACAAGAATGCAGGGGAAATGCTGAGTTAAATCATCAGGTATCAAAACAAACAAACAAAAATGTTTCCTGTTCTCGATACAGTAAAAATACCCTTAATGTCTATGTTGCTATCAAAGGCTTGGGCTATGGGAAGAGTTTTCAGCAGAAGCTTGCTCCCAGCTGCCAAGGCTCTGAGAGCAGCGCAGCCCTGCGAGGGACCCCAGAGTCCCACGGCGAGGAGCAGGACACGGGAGCCCGCAGGACACGGGAGCCCGCAGCCCACACCTTTTGCACAAGTGGTCTCCTGGCTGCCGTGTGTGCTGGCCAGAGCATGACAGCGCGCGTCAGCTCCATCACAAAACGCGGCAGCAGCCTCTGAACCTCCGCCCAGCCCTCACACCCGCAGACAGAGCCTCTCCTCCCGCTACAGGGCCTGCCCTGGCCGTTTGCCACACCAGTTTGCTGCCTTTGAACTTGTCCATTTCCAGGCTCTCTTCCAGCCTATGCCACGGCTGTTGGCCACTGGAGTCTGGAAGATGAGATACAGACGCTGGCTCTCATGTTGTCACAGGTAATTACATGAAGCTGTGAGCTCCTTAACCTCTCCCAACCGAAAACTTGCTCAGCTGGTAGCCGGAGAAACCAGCCACAGCTCTGCCAGCCAGAACTTTTGTTTCAGAAGATGCTGTTGGGGCCTTACAATGGGATGCTGGAGGGCGCTGTCTGTTGAGTTGACACACGAACTGCTGGGTAGCCTGCAAGGTCAGGAACTGCCAAGTCCAGCTGTTGCAGGCAAAGATTTGCCCCAAGGTCATAGTCCAGTCTTGGGAAATCTCCTGCCCCTCACATTCCCATCAGAGACTGTGTAGACCCTGCATGTAAGTGTTCAAATGAGCCCCTCTTGCACCACCACCTCTTCTTGGACTATTACGCAATGCAGACATAGCTCCATTTGTGGCATCTGGCCCGTAAAGACGCTGCAATCCCACACTCCTAAAACCGAACGCGTAGCTCTCGCTTGCCCCCACCGCCTGCGCAGCCAGGCTGTGCTCAGCGGGAGCCACAGCTGCAACTACTTTGGAGTTGAGAGTCCTGGGGCTCCTGCAGCAGAGCCTAGCATCTTACCAAAGGTTAACTCTTTCCTGTGTGCTACAAGCACCATGACAAACACACTTCAGATGCTTTGTTCCCTAAAGACCACCTCCTGGTTTGAAATACCAGAAGAGAACACCCTGCCAGGATGCTTCAGGGTGGGGTGAAGGCAAGTGTGAGCAGACTGGTGGGAGGCTGCTGAGCAAAAGCGGTCAGCTCTCGCAGACCTCGGCACCACTGGGGAGCAGCTCTCTGCTTTGCACCTTGGTCAGAAGGCACAGCCTCCCAGCTACGTGCACCAGAATGCCCTTGTGCACCAGAGCTGTGTGGGGAATAGTAGCTGCCATCTGACCCTTTGAAACTGGGTCAGCAGTTTCTCCTGACGGCAGGTAACCCATGTCCTGGCATGGGTCTAGTCAGCTCTGCAGCACGGGTGCAACCAGCACCAGCAGGCAGGCTGCAGATGGCATGTGGTTGGTGTCTACTACAGGCCACCCAATCATTGGGAGACTACTGATGGAGCCTTCTCACTCTGGCTATGGGAGACATCGCACTCGCAGGCTCTTGTCCTGCTGGGAGACTTCAACCACCCCAACACGTGCTGCAAAAGTAGCATGGAGAGCTGTAGGCAATCCAGGAGGCTTCCTAAGCCAGGTAATAGACAGCCCTGCCAGGGGGAATGAGATACTGGACCCGATGGTCACCAGTGCAAGTGAGCTAATTGGCGGCATCAAGACTGGAGGCAGCCTGGGCTGCAGTGATCACACGCTTATGGAGTTCACAGTCCTGAAGGATGTGGGATGGGTGATGAGTAAAGTCAGGACCCTGAATTTTGGGAAAGCCAACTTCCGGCTCTTCAAGGAGTTAGTCAACTGGATCCCCTGGGAAACTGCCTTTGAGGACAAGGCAGCAGAACAGAGTTGGCAGATCTTTAAAGACACTTTCGATCAAGCACAAGAGCTCTTGATCCCCAGGTGTAAGAAATCGGGTAAGAAGGGCAAGAGACCGGCACGGCTGAGTCAGGACCTGCTGGTCAAACTAAAGGGCAAGAAGGAAATGCACAGGCGGTGGCGGCAGGGACAGGGATGCTGGGAAGAGCACAGGGACGCTGCCGGGTTGTGCAGAGATGGGGTCAGGAAGGCCAAGGCGCCGCTGGAGCTGAACTTGGCGAGGGACACAAAGAATAACAAGAAGGGCTTCTACAGGTGTGTCAGCCAGAAAAGGAAGGTCAAAGAAATTGTAGCCCCTGTGATGAACAAGGGTGGTACACTGGTAACAACAGATGAGGAGAAGTCTGAGGTACCCAACAACTTCTTTGCCTCCATCTTCACGGGCAAGCTCTCTTCCCGCACCTCTCGAGTGGAAAACGAACTGCAAGAGGGGACTGGGGGAGCAAAGTCCCTCCCAGTCTAAGTGAGGATCAGGTTTGTGACCACTTAAGGAACCTGAACATACATGAGTCTCTGGGACCTGAAGAGATGCATCCCAGAGTCCTGACGGAACTGGCTGATGTAGTTGCCAAGCCAGTCTCCATGATATTTGAGAAGTCACGGCAGTCAGGTGAAGTCCCTGGTGACTGGAAAAAGGGAAACATTGCACCCATTTTTAAAAAGGATAGAAAGGAGGACCCTGGGAGCTACTGACCTGTCAGCCTCACCTCTGCCTGGGAAGCCCATGGAACAGATCCTCCTAGAAGCTGTGCTAAGGGACAGGGAGGTGATTGAGACAGCCAGTGTGGCTTCACCAAGGGCAAGTCCTGCCTGACCAACCTAGTGGCCTTCTGCAATGGAGTATCTTACATCAGTGGACAAAGGAAGGGCTACGGATGTCATCTATCTGCACTTCTGTAACGCCTTTGTTGTCTTCCACAACATCCTTCTCTCCCAGTTGGAGAGATATGATGGGTGGACTGTTTGGTGGATGAGGGACTGGCTGGATGGTCACACCTAGAGAATAGTGGGCAATGGCTCAATGTCTGGATGGACACCAGTAATGAGTGATGTCCCTCAGGGGTCTGTACTGGGACAGCTACTGTTTAATATCTTAATCGACAACACAGGCAGTGGGATCGAGTGCATCCTCAGCAGGTTTGCAGATGTCACCAAGCTCAGTGGTGCAGTTGACACACCTGAGGGACAGGATGCCATCCAGAGGGACCTGGACACCATCCAGAGGGACCTGGACAAACTCGAGAAGTGGGCCCATGTGAACCTCATGAGGTTCAACAAGGCCAAGTGCAAGGTCCTGAACCTGGGTCAGGGCAACCCCCAGTATCAATCCAGGCTGGGGAATGAAGAGATTGAGAGCAGCCCTGCGGAGAAGGACTTGGGGGTACTGGTGGGTGAAAGATTGGACATGAACCGGCAATGTGCACTTGCAGCCCAGAAGGCCCATCATGTCTTGGCCTGCACCAAAAGGAGCAGGACCAGCAGGTGGAGGGAGATGATTCTGCCCCTCTGCTCCACTCTAGTGACACCCCACCTGGAGTCCTGCGTCCAGCTCTGGAGTCCTCAGCACAGGACAGACATGGACCTGTTGTAGAGGGGCCAGAGGAGCCACAGAAATGATCAGAGGGCTGGAACAGCTCTGCTGTGAGGACAGGCTGAGAGAGTTGAAGTTGTTCAGCCTGGAGAAGAGAAGGCTCCAGGGAAACCTTATTGCAGCCTTCCAGTACTTAAAGGGGCTTATAAGAAAGATGGGGACAGACATTTTAGCAGGGCCTGTTACAACAGGACAAGGGGTGATGGTTTTAAACTGAAGGAGGGGAGATTCAGGCCAGACATGAGGAAGAAATTTTTTACCATGAGGGTGGTGACACACTGGCCCAGGTTGCCCAGAGAGGTGGTTGATGCCCCATCCCTGGGGACATTCAAGGCCAGGCTGGATGGGGCTCTGAGCAACCTGATCTAGGTGAAGATGTCCCTGCTCATTGCAGGGGGGTTGGACTAGATGAGCTTTGAAGGTCCCTTCCAACCCAAACCATTCTATGACTCTGTGAAACAGGACTCCGCAACAGCCCAAATGTGGATGGTGAGAAAGGGACCCGGACCCACAGAGACGCAGTGCTTTCCCTGGTGCAGATGCAGGTGTCAAATTCAGCAGCTGCCCACCCCACCAGCTGGACAGAAGAGAAAAAGAGATCCCTGTTTCAAACAACTGCAGGCGCCCCAGTGCTATACTTGGCCTGGAAAAGACTTTATTTGAGCTGTCAAAGGCATCTGACACATCTCAGAGGGCTGGGTTGTGCAGAGCAAACGCCACGAACAAATCTGTGAAACATGCCATCTTCCAAGATCACACTCTGGAGGAATACAAAAATAACATGGATAGCGAAGCCATGTAATATTCCATAAGCCAACTTTTTTTTTTTTTTAAACAACATCCAGATGTAGTAAACAAAAAAGTTCGACCAATTTACTTTTACCAGCTCATTAACTGCTTAGCTCATATATTTATATATATTTTTTTAAAGTTTCTCCTAGAATGAGTTTATTTTTCAACTTTTATATATCACAACAATTCATTTCAAACTTAAGAAAAACTTTATTGGTCCATTAAACATGGAATCTATAACAATACATTCACTCCATATACAAAAGGAAGTGTCCATAAAAACCATTAACATGCTTTAAAAAGGCAAAACTGTTGACTATTTTACATTTAAGATCTTAAAATTCCGAAATCTTAACCAATCCTTAAAAGTCAAAGCATTACAGTTATTACAGATCACAATACTCGCAAAAAATGCTAAATAAACTAGCAAACCTCCACTTTATTGGGCTACAACTTAATAAACTAAAACCACACATACACACCAGAAAAGTTCCCTTGAGATATTAAGAACCTTGAAAAAGACTAATTAAAATCCCCTCACCATTAAGAAAAAGCATTTACATTTTGACTACTTTGCATCCAGTTTTCAAACATGGCATACATGATACTGAACACCACTCACTGGTGGTAAACAAAAAGCAGACAGTGAACCCATATGTTCCTAGTAAATATTTTCTCAGCTTGTATATAACAAGTTGAACAATCTTCTCTGAAAGTAATTATCCTCACTTAAAGTTTGCATGGATGTCCAACAAAACCTAAGCACCTGGACACGTATCGGTAAGAGGAAAAATAAAGCTACGGTATGAGTTATGAGACATCATCTCCCCATAGCTTTCCAAAATTCTTCTTGGCTTCGCACTGAGGCTTCTTTGGCAAAAGCGCGACTGCAGTGCTCACCCCGCAGCTCTGGTGAGCAAAAGCCCTGGAAGCATTCAGCTGCTGGAGTGGTTTCAAAGCTGACTGTAGCTCTCATGGAGCTTGTGCAAACAGCTGTACACTACAGCACTGGAAGCTATTGGAGACTGGCAAACGAGGGGAAGCCAACATGGCTTACATCTGAAATAAATTCCAACTTTTAAAAAACGTTATGGAACAGGTGTGCAAGAAGTTGAAACTGGGTTTGACAAAACAAAACCGGATTCAAGGCCTACTTGAAAGCTACGGAATTTCTTTGGGCATTAGAAAGCAGCCATCATGCCAGTCTCCAAAGTTTCTGCTTCAAACACAGCACAGTGTGTCTGCATCCCCATCTGGGGGCACTTGGGCATTCTGCCATCAGGATGTTGGAAATGCAGAGACATACCAGTTCGCAAGCTACGTATCCTGTTAAGGAGCACAAAAAGCCAAAGCTTTCCAAGCACTTGACCCCTGGCATTCCCTTGTACAGTCATGTGAAACAGTTTAAACTACTGTTTACAAAATTGAACACGCAAAGTAAAATGTCACGGTGCTGATTATGTGTTTTCCTCCCACAAGAACCTGTAAGCCACTTCAGAAAACAAGATTTCACAGAGGAAAACTGATCCGTACAATAAGGTATGATCCTTGACTTCACTTCAACATTGCAGGTTGTCCTGCTATAAAAAAGAAAGGACCAAGAAGACCTGGCAAAGAATTATTTGCTAGTTTCTAGCACCAAAGACATCACACTTGACAAGAAGCAGAATGGGAGCAAAACAGGTTTACAATGCCTTTAAAAAACAAATCTGAGGAGAAAAAGGCAAATAAAATGAGGAGGAGATACAGTCTGCAAGCAAAAGACATTGCTTCTAAAGCCCAGAAGGAAAGATAAGAGCAAAATTTTAGCTGCAGATAATCTTGCTCATCTAACCACACAGGTACAGTCTCATGGTATTATGCTTCATCAACTTTAGAAGCTATGCCTAATAGTTTACAGCATAAAATCCTTACAGTATGTTTTAAAAGCAGTCAGTGGATCACTTTGTTACCAACCTGTTCAGAGATGCCCATGGTACTGTGGGCTGCTGGCCAAAGTTCAAGCAGTACTATCTTGAGTTCTCAAATTTTCCTGATGCATTGGTCAAAACCAGAGAACTTCTAAAACCCAGCTTTTTTGCAAGTGCAATGGCTGCTTCATTAATAGCAATGTTCTAGCCCAGAAATGGCTGCACCAGTGGCTGATAAAGCAGTTATATGTGCGTAGCTTATAGTCTCAAAGCGCTTCTAGATTGGTAAAAAGGTGCTAAAACACAAAATAAATAAATAAATAGACATGCAGTGTTTATGATTGTGTGAGGGGATAAACCCTCTCTCTGGACTACGCATACATTAGCAACACTGAATTACCCGTTTCAGACAAAAGTGGCCCAACCCAGCCAAGATTTACTGAATTAGCCAGGCAAGTACAAACATTTTGAACCTCATGGAAATGCTTGAAGTACAAAGCTAAGAGTTATCACAAACATGTAGTAACTCTGATGTGTGATCACGGTGGAGTTCCAGCTGCAAGGGCTAGCTGCACACTCTGAGGAACTAGGTGGTAAACAGCAAACAAGCATATCCATCTGCTTTCCACACGTTCTTCATAAGGTTTTGTGGTCTCACTTGTTAGTCCAGCTATTTGGATTCAGGGACTTGCTCTCTGAGTCCATCCCATTGATTTAGTCCAAACAAGAACCAGTCACGATTGCAGCTCTCAGTTGCCTTCATGAGAAAAACTGAAATTGTTTCAGTCTCAGAGAGCAGCGCAGCAGTGAGGTTCCAAATAATCTTTCTTATGACCACAAATTTGGAAAAGTAGGAAAACGCTAATAAAATCGTTTTACCTTCCCAACAGAACTAACTGCTGCCAACATGGTCTGCTCTTCCAAGAGTCCATTAAACTATAGCATTATTTCAAAATCAAGGTTAATTAGAGGAAACAATACAGGACACGTACTCTAGTCTTCCTGTCTTTGTAACAACAGCTTCCTTACTTCACACAGCCCCAAAATATTGGGAGCCAGAAGTGCTGCAGTGCTCACTTATGTCTGGGAACAAATTCAATCAACAATTGCAGCACAACACAGGATAGACACCGCAACTCTAGTCACCTCAACCAGAGCAGTTACCTGCACTTTCAGGTATGGAAAGAGAAAGTTAACTATTTATAGTTTAAACGTAAATGCAAGCAACAACTATTCATTTATTTACAAAAGCATCAGGCTATTTGTGAGTTTTCCCAGTTCATCTTTCACTGCACAGTAATATTTGAATCAGTCTTATCCCCAGAGGTTTGTCAGCACAGATTATTTGGTCTTCCACGTGCACCACGGGTCTGTGTCTTGTGGACAGCGGTGTAACGTACAAGGCAGCGTCACCCAGTCACAGGCTCAGTTCAGGTCTTCCAGTTCCAGTGCCACCTGAATTATCAGCTATCACAGCAGTAGGTATAAAGGCACTTCTTCAAAATGTTTTAAAAGGCCGTTTACATGAACTGTTTGTAGCCTGTGAACTGGGCCCTAGCTGAGGATATTAGTAAGTAGTCGCACATGGAAGTTCACAGTACAGATTTTACAGCAAACACTAAGGCTGTAACATTTGCCTGGCCAGCAGGAAGCCATGCCTCACGGAAGAACTAGAGGCTTTGCACAACCAGGTGCCAAAGGTAACTGGTTCTTTAGAAAGACGTGGAGATCCATAGCCGGGTCTGGGGCCACAGCATGGACACACAGGTCCTCAAAGTTATTTTTGAGGTCTTTTCCCACAATATTTTCTCAGAAGTAGATAAAGCAATATAGTCAGGCACTGCCCTATGCCCACCTTACATATACCTGCAGATCGAGATCCTTAAGGTAAACAGTTGGTGGAAGGGAAGGATGAAGGAGCAACTCAACAAGGCGAGTGCTGTGTAAAAAGAACGGACTCATGCCCCATTGTGGACTTTCCTTTTACAACCCTGTTTCCTCTGTGCAAAACCCATTTCCTTAAATACAAACTATAAAAAAAGAGCACAAAGAAGTGCAGGAAGTCTTTACGCAGGCATATACTACCTACGTAAAGTAAGTGTTTTTGTAACGAAATAAGAACATCCATTGGCCAAGAAATGTATTAAGATCATCCACATTTGTGACTGGGATGTCTGCTATCAGAACCAGAGAACAGTTACCATTCCCTGCCTTATAACTTGACAGAGTGCCTGCCACCTTCTGTAGAGTTCCTTGCCCAGATTGTTCTGCTATAAAAAACATTGCTAATTTTTAAAAAAACATGCTTGGGTTCTCATAGTACAACACATGGCACTAGAAGGTAACTTCTGAGAGCCTCTATACTTTAGGGAACAGCATTTGCCAAGGGAGGAGCAAGAGCCTGGACTAAACCAGCTGCAGTTCACAGCTCTAGCACTGGGTCAAGACTGTCAGAATAGCTGCTATGAGTTCAGTGTGACAACTGTTAGTCATCATTGCACAGCCCATAAGATCTAATCTTAGAGATGGGACAGATAAAGGTCTCCAGACTGTAAATGCATTAACAAAGGGCTTTTTCTGCTGCAGAAGGATCTACATGGCTGGACTCCAAATGCAGGCAGAGACACACTGACGGGCCCCCATGCTAGCAGAGCTCTTGGCGAGATCAGAATCTCTTAGTCTAAGCAAAAGGAAAGAAAAAACCCTGCCTCACTTTCCAGAGCTATTTGTTGCTTTTCTAACTCAATGTCAAAGCTAAGCTTCAACTGCCTTTTTACCCTAGGCGCAAACAAGGAGAAGAGCAGCAAGAGTCACCTCTGGACAGGTGACTCCTTCCCTCAGTTCTCATGACAGATATATTTTGAGGCTCCTAATCACTGGGGTAGGTGGTATAAGTATGCAGGAGTGAAGACCTGCAGATTTCATTTGAGGTAAGAGTGCACAGGGCTGGGAGGATCACACCCCTAGGAAGCTCCAAGCAGGACAGAAGCCCTTAGATACCATAGCAACAAGGCAGCTAAAACTGGTAATGAAAACAAGAGCAGTACTGAGATCTGTTATGACAGGATTACTCACCAGGTGTGCATTAGCCATCAATTATTGCAACAGAACAAATAAGGCAGGCAAATATTTTTGCCATCTTGTTGGCCTCTATGTTGTGCTTTTCTTTGTTCTGCAGAAAGCATTGGGCGAAGATTTAAGGCGCAATCATATTTCAAAAAAAAGAACTTCTAAATTGATTGATTTTGTTTATATCCTGCATATTTCACACTGTACATATATATATATATAGGGAGAGAGACATGACAAAACCTGTGGGACTAGCACAAGTCATAAATTCATCCCACTAGGATGTAGACGACTACAGTGGTTTCCACCTTATTCATCATTTAGGGCATCTGAGCTGCTGTTCTACCACCAAATCATCTTCTTAAAGCAAATAAAAGTGACATGATATGGTTTAATACTGTCAAGTCAGTCATTTGTACTAAGGCAGCTGCTGTTACATTTGTGTCATCTGGTTTTGTTGTTCTGAATGCTTACTCCACTGCCTGGAATAGGAGTTCTCCAAAAGAAGTTTAGTCTCCATTAACAGACTGGTTGGCTAAGTCTCATCCCAACAGCAAAACTAACATCAACAGAGGAGTATAAAAATATAGCAGTTAAAAAGAATACTTTCCAACCGACACACAGGCAGAAAAGGAACATGACGCACTACAGTCCTTTTCTGACCACCAATGCATTTAAAATATTACAAAATTAGTAATGGAAACAGAACTGAAGATCCTGGGAGACCTTCAGACAAAAGTTGAAAGAGCAGCGTAGAAAAGTATACGAGCACTCCACTTCTAAATTTAACAGCAACTGGCAGTGCTCCTGTAATTAGTATTTTCTCAACAGCAAACATTCTGAATAAAGAATGTTCTGTATTTTAAATCCCCACGTAGTACACACAACTTGCAGTTTAAGTGAACTGGCAAAGTCGGACAAAATTCAGAATTTAAGAATTTTTGTGTAGAAATCCCCTTCTGCTACCAACTGGACCACACCTGAATCGCATTAAATATTCAGGTGCCTTTTAAAGTTATAATAGAATAAATACTCTATTATCGTTGCTACATTCCTTTCTCAATCTAGGTATACAATAACTTAATATATTTAATACTTAGATAAACAATTTTTAGTAGATGCTTTGGCAGTCAAATTCTTACATATCCTCTATTTCTACAGAAGTATTGGTATGTTTTCAGAAGAAATTATCTAGATACTACTTAGAAGAATTACATGCTGTACAAAACAGCACTCCAAATCATCACTGCAAACTGTAAAACACACAGTTAATAAAAGAGTATAAAAAGGAATGCATATTTGCTAGAAGATATACAACATTCACAGGAAGGAAGGAGATACATCTGCACCGTGTTTTTCTCTTTTCTTGCCAATGGAGCCAGAGAAAGATTGTCAGTTATTTGAAATGAATTTCACTTATTCCAGTTTATACAACAACTGTGTCTCCTACAGTGCACACATCAGTGTTACAAAGTTTTAGAACAGATTTGTTCCCTTGGGCAATGCCTGTTCATGACAATTAAAAAAGGTAAAAAGGTCTTCAATCATTTGTTTAGTCTGACTAAAAAGTTAGTAGCTGATACATTATGATAAATGGGCAACAGGTGTTTCCTCATTAAAAATTGACTGTAGTATTTTATTTGTAACAGGGAAAAAAAAAAAAAAAGACAAAAAAGAACAGAAGGACCTTTTGAGTGCTCACACTAAGAACTCTCTGGTTGGGCAACACAGTGGAGCAATAAGAGTCCATAAGTACAGAAATACACAAAACCAACAGGAGACCATCTTAATCCAGAAGGTGGACCAGGTTCCGGTGAAGAATTTTTCAATCTGAGCACTTTCATAACTGTTAAGGGAAAAAAAAAAAGAAGAAATAAAGTCACTATACATATCTCAGACTGCAATACCCTCTGTTTTTCCAAGCAGGTCACAGACTTCCACTAAATTAACCAAGAGATGAAGCAGGGGAGAGCAGCCTTTTATAGAGCAAGATCTTGGTCAAGAATCGCTCAGGACAGATCTGCAATATCTCTTCCAGCATCTCACTTTAGGAGACAAACTCATGGCAGAACTTCCTGTTCACATTTCCCCTCTCAATGCAGGGACACATGAATTTCTCAGCTTTAAAGAAATACACTTACTGGAACCAATGAGTTACTGTCATCATCACGTAGAGCGAAGCCAAGAAGAAAACAAAGTGGAAGTAGGCATAACTGTACACTGTGCCTTTCTTCTCATCATAAATCACAGTCTGGCCTCCCCTTTTTTCAATGTGCTCTTCAGCATCAGCTGTAAGACACAGGAAACAAGAAAGTTTTTGCAAATTTAATGAGAACTGAAAACAGCAGCTGGCTTCCTGAACAGCACAACAAAACATCTACGGTGTGATTTAGGAAAATGTGATACAGAACAACACTTGAACACTTCCTTGCCCTCAGGTGATGGGCCTAAGCCTTTAGTAAAAGAAAATGGACTATCACTGAAATCCTGCCCTGTATCAGCTTCCTGGCCTGCTGGCTAGTTTTTGAGCATTTGGGCCATTTAAATTGCTCTACGTGTATGGTATTCTTCTGGCAAGTCCAAGCTGATAACCCTGACTGCACTCCTGCACTGTAGTTCCTGCAGAGCTGCTGAGCCAAAAATCCAGCAGTCAGTCAAACCCACAAGCATGCAAAGAGCAGAGATTACTCTTTGGATGTTGCAGTAATGAAATGTCCTTTAAAGAATTATTAACTAGCCTGTAACTTTAAAATGGTATTGTAACACCTCTTGCTTCCTTCCCTTGCCTAATTTGGAGCACTTCAGCTGCTTCAGTTTGATATGCTACAGAAGGAGGATACAAGCAGCTCTCCATCTGCAGCTGTGTCCTTACTGTCTTGTCTTTGGTCTGAAAGCCACAAGTGAGGTAAACTGTGCAGTGAAAATGTAATTACCGTCTCCATCAGGCATGCAGCAAAAGCAGCAACGAGCCACCTGTGGAACAGACAACAGGAAGGGTAAGAGTCTGTGCTACACCAAAAAAAAAGAGCTGGTGAAGGAAGGTCTGTTATGTCTATGTTATAGGCATGAATGTAGAAAAGTCTGGTTTGTATTTCCAACCAGCACAAAACTCAAATTAAGATTTGCCAAGTAGATCACAACAGCAGTTTGTAAGCTTTGAAAAAACCTACTCAGTAAGATTTGGAGCAAATTAACCATTCTTTAAGAATTACTCTACCCATTTTACACAACTCAAGCTCAAACACTGGTGCAAATAGCTATGACAAAATGGTGGAAGAGCTAGAGTAAAGCAGTTGCACATTAGTAGTTCAGATAGGACTTAACCTCTTCAGACTTGCATCTAAGTGCTTTTATATAAAAAATTTCTCCACTGAAATTAAAGTATAAGGAACTTTTAAAACCCTGCTGCATGGATTGGAAATCGCAACTGCACAAGCATGAGTCAGAAATGTACTTATCTTTGCAAGATTTTTCTGAAATAGAGCTGGAACAAGAATAAGCAGAACTGTAGTCATTACCAATAAAAATGATGAATCCTGTCAGCTATTACTAACATAAGGATGCATAAATCCTGTCAGAAGACTACAAAGCAGTGGACTAGTATCAGGTCAGTCTGCTCCTTTAAAAAAGATAGGAGTGATTTGAAGAACTCCTTATCAGGAGCTGCTGTCCTTGCAGTTTGAGCATCCTGGAACCTGCACAATTTGTTGATACTGTTTAACGTACATCTTGAGACTGTCAGATAGAGTGTCCTTTAGATGAACTTTGCTTATTATAAGCTTATTATAACACTAAAAATCACACCCACAGGCATGAAGACCCCTGCCGAAGTCAAGACCCTAACCCATGAGTACGCGTAGTACAAAAAAATGATCGAGTAACCACATGCAAATTACTGACCAATCCTCAAAAGCAGGTGGAAAACCTGGGGAGGTACTAACCAAAACTGGAAGTATAAATGATGTAAATATAGCAAAGAAGGTGTAGCAGCTTTGTGATTTTATCACCTAGCACCTGACATTGTGCAAACCTGTAATAAAACAGTATCTCGACTCTATGTGTATACTTGGCTGCTTGCACAATGGGTAAAGAACGCTGCTTTTGGGACAACACTTTGACTAAAAGCACGAAGCTGGTTTTACTGCTTTATCTAAATGAAGATTTTCCTTTCTTTTAACTGATGGAAAAAGGAAAGCTGAACTTGACACTTCTTGTGTTGAGTGGTAATGGAAATGGTAAAAGGGTGGTGACCATCCGACAAATATACAAATAAAAGCATTTTTTGCACCTAACCACAGTATAAGTCAGCACTTTCTGTAGTGCATTATCAGCATTATTTGTTCTGATAAAATCTGACTCTGGGATTTATTTTGGCTGTGGTCTGATGAAGACAGCGAACCCTGTTAGGAAAATTCCCTTCCCTAACTATTATATCAATCAGCCATTACAATAATGAGTGTGTATTAACTTTGTTGACCTATTTTAGTCCACAGTATACACTGCAATGTAATGAGGTAGTGAAGTTTTACTGGAGACTTTGGTGTTCATGCTTAAATAAAACTAAAGGACAGCCCAGCCCTGGAAATAAGGACTTTTGCTTCTTGAAAGCTTAGAGCTGTCCATGAAGGGTGAAAGATACCCCTGGACAACCAAGATAACACCATCATCCTAGCCCTGCTAGCACATCTTTGAAACCCT
This sequence comes from Caloenas nicobarica, assembly GCF_036013445.1. NCBI lineage: Eukaryota > Metazoa > Chordata > Aves > Columbiformes > Columbidae > Caloenas > Caloenas nicobarica. Next base: position 17,029,138 of record NC_088284.1, read on the forward strand.
CCCAGCCTCGCAGATAAGCAACTATCACAAGAATGACTCCAGGGACGTCTGGATCAATAGACAAGCAGCAAAAACACAGCAGAAAGATAGTTGCTTTGCAAAGTTTACTATGACTAGTAATTGCTGGTGTGTGTGTTACTGATTAGTCAAATCATGCTACCCCTGAATCCTTGAAAGGGTGTAAGAACCCTGTGTAAAACCGCATTTGAGAGGCCCCAATTTGGCTGCGAAATTTCATGCGCATGAATAAATATTTACCCTGAAGAATTCTGTACTTGGCATTCTAGCCTCTCTCCTCAGCTGGCACAGGCCAGTGGCAAGTTTTCCTAGCACCTCCAAAAATCAGATATTAAGCCTTTAAGGTAAAGTGTCCAACAGAAACATCAAGTGGCAGTTTCAACCCTGCGTATCCAGGATTACAGATACATACTGGGCTCATAAACTCATGAAAAGCCATAAAGCTCGTTCTTTTTTAAGAGACTGAGTTTAAATTAAACCCTTATTCCATGCGTCTCTTCTACTGCTGTGCCAAGCCTCTCCTGCAGCACCAGCCTGAGCTCCCCTTGCGCCACACTTGAGTTCTGAGGCAGGTGCTGGGTTCCCTCAAAGTTTTTAATCAGTTGCAATCAAGTCCTTGCACACACAGAGCGATGAAATTAGCAATGCTGGCACATATACCACTAGCCCCTCCTAATGCTCAGTGTCTTCAGCACAGATGTCAACAGACCCTGTGTACAAGCACAAGTCTGATGAGGAGCAGCTGAGAGATCTGGAGCTATTCAGCCTGGAGGAAAGGAGCCTGAGGAGAGACCTGATCGCTGTCTACAGCTACCTGAAAGGAGGGTGTAGCATGGAGGGTGTTGGTCTCTTCTCTCAAGTAGCAAATGACAGGACAAGAGGAAATGGCCTCAAGTTGCACCAGGGAAGGTTCACATTGAATATTAGGAAAAAATCCTTCACAGAAAGGGTTGTGAAGCCGTGAAACAAGGAAGTGGTGGAGTTACCATCCCTGGAGGTGTTCAAAAGGCTTACAGTCGAGTTTCTTAGGGATGTGGTTTAGTGCTAGAGTTAGGTTATGGTGGGACTTGATGATCTTGAGGGTCTCTTTCAACCGGAATGATTCTATACCACACGCCACTGCAGAACTACGCACGTTCCTGGCCAGGAGACAAAGGCCCGTTGCCACAGGGACAGCAACCAGAATGCAATCAGTTGCTCTTCAGCAGCCATTTTCTTCAGATTTACATTCAGCGGCTCTTGTACCGCCTTTTAAAACCAAACTGTCTGGAAATAATCCCGCTGAGCAGCGCAGCGGGGGCGGGTGGGCCTGAAGGGCGGCTCTTTTCTCCGCCTGCTCCCCTGAGCGCAGGGCGGGCAGGCGCAGGCCGTGCCCGCAGGCGCAGGCCGTGCCCGCAGCTGCCCGAGGCGGGCTGGGCCGCGTCCGGGTGCCCTCCGAGCGGCCGCCGGGCGCTTGGCCCCACCGTCCTGCCCAGGGAAGCTCCCCTGACACCCGCACGCTCCCACCGCGACAGGCGTTTTGCTTCCCCAGGCCCAGGTGCCACAAACATCACTTGCCTCAGGAGATACTGCTGGGTTTTTTGAGTCTCGTGAACGCTCTGATTAAAGACTTGAAAAACAGAAATTAAAACTGCAGATGCAAGTAACACCACTGTAGAGAAATCTAGGGATGGAGATTCATCCTTCAAACACACACTTACATTTGAAGAGTGACACTAGCAAGCCTAAGGAAGGGATAACTGTTACTTAGCAAAAAACCATTCATTTCCCAGTGTTTCTGGTTGTTCCAGGGATAAGAAGGCCAAAAAAAACCCAAGCAGGTGGAATGAAGAAATGTGTACTGCTGAAACAGGGACGAGTACTATAATCCAATATGAAGTTACTGGCAATAAGACAGGAGATACTTATGCATGGAAATAGAAATAAGAGATAGGAACTTGGGATCATAGTCAGTTCCTATGAGAACAAAGGCAACCAGGACTGGAAACATTCAAGAACATCTCCACTTCTTTTTCTGATAGCTTCCCAGCAGACTTTTCCTTTAAATGAGAGGACATGAGCTTGGCTGGAGCACAAAGAGATTCACAGGAAGTCTGCAGGATGTTAAACAAACTGCAAGAGCAGCAAATTATTTCTGTACATAATGGCACCTCCACCGAACCAGCAAGAGCTGCAGAAGGGCCACTGTGGACAAGTGCTCCAAGGAGTCCATACTCGGAGGCACATACCATGCATGCTATGAACAAGCTTTTGTTTTCACCTAATTACAGATTAGCTAGCCATGAAAACAACAGCAAGAAAAGCATATGAGGAAGTCTGCACAGAAATCCTGTGGGAGAAAGCAAGAACTCACTTCAGTTTCAGCTGTTGCATATATTCCCTTCAGTGCCTCTGAGCTTGCACGTGTTGTTGAGGTCAAACTAGGAGGAAAAGAAAATAGTGTCAAAACCTTCGCCATAAGTATAAGGCCAACAGGGCGATTTTTCAGCACCACAGCAAACATAAATAGTCTATTCCCATGTCTATGCTAAGCATTTGCCTGGATATAGCATCAAGCACTAAGCATGTGAAAGTTTGCTCTGCACAAGTATAAAACAGCCTAACAGACAGCCACTGGCCAACTCAGGCTGAATCATGGGCTTAAAAGTAGGTCACTCCTGAAAGGTGGTGAATTCATCAGCAGCAAACAGCTAAGCGCTCCAATCTGCAATTCAGAAGTCTCCCCTGCTGTGTGCAACCAGTGCTTTTTATATTAACTTCACAGCCACCACTTTTCCTCAGCATTTCTGTAAAGGCTTTGCTAGCAAAGTAATAGGTCACTCGAAGCAGTTTTCAACACTAAATTACCAACCACTGTTGTCAGTGTACCAATTGCTGGAAATCACCTTCTTGCATGACTGTAGTTGTTTGGGGGAAATCCTTTCTAGTTTCTTCTGATTAGAAACATTTCTTGCCCAGTCTTCCCCTTTCAGGATGTGTAATGCAAACTTCCCATTAGGCACAGGGAGAATGTGTTAATGCTTTGCTGTACACATTGAACCCCAGTAAACAATACTACAAAACATTCCCCTTAAAGGCCGCCTTATCTTCCTGGCTTCCCCTGCAGGCTACATGAAGGTAGTCTGCATTCCTGAAACACCTTCCTGAGGCACTGGAAATACTGTTCTAAAAATGTAAACTAGATCCATGATATCCGTATATTTCATGTCAGAATTAAATGGAACACATACACATACTTGATAGCAGAAGAGTAGCTGTGCTACCTCTTCAGAAAGTCTCTCATCTTCACTTCAAAATTACGAAGGAGTTTCATCATGTGAATTTTGAAGCAGACTGAGTTCAGAGCCAGAACCCGCTCAAAACCATGCAGCAAACAACAGTGCTGTCTCCTGGCAATGTGCACAGTCAAAGGAAGTGATACATCACCTTCCAATCATCAGCAATTCTCCGCCTTCACCTCCTGGAGCATGACTTAATTTTTTGACGTGAGCTGCAATTAATACGAGGTGAGCATCACAACCATATGGGCACAAACAGACTTTTTCAGAGCAGACCACTGGCAAATCCTGATGGCAGTACTGTGCCCATCTCTCGATCAAAAGAAGCCCTAAACCCTCCCGAACAGTTTTGTTTGTTTCAAAGACCCTCAGGGAACAATCACAGGCTCTGCCAGGCCGCTAGAGAAATTTCAGATACCGTTTTTAGGCAGACATAACTGCATAGAGTTTTTCTCATAGAAGACTAAATACAGAATCAAAGCACCCTAAGACTGTTTGGGATCATGGACAGCTGGAAACTTTCTCCCTCCACCTCTAGATGTAAATTGCTGTATTACGTTTTAATAAAATGTATTTGTTTCAAAAGCTGTATTATCTGTTGAACATTTTTGGCTAAAATATCTAACCATTCTGAATCTGAGGCGAATATGAACCTTCCAGCTCAGTTCTATTCTACTTCTCATTACCATGACATTGCATTTACCATGAGGTAACTGCAAACCTAGACTTACCAAGAATATAAAATGCAGCCAAACAAAATGGTAGTACCCAGGCCAGTAACCAGGTTTTCATCTCTGTGTAGGCCTTGACTAAATTCAGGTACACAGATTGTGATGTTCTGATTGTTTTCATCCAGGACTTCACAAAATAAAACAAAAAAAAGAACAGTTAGCAACACTTATTTCACTGCATTTCAAAATAGTCTTCAGAGTGAAGGTTTTCAGCAAAATATTTCTATTACTTCAGACATTAGGTAGGTACATTTCAGTTGTTTCTATCTATCTTTTAAAAAGACCATACTACAGAAAAAAAAAAATCTCTAAATCTGAGCTGGCAGATGCTGTGTTTTGGCCAAAAGAAATAATGCAACTTAGTAGGGTACTAAAATTTCTTGTTTGATCAAAGCAGACAAACAAGGAAAAAGACTGTTTGGTGACCTAGGAAATAAGAAGCTGTAATTATACCAACACTCCATCCAAGACTACAGAAACATATAAGGCCAAGATAATACAGATCTGAGACTATAAATTTAATTGACAGCAGAGGTGCCTTGAGGACAACTAAGAAATTAAAACTCAGTGAAAAAATGTGGTGTGTAGTTGCCCTGTTCTCAGACTGATATACAGACCAAAGAAAAAGAGATGCACCAGTTACAGGCAAGATTTTATCTTAACATCTGAGCAAACAATACGTCTAGGACCCTGAAATGAAACCAATTCAGTCCTTGATGTTCCCAGATGCACCTGGCTTTTTGGCATCTCCTTGGAGTCAAGGCAAGGAAGAGCAGTAGCCTGCAGCATCACCCCAAAGCAAGAGATAAGGCTGCACTTTATCTCAAATCAAGAGCTTTTTAAACCAAAGCTATTTAAGGCAAACTGTGTTCCCATCTCCTCTTTCCTTCCAGCAGCCACGCTGCAGTCCCATTGGGACAGCACAACTGTTTGTACGGGCAGAGGGCAAAATGCAGCAAAGGGCGACATCCAGGTTAAAAATAAACTCAAAGTCAGTCCCCTGACCTGGGAGTGGAGGACTTTGCATGGCTCTGCAGGGCTGCACAAACAGCTTTATGAGCACACAGCAGGGACAGTGTGGAGGTGGAAGCAAAAGAAGGGGTGACGAGCCTTTATGGAACACCTTGGACAGAATCCCCCACCTGTGTCCATCAAGGACGCCTCTGCAGCAAGGCAGGTCCACTGTTTGGCAGGCCTTTTAGCTAAGCCTGTCACGAAAAAGCTAAGGCACACTGTGATAAGCACAGGTTCAACAGACGTTACCTTTTATTTGCCCATTCCTTCTAAAGACATTTGCAACTTTGCTTTATGGGTGTTGCAAATAAATACTTGTAGCTTGCACCTTCTTCAGGCCTGGTTTGCAAAGTAGCCAGTTTGCGAGATGGCCAATTTGAAAATCCCTCCTTGAGGAATAAGTCAACGTTAGGTATGTTCATGGCAAATCTGAGAGACAGGGCATGAGACACCTTAGTAAGTGCCAGCACCCCATACATTCTTCAGCACATGTCACTATAAAAGCTGCACAGGCCAGCACGAGAGTCCTTGTCACACTATCAGGCGAGAAGGGAACATCTCTGAGAGCCAACTGCAACCATGAGTGTTCTCTGGCCTGGGAGGTCAATGATGAACATCTGATTCAGGTCTGAGAGACTGTGCTTGACGCATACTCTGACAAATGCAATTACCATACTTGCAATACATACAAGAAGAACCAGAGGATTCACTTAACTGCTGAAGGCTTTGACTGTCACAAGCATGAAATAACACAAGACAAATGATTTAATATGATACATCACCTTCTTCCCCTTTTTTCTTCCTTTTTTTTTTTTCTTTTTACACTGTGTAAAGTCTTATGAGTAATTCAGTTGCCTTCTAAATTAGCTTCTATATTCATTCAAAAACACTGCTTAAGCTCTGTAAGTAAGTCCTCCACCCTAAGTACTATCTGTTTTTTCCTTCTTCTTAGCTCTGGAATACATTTGTGTGTGCCTGTGCGTACACAAGTGTGACATCAAGAGATTCTTTCCCCCATCCCTGCCATTTCTTCTTGGGAGGCATCTGTAAAAACTTGTCCTTCCTGCCAACAGCCTTATTTTCCTCTACTCATTGTTGTTTCAACTATTTAACACTAGAAGTTGAGCAATAATGAAGAAGAATTACTAATTTGAACTAGGAAAATCTTATTTAAGTCAAAAGAATTCTCCCGGTCCAAATAGGTAAATCTGATAGTTACCTGGGAAAAGGAAACAGTTTGAGTTGTGCTTGTAAAGTCTTTTTGATTTTTTGTAGCATAAAGAACTTAAAACTCTAGGGAGTTCCCTATGCCTGGCTTGCAATGCCAATGATTAGAAGGCAAGTGGAGTACAGGAACTCTGCTGTAGAACACCATCATCTCAAACTATTGCCAACATAATTCCAAGTCCTTTCTCAGAATGTTTTCACTCAAAATGAAAGATGAGTGGTACTCAAGTTTTTGCTCCATTAGGAGTCCAGAGCTAAGGCTATCTAGCACACCAATTCTAGAAGAAAGTAAGTGATTTTAGTATCCACTCTGATGGCCAGCACTTACTAACTAGTGGTGGACCGAGTAAACTTTTGGAGGGAGCTGATCACCCAGCTTCTTCCAGAGGCATCCAAGAGCCATTTGTTCCAGCTCCTTTCCCACCATGTGACCAAACACATGATGTATTAAGTCATGTTCTGTCGTACAAGAACATGCACTTGCCACATGAGGAATAGGCTACAAGACTCTGAAATTTGTCTGTAGGAAACAGGCTAGAATTGCTCTGGTGCAACAGATGCCACTCACCTAAGGTAGTGAAGCTCCCCTGGACCAAGCAATTAAGGTACATGGAGAGTGCCTGTTGCACAGTCTCTCTGCTGCACAGATATATTTTTAGTATTTGCAATTTCTTCTGCATAGGCCAGAACAGACCCAACCTAGCACTCTTATAGCCCTGAATTTTTCAGCTCAGGTTTGCTAAATTTTTGCTTTTAACAGATGGCATGTCTAAAAGAAATTACATAAAGCATGAGATAACTTACTAGTTTCTGGTGGCTTGCTGGATAGTGCTGAGAAAGTGAGGTACATGACATAGCAGCTGATAACTCCTGACTGAAGCAAACCAGAATGGGGTTGACCTTTACAGGAAATAGGAAAATAGATGATTTTTGCAGCCATTTTAACAAGCTAAAAAAGAAATTCATATCCTTTAAAGAATAGCACACTACTATCTTTCAGAAGATAAAAGTATCTTTTATGTTCTACTTAAAGCAGTTCATAAGTCTTTGAGGGAGTTTAAATACATTTCCACTGGCATGTAAAGAGAAAAGAGCCTGTGCTTTAGTACTGCTGGCTGTTTTAGAAAGCCATTAGATCCCCACGTAAGTAAAGAATCACCCCCCTGCTCTGGCCAAAAGCACCAGCCTTCCAAAAGCTATTGACAAGCTGCCACAATGGTTTTATTTGCCCATAAAATCTGTGTTGGAGTCACTCAAATTACTATTTTCAGATTCAATGCATGCAAGATACTAACAGCACACATAAAATATACTGAAGCATGAAATATTGCTGTCAACTCCTCCAGGCCCAAACTTTACAGATGGTAAAGCACAAGCAGTCAAAAAGTAAATGGTAAAATAGCATGAATGAGTCTGACAGCTATTACCTGAACTGCCACCACTGCAAGAGTTGTGTGAGCTCCACAACACATTACCAGCCATCAGCATGTGAACCTTCTTTACACTATGACTGCCTGATGGCACACCCAAAATGTCTCATACCTCTGTAGTTTCAGCAGCTGAGCTGACGACCAGAAACAGAACTTCATAGTGTAAATAAAAAGGACAGAGGCAAGAGCAGCACCAGCTCTGAACTATCAGGAGACTTTTATGCCTCCAGGCACACAACCATGGCAGCACCAGAAACCCAGAAGAAGAGGTCAGTGGACTCACGACTCTGGACACAGGGCGATATGGCCACCAGCGACACAAAGAGGCACAGGCCGCCGTTAACACCGATCAGGACCTTGTTGTACATGCAGCCCTCAGCGCGTGTGTAGAAAAGAGCCATGAGGACCAGGGCTGCCACAGCAACGGAGTACAAGATGAGAGTGACCAGGGCAAGCAAACCATTCCACATCTGCTTGTGGTTTGCACCTGCAGTCCTGGGGAGAGACAGACAAGCACCTCATCTTTGTCTTCCCTTCCCCCTCAAAAACATTCTAATAGCTGATTAGTTCCCAGCCTCAAGCACAAAAGACAGAGCTTACTCACTGAAGCATGTGTACATCACTACACCAACACAGGCCCTTGCAAGGTTCCTCCCACAAAACAGAGGGGAACACTGCATAGCATTAGTGTTAATCTTTGGTATTATCATGCCCAGCTGTTTCTGTAATTATAGCCCAGCATGCCTCCTGGAACTCCCAGTCTCTGGGATAAAGCCCCACCAGTGCATCTCAGCTCAATGCTTGAGGGCTTTCCTCAGTGGGAACCCAGAGTGCCCCAGGCTCTGCTAGCAAGCGGTGCTCTTCACACAAGGACAGCAAAGGCATATTGCTTGGCACAGCCCCTCTTCTGCCCCTTGTGCTACCTTGACAATTTTACTATGCTTTCGCTCAAAAAGCCTTCTCTCAATTTGGGTCTATCCCACCAGCCTCCCTCTGCTGAAGTGTGGTTCATCTTGTTCCCTCTCTTCAACCTTCCACACACCTCTTGCAAAAGTCACAGGTTTTTTTAGGAGTAGGAACTAAATAAGCTGCTTTGCACAAAGGACTTTTTGCTGTATGGAAGGTTTGGTTTTTGTTTCTTTGTTTTGAGGAAACATAATTTAAAAGAATATCTAATGTAAAAAGTGCTAAAGTTAAATGCTGTGGCTGGAAATCTTTCACTCACAGAAAAGTAGCTACAGTAATTAGCAGTAAAAGTATCTGTGGTATAATGAGATCTCATCTCTTCCTCTGCAAAAACAAGTATCTAACAAAGCCCAAAGGTTTGCTAAAACTCCTTCTTAACAGTCAGTATGCTAACTAGAACAAAAGAGGACTGCAAAGGTTTGTAGAGGAAGACATGAGGTGGAGGCAGGAGTTCCCGCCTGTATATGGGAGGACAATTTAAATATCTTAAATTGATGAGGGGCTAAGAGCTAGGAAGATAACAGCAAATATGCTTAAATCAGAAATTAATGTTTTAACAAAACAACAGAAATTAATCAGAAGTTAATGCCAAAATGGGGTATATATGGGTTGATAATGGAATCTTGCATATTTAGATCAAAGCAAGTAAGTTGAAGAGAAAGTAGCAGTTCTTATGTTGAGAAAAAAAAAATAGATGTGCATTAAACTGACATAAAAACCCAGTATTTACCAGGTTACATTACTGCAGACAGTTTCACTGTTACCTTTTACAAATCCAGTTTTATTCTCTTGCATCACTCTGTTTCTTAGCAGGTATATTTTAATATAAAATACAAAATTACTTAAAGTAAGAGGTTTTTGCATCCTAGTATGCTACTATTAGAAGCTGAGCAATTCACATTAAGAATGAATCAGCAGAGTGGACATGAATAAGTAGGAAACATATCCACTGGGATAGGAGAAAGTGGATGAAGCAAAGATGAACAGTTCTAAATACTGACATTAAAGTGTCTTCTTTCAGAAATTACATCCATGCTACTTTTACATTTTCGTCATGAGAAATGTATTGTTCAGGAGCCCACCAGAATTTTATGCAAATAAATACTTGCTCAACACATACCAATTTTTATTCCATTTGTGTGCGAACTCAACAAGCAGGATGAGCTGAATGGCAATGAAAAGGAAACCTCCTGATGCTCCTACGTAGCGCCAGGCTGCAAGGCAGAGAGACAGAAAATAGGTCAATCTGCAGGCCCCTTCCCCTTGACATAAAATGGAATTATTGTCTGTGCAGTGAAGCCATTACATGGTTTGAATATCTCAAGGCCACAGATGTAGCAGGAGATGAGAGATTTCAGCTGAACAGCCAGCTCAGCTAACTCAGGATTATCTCTCTGACAAATACAGCTTGCAACCTGCTACACTTTCAAAATGAGCCTGTTAGGACATTTACTGCATTTCCCTAACCTAGAGAATTTTTGTGGAGACTATGTGTTACTATATTCAGACAGAAAATACTGAAACCTTTATTTGTGACTGACAGGAGGGAGGTGGTGTGGAGACATTTCACAGGAATCTAAACCCTGAAATTGCAAGGTACTGGAACCCAGCACTAAAAAGGGCAATTCCTTCCCATCCAGATTCCACTACCGCAGAAAAACAGAGGTGGGGCTTACCTATTTAAAAATGCTGTCCCGAGCCACTCCCAAAGAAAGCTAGTCACTGAATACCAAGTGTTAAGACAGGTTATTTGACTACTTAATCGTTGACCTACATATACCATATTTGGGTAGCTGTTTGGTACTTTTGACAACAGATCTCTTGTGTGCAACACCAGAAGTCCCTGAGGAAATACAGATACCTATTTAAATGGTTAGTTGCATATACAGCTTGTGCTGCTGTGCAGTGTATAGCCTACAAACGACTGCAGGTGTGCCACTGATTTCAGTGAAGACGACCAAGGAAGTGCATCAGCAGGGTTCAGACATCCTACCATTGTGTTTTCCCTTTAAAAAAAGCTTGTGAAGTGGAAGAACAGAACAGCCGGGGCATGTTACCCCTTAGCAGATGATGCAGGGTTTTTTTTACTGTTATATACGCTTACTATTTGAAAGCAAGCAAAAATGCCATTTGTCTGGTTTTGCTAAATGTATGCACTTGATAAACACACTGCTCTTCAAACAAACAAACCAAAAAGCTGGTAGGACACTGTGGGATGTTTTATGGATCCATCATAGATAAGGTTAGTCTGGCCAGTGTGGTTTTAACACTACAGCCCACACAAACCTGGTGCTTGCACGTAATACTCTTCCTCCATGACTGACAAACTGCTAAGCATGCGGAGCTTTTTTTTTTTTTTTTTAAGAAAAAACAGGCAAACTGAGAGAATGCTCAAACAACAAGACATATAGGTTTCTCAATGGGAGGAGAAAAAAGAAGGGAAAACAAAATCACACAATACCCAAACCATCTGTAAATCTCAAATTCAGGGACTGACTGGAGGGCAGTTTAGCAGGATGTGCAAAATACAGCTTTAGACAGAAAAGTCAATAACTAATTTGGGGAAGAAAGCTTGTTATATACTCTATCTCCACACTAGGTTAGTTTGCTGTCGAGAAACAGCAGTCTAATCAGCACAAAAAGTTCTGTTTCCTCTTTTCCCCAAACACTTCATTTCTCGATGAATTTTCACATGAAAAAGGTCACTTGCAAAGATGACAGGCAGCCTCACTTGCTCATGAGTACAGTGCATTGCACCGCTACATCTTTCTAACCCAAACAGTGATTAGATAGTAACAGCAAGCACATACAGCCATCCTGTGATTTCAGAGAATGATAAAGAGCCCTTCACATCTGGGGCAACAAAGTGAACTGGGGCCAAACCAACAGCTAGTAAGAGCAAGAAGCTGAATTACACCTATCAGTAGTTTACCTGAAGTGGTTTTTACCTTGGTTTCCCAGAGCACTGTGTTCATAGTATGTCTGCCCGCTCTGTTCTCTTCCCCCATGTTATTCTTCCCCTTTTAAAAACCTCAGCTAAAGGAGATTGGTGTTGAAAACACAGGTAACCAAGCAAATCTTGGTGGAAGCAAGAGTGGGTTACTGATCCCATCTCTTTCCACCTGCCCAGACTCAATAGCTTAAGGGCTTATAAGTACTTGACAAACCAAAGGGAACAAACTCATCTCAGTATCGCTGGGATTTTTGCTCCTAGCCCACATGAGACCTGTGAGAAGCCACCCCAACAACTGGCATTTAAGCACTGGAACAGTACCACTGTGCCTGTGCAGTGTGCCAGGGCATCTCCCAAAACTGGAAATGCTTCAGGCATGGCATCATCAGCAAAGCACTTGCAATATGCCCCAAGAAGTCCAATTTTACCTTACTGCATTTACGCCACCAGCCTGAAAGCTAACAACATCCCAAATTCTTGTGCTGCATTGCAGGTTTCCAGGCAGCAAACACCAGTGCCCAGCAGGTGACTGTGTCCCCTTGAGCAGTGGCACTTCTGCGCAGCCCTGGCTGCTGCGCTATTGCGGAGCTATCTGCACAGGCCAAACACACGGCTCTGTGTTCTCGAGTGAAGAATTTCTTGTGCACCGTTACAGCTCCCTGCTTAAACGATTTGCCAGACAGCACCACAATGGTATTTATACCTACTAATTTAGTCTGCTCTTGGTCAGGAAAACAAAAATGAACAAACAAAACAACAACAAAAACCCACAAAAAACTAACAACGACAACAAAAAACACACATACAAAAAACCCCACCAAAAAACCCAACGCAAACCAAATCAACAAAAACAAACAAACAAAACCAACAAGCTTTTTACTGCATGTTCACATGAAGACCATGTGGTCTGTACACACGGAATTCCCTCCAAACAGTTCCAAATATTCCTTTTGCATTTGGACTATACTGGCTTTACTTGAAGACATATGGCAATATTTGCACCCATCAGACCTTCAGGATTTATAACCACTCACAAGACAGTACAGAACGATGAGCATAACAAAACAAGGACGTACCATTGAGGAAAGTGTCCTGATCGGGAATGAAGAAGGCTCCTGAGCACATTGCTGCCAGAAGTATAAGTTTAATGAACCAGAATCTGGACAAGAGGAGAGAAAAAAACCATCATCTAGTTGTAATAGGAATTAGAGGTCTTCAACTTAAATACCATGAGAAATCTCTATTTAAACCCCCAAAAGAGGAAAAAAACAGCCTTTGATGACCGATTGCCACTTTAGTTAGTTTTCATTTGTCTGCATTATTTCTGACAAAAGCAGTAAAATCAACTTCTGTTTTATTTTGCCTAGTACTACACCCAAGTGGAAACTAGGCAGCAAAAACCTGTAAAAAGAAGTGGAAATCAAGCAACCAAACAAATACTTACCCATTATGAATGTATGCTCGGCAGCTTTTGCTGCTGTTAATTCTGATGGTGAACAAGGAGAACAAAAAGAAGAAACAGGCCATTCCAAAACAGACTTTGTACACGGCAGAGTATCCCACCAACTTCTCGCACATCTCACCCGCCTGAATACCTTTGCACATCTCCTTGTAGAAGGGAATCTGAAAAGCACAACATGTTACAAGCTGGACTTAACAGCTCAAGGGACATGAAGAAATGTAATACACAAGGGGCTGGAGTTTTCCAGAGCCTCCACTCTCAGCTCCTTCCAGATGCTTTGGGGTACAAGTCCACCTAACCTTCCTTCAGCTCTCTTGGCTTAAGCCATTGCTGCCCCTCACTCCTTATGCCCTCACCCTAGGGACCTTCTTCATTCTTCCTGTGCTTTACAGCAGAATTCACCGATTGCTTCAGTGATCTGGGTTACGTGAGCCATACTGGTGGCTTTACCAGCCGAAGGAGCATGAGGGGCTGCAGGGCAGGAAGCTCTGGCTCGTGCTGCCCTTGGTGGAAATGCAGACTGAAGCACACTTGAGCGGCACAGGGCAACAGCCCCCTCCTCTCCATCATATGTATGCAAATATATAAAGGGTGAGTGTCATGAGGATGGAGCCAGGCTCTTCTCGGTGACAACCAACAGTAAGACAAGGGGTAATGGGTTCAAGCTGGAACACAAGAGGTTCCACTTAAATTTGAGAAGAAACTTCTTCTCAGTGAGGGTGACAGACACTGGAACAGGCTGCCCAGGGAGGTTCTGGAGTCTCCTTCTCTGGAGACATTCAAACCCGCCTGGACGCCTTCCTGTGTAACCTCATCTGGGTGTTCCTGCTCCAGCAGGGGGATTGGACTAGACGATCTTTTGAGGTCCCTTCCAATCCCTAACATTCTGTGATCACAGCCTCTGAAAGGGACCTGTGCCAGTTGCCCTGATTTTGTTTTAAATTAACAGAGAGGTAGGAAAATTCCACCCTCTTTCTCTTGACTCATTAAATATTTGCTTTTGAGGCCTTGCTCTCACCACAAGGGGAAAGCAAACAGCTGCACACTTTGGCTTCAGTTTCACCAAGCAGACATGATGCTGGGTGCTCAAAAAAGTAGGTCTGTGTGGCCAGAACCCATTCCTGTGGGGTGCCTCCGTGCAGACACCCCCCTCAAAGCCAGGGAGCCATTGAGCTGCGCAGAAATACAGACATTTAATTTGAGAATCACTGCTCATTTCAAAGAAAGAAGGGCCTCTCTTCACAGCACTCAGCTAAGGCTGGCAAGACCAGTCAAGCAACACATCACAGCCTCTGGAGCTGATCACTGCTACCTGTACAGGTAACTGGAGGAGACAGAAGACAAGTGTGCCAGGACACAACATGCACAAATAAATAAATAACTCAGGCAAAGGAAATGGGAACCAAGCTTCAGCAAGCAGTCAGCCAGGCCAGGTTCTGCTTAGGAAAAATATACAAAGATTGAGGGTACCGGCATCTTTGAACATTTCCAAGAAATTAGCAAAGACAGGAGTCCCCCTTTGCTTCAGCAGGCAGGTCAGTACACAAAACCAGGATAGGAAAAGAACAAACAGGACCTGGGAGCAAGCAATCGGGCAGTGTTCCCAGCTGGGTAGAAAGCCATCCAAGATGCAGGAAACGAGGGATAAACACGTAAACTGCCGGCTTCCAGCCACCAGGCTCTGACAGCCAGCTTCCCTCAGCAGGGTATGCAACTGCCCATCCTGTGCCAGCAACCCAAACTAGTCAGGAGCCCAACAACCCTCCCAGCAGTTTCCCAAAAAGAGCAATTATTTTAGCAGCTCACAGGAATGCTGAGTTGCTGTGCTAAGGGTAGCAAGTGTAATTACGGCAGTGAGCTGATACTCAGTGGGCTAGAACCAGCCGAGCAGATGATAAGGAGGTCGCAGCGCAGCTGCGTGGTGTTACAAGAAAGGATTCAAGGTGGGCACTCCGAGATGCTCTTTCAGAATTATCTGAGAGATGCGTAGCCACTGCATAAGAAACTGGATGGTAAACGCATATCTGTGGCTAGGTCGCATCCAGGAGTTCTTAGAGAGCTCCTGAGAACTTGTCTGGAGCACCAGCAATGCCTTTCTCAGGTCCTGAAAGCCAATGAAATGTCAGTCTGGGCAAACACACCAGCACTCAAAACCCACAAGCGGATTGACTGGAATAATTAAGAGACCTATCAATGCCACAGCAACGATAGGGAAAGCAACAGGGCTATCAATTAATACTGTCCAGTTCTTTGTATGTAATACCATCAGCCAGCAGAGATTAAAAATATCCATAATATTGAACTAACAATATTTCTGAGAAAATTAGATATTTGTTTGATATAGACAATAGCACTGATCAAGGATTTCTGTAAGATCTGTACTTGGTACCAAGCAGCATCTTGCTTATGAGACTTACAGAACAAAACAAAAAAACATCATGGGACTTGACTAATCAACTACCTAATTACAAACAGATCCCTCGGTAACTGCAAATGGGCATTGTCTTTAATTGCATAGGTTTCTACAGAGATCTTGATGGGATTTTTGACCCTATATGTTCTTTTCTCTGTTTACTAGTAATTTCCTTACGGATTTGGCTGAGAGAAAATGGATGGATTCACAAGAACAATAGCTCAGTTTGTGCCTACACAAGCAAGATAGAGCTCAGCTGTCACGTAGTATGCATAACACTATGCAATAAGAAGAAATGGCCACAGGAACAGTTGTGTGGGATTGAACACCCTTTTTGGACACCCATGATCCTGAAGGAACAAAATAAGAATAAAACCAAACTCTTGGGGACCTCGGCAGATAATAAACACAAGCACAATGGTGGCGACAAAAGGGCTGATGTAATGAAAAGGGCACATGTAATGAAAAGGGCACATTTTTGTGAAAGGATGCTCTGCTGCTGGGAACAATTTATCAAGGCTTATGTGACTTCTTCACTGAAAGTTAAAAGACTTTTTTTTCTCTTTTTAAAATTCTGTAACTCTGAAACATGTTCAGCTGCTGAACAGCCTGCCTAGCCTATGTGATTTACCTGACTTTCAATTTGCTGAGTCTTTTTGCCAGCTGTTAAAGACACTGATTAGCTATTTGCCAAGTTTGATATCGTGAAATAGTTACTTTTATACCTCTAAAAGGTAACCTAAATTCTTTGGCCTCTGAGCAGGGGACAACACATTCTTTCTGCAGAAACTCAGTATCCGCTCAGATAACGTAAACGCCCCGGTTGCTGTGCAAGCAATGATGTCATCACAGCAAAGTCGGTATTTTTCCAAGTACAGTGAAACCCGTTGAGACGACAGCAATGTCTACAGAAACAGGGGCAGACTGCCCTGAGCTTGCTTCCCCTCGCTGCGAGCTGCTGGCGTCCGAAATAAATGCGGTGTGAGAAGCGAGCCAAGGTGGCCGTGCTGCCACCGGCTCCAGCGCTGGGGCTCGGCCACATCTGTGCCCCAACATGTGAACGCAGGAGGATGGAAAATCATGTCGGAGGGGGAATAGGAAGGAAGAAGCGTGTAGGAATGGGCCTGAAGAGCCCAAGGGAGCCTTCTTTCGTCTCGATGTTCCCACTGAGCAGAGGAAGAACGTGGCAGACGAATTCTGTTTTGAAAATGGAGGAAGCATGAGGGAAAATCTGTGTAGGTGGGGAAACAAGGGAAAAAATCCAGGTAAAACCACCCGTCTTGAGCAGTGCAGAAATGATATAGAAAAACAAAAAACAATCTGACCAAAACACATGCCATCTTAAATGTATGGCTAAATTCAGAAATAGGCAATGGGCGCCTGCACTTTAAAAGCTCATTTTTGGTAATGAATTTGGGTTTTAACATACTATAATGCAGTTACGGGCCAAGACTGAAACCTGGCTGGGGAAACAAGCCTAAAAGCATGCTCTGCCAGAACATGTAACCATCTAGAACTGAAATGCTTTGACACAACTGAACTGGTTTTCACTGGTCTTTTCCTGAAAACATCTTTCCTATTTTTCCTTTCATTATTTAAGTAGGGCATGGATATTTTCAGGGTGAAACCACTAGTTTTGAAACAGCTTTAACATTAAAAATTTAATTAAAAAAATAAACCAAAAAACTGCTTCAACAGACCAAAACAATTATCTCCCTTTTCTTCTCTCAATTATCCTTTCAAAGCTTGTGAACTGCAAGGTTTTGCTTCAACAGAACACTTACGAGTAAAGCTGTACCTGTTTTTCAAAAAAAACCCGAATAGCTGGGGAAAAAAAATATGGATCAAGGTATAAAAGCACTTCTTCAAGTTAGGTCCTGCTTCGCTTCATTTTGGAACAGAGTCAAGTCTCTAAACCATTTTGTGTAAATAGATATTGGTCTTTTCTTTCGGTCCCTATCACTGAACCTGCCAACTTTGATGAGGATGCGGAAGACGAGCTCCCCGGGACAGTGCCTCTTTTTTCCAGCCATGCTGCAGGACACAGAGCAGATCCTCAGCTCTGGGCTGGCACCTGCAGACTCTGGCACCTCAGGAACTGAAAAACTGTCCTAAACATGTTTTAATACACAGAATACATTAACATGAGGGTAGATAAATACTGCAAAACAAATACATTTTAAATTTCTGTTTAAGGCGTCCATAAGGGATGTACATTTCCTGTTGCTTACTCTCAAAATAATGCCAAAGGACCAAGTGCTACAACAAATACTTTTAGAGCTATTTTCTACATGGGAATTTATAGCAAATCAACAACCAAAAAACCCCCTCTCACTAACAAGGGAGAGATTCCTTCCATGTAACATGAGCATGAGTATCTGATCTCTAAGCTGGTAAAGCAGACAACTGGTTCCCTGCCAATACTATGGCTCCATAAAGGACTGCAGTAAAATTTTCAATTTTATTTTTTGTCTTTTAATACAAGAAATTTTAAAATGCTAATTAAAATTAAATGAAATTCTATCTTCTCTCAAGACAAGAGAGGGTGAGGTCCTAGAAGAATCCAGCAAAGTGTGTGCTTACAGTCCGGCTTCAGGAACTAGGAGTGCTCCACGATCCAGCCAAAAGTGAAGGATCAGTAAGTGCACAGCACTGTCAAAAGACAGTTCATCATTGGGAAGCTGAGTCTGGTTAGTCTGAATAAATATTTTGAAGGTGCACTCTATTACAACTGGGCTGAATTAGCTTCAGGAGTCTTTCAACTTTTAACAGCCCCAAACATAATTATTAAATTAGAGAACAGATAAAGAAAGCCTACTTTCAGATGATCCATTTCCCATTCAAAGACATCAACTGCTCTAAATTAAGAGGGTGATTATCTTTCCACTTCACAGTAACAGCTACTCTTTGTGCCATTTCTTCCCACACTGAGCTTTCAAGACTACGAACTGGAAAAGAAATTTGGCAATACTGAAAAGCATGTTGTTGAAGGCTTCTTGAATCACTTTTCTGTTGGGTAAAGAGCAAGTATTTTTTGTTAGGGATACAAGCTGCATTAAAACCACAATACCGATGGAAAATGACTTTATGAAATTTGGATAGGAACACATAATTAGTCTCCCACACACTTGAGTTCCTTGTATTATTCACTTTATTGCCAAGCTAAGCACCTAGTAAGTCAAAGTTAATTCTTGGCAAGCAATTTCAGCACACACATGTTGAACAGTTTTAAAGTTGCTGCTCACAGGCAAGCATCGTGTCTGTACTGGGTGCCCTTACAGACTGTCAGCAACTTCTGGTGGCCAGAGGTAAGAAGGTGGCACTAGGATAACTCAAGAAAAGCGCTATTAAATGAAAGAAAATTAGGACAGAAGATATGAAGAGGGTACAATGGGCAGCAAGAAAGAAAGGTCACTGGCAGCAGAGCACAGAAGCCCTCAAACTTGCCCCGTCATAAGCCCACTGGTTCATCTATGCTGCAGGCACAGGGTGCTACCACCAGCTCTCAGAGCTGGGCTGCTGCAGAGCGAAGTGTTTCACAGACAGCTCGAAGTCAAGTACAGAAGGTAAGCAGGGCATCAACTTGACCAGTAACTGGTTAAACAAGGAAACAGTGCACCCACCAGCACTCCCACTTGGGAGGAAAACACAAAACAACTGGATGCCCACATCGAGGGAAGCCTTCTGAACATCCAGGGCAAGCACATTCACAACCCTGAAGCAGGTCCATTGCCGAGTTTGGTGCAGAAACTTATTTTTTAAGAATTAAGCAATCCAGCCATTGTACTGTTTACTTAAAAACAGACTTTTCTTCTTGTAGTTTGTAGAGGGAGAAAGGATTTGTGCTACTAAGAGCAACTTGGGTGGCTTAAGAAACCAAACTGAAAATGTGGTACAACAGGTCTAGTGTATGATCGCAAGCAGGCTGGCGAGCATTTAGCTTCAGAAAGTATACTAAGACTCTGAAAGAAACTTGGGTTTTAAAATCTAGTTTCAGCCACAGCTCCTTTCATGCTTCTGAAGCTTTTTAATTAAAAAGACAATTAGAGACAAACAATATCTGCTGCGGTTAGAGGCCATGTGAATATGATGACTCAACGCACACTGAAGAAAACCCCTTGTGATCTGCAGCATTGTGCATTGTAGTAGTCTGTCACACAGCACCAAGAACACAGAACTGAAATTATAAATGCAACGCTTGAAGAGTCATTTTCTAATTTGCTGCTTCAGCTATTGAACAAGTTGCCAGAGACAAACTCAACATTAGACTGATTTGTTCTACTGTAACATGTTCCCTAACAGCCTCCAGTGACACCACCTGTGCAGCAAACCTGGGATGGGTTCACTGTAGCAGGTTTCCGCACGACAAAAGAGGAGGAAGGAAGGCTGCTAGACTGTGATCCTTTACTCCTTCTGTTGCAAAACACACTCGATGGGTGAGCAATTGACAGGGAAGAGGTAGAGCGTGGAAAATCATCCTGTCTGGGTTTGGAAGTGGGTGGGTGGAGGGAATTGACTGCCTCTTCTGAGGGAGCACCCCCATACATGAAGAGCTGTGGAAGGAGAACATTTCCTTCCAGGGGCAGCAGTCGGTTCATCTTTCTTACTTACGTGCGTTTTCATTTCGTTAGCTACTGTTGTTGACATCATGACACAACAGATGATAGTCACCAGGATGAAGTAAAGCGCATACATGAAGCGGGTGCTGGTTGACTGTTTTATCTTGGGGCAGCATCTACAGCACAAGGAACAAGCGGCAGTACCACAGCAGCAGGCCAACTGCAAAGTAAGACAAAAAACACAAGTCATTCCATCACCACCTTTAGTTTCTATTGCAAAAGTCAGACAGGGAAGCCGGGAGACTTCCTGTAAAGCTCCAGGATTTCTCAAGTCCTCTCCTCCCAGCTGAGCAGCATTTAAGTGGAAGCAGACTGTCTTGTTTATCAAAAGTCACTAGATTTAAGCACATCAATTTCCAGCCTTCCTACACACTGAGGATGAGAGTGAAGAGGATGAGGAGGAACCGCTCCCGATTTCTTAATCTTCCTGTTTGCTATCTCTGTGCAGCTCATGGTTGCGACACATTCCACCCAGCAGAACAGGCATTGCAATGTGGAGGCTCTGTTTCCTGCAATACACTCTCCTGGCTCCACAGTGAAAAAACAAATATGCACAAGAAGGACGCAGACTCCAAAATGGTTTGCTTTTAACATGGACAAAACTATTTTGTTTCCATGACAAACTGGAGGATTTGTTTCCCAACAAGTTGTACAGATCCACTTCAATTCACCAGAACTATACTGTCCTTTTTTAAGGCATCCTTTCTGGCACATACACAGACAAAAAACTTTTTTTTTCTTTTGCTACAGAACTTTTTATGATACCAAACATTTTGAGCAAATTAAAGGGGGGAGCAAAAACTATTTACGCCACCCTTCATGACAGTTGTGCTGAAGGCTTTATAAACAGACAACAGCTACGAAAAAAAACCCAAACCAAAAAACAAAAAAATACATTAACAGTTCTAAATATTTTGGGCAGTAGAGAAAGAATCTGGGAATACGTGGCTTACTGCAAACAAAGCAAAAGATAGCAGAGGTTGAAGGACCCAAAATACAATGGCACCATCTTGTACTGAAAAAGCCAGAGAAGAAAATGCAACTTCAGAGTTATTTTGACACACTTTGCAAAGGTGAAAGCAATGATTCCATGTGCAAGATACAAGGAAAAAAATCCACAGCTGCAAGCAAAATAATACGGTATCAATTTTAGCTGACAATGTCTCCAATGTTTAATCATTATTACGGATAGAATTCTTCACGTATTTTAATTCTTTTCTACCTACAACTATCTGAGGGCCCAACTAGATAAAAACCAAGAAGCATAGCAAAAAACGCATAATTGCCTTATTCGACACGGTAAATGGTACTGAAAAAATTCTGAAAGGAATCTATTTGATGCTCGTTATTTCCTTGCTGTCAAGGATACCATTAACTTTCAAAGAAGTTGGATTCACTTCTCCTGGCTTCTACTTTTAGAAAAGTCATATATAAAAATATAAATATATGCCTTATTTTTATACATATGGCAGCAGTGTCCTTGGTCAGGCCCTTCCTTGCAGCAGGCAGCAGCTTCACCTGGCTCTCGTGCTTAACCCAGCAGCCACAACCACAAAAGGGGTTTTTGGACATGGGCAGGCAGCCGGGAGCAGGGAAGCTCTCTTCCAGGTACCACTGCTGCTGACCCAGAGCAACCTCACTCCTCAGACTCCCGTTTTCGAGAAGGACCCTGTGGCTAGTGTGTAGCACAGGGGCAGCGCACTGCCAGTGCCAGGGGCTCAGGGACACCCAAGCTGATTTTTCTGGTTTTTCCTCAGGCCCCAGAGGGGCTACGGTGACGTTCAGAGGAGCCCCCTGCTTCCTAGCAAGCAGTTGTACAAGATGGATGGCTTTTCTTATCCCTTGCCAAGGGACTCAAAATGCATTAGTGCCACATTTGAGTCACCCAGGCAAACTTCACTCTTCGTATGTGCCTCCAGCTGCCAAACCACCACGCGCTGTTTTTCTCCCAGGACGTTTCCAGCATCAATGACTGTCCAACCCAGAGGAGGGGGTTTCACCTGCGTGTTTGCAGACACACATAACTCATGTAACTCCACAGAGTCTCACAACCAGACCTGTTGATCAAAGAGCCCCAAATAATTTTGAAGAAGTGTCCTGAAAACACTCCCAGCTTATCATTTCCTTGCCACAACTATCTGCTGCAACACTCCTGCCCAGGCTTCTGCCCTCAGCCCCACAAAAAGGGGGCAGCAGACGGGACCTTGCCCCGCTCAGCAATGGCCCTTTGGTTTGGAGAACACAAAAAATGGGGACGGTCCAACCGGGCTCCTGCTCTCCCCTTCTCTCAGTTCACCGCTGGATCTCATGCCAGAGGAGATGGGGGCCTCAAAGCACAGAGCTGCTAAAATTGCTGCTGCTGCAGAACAGAAATCCTCCCCAAAACACACAAAGCTCCCACTGTGGGGAATAAACAGAATGGGCTCATGTTGGCACCAAAGCTGGAAATTAAAAATACTACATGCACAAGCACATCGTGCAAGTATACTTTCAAAATAGAAGGCAGTGGTGGCTTAATGGTAATTTTATTTTTTGTACGTAGTGAAATTAAGTTAACTTTTACAGCATCGACTACAAGTTGAAGAAATCAGGAACCTACAGCAAGTTACCAATTCAGCAAACAAATGGAATAATAACATCTCAAAACAAAAACATGCCACAAAAGTATAATCTATCCACTTCACAGTTATGGGGGGAAAAAATATATTAAGACTAAAGGTCCTTTCAATCTGTATCAGCCAGATCCAAAATATTCATAATGAACTTCAACTGCTGGCCATACTCACCATAACATTAAAAACTACAGTACAGAATTAAAAAGGTATGCAGCTTTGGCATTTGTAAGGGGAACAACATTTTCCTAAGCCAGGTGCTAGAGAGCTCTGCCAATGAAACCTCATCTATGATCCAGCAACGTGTCTGCTATTCCAGTTCTGGGTCCCAGGAGCTGATACAGCCGTGGTTCAACCTGAGCTGGCAGTACAACCACCATAGCTGCTCACTCACCCTTCTCCCCACCTCCCCCGAATAAGGGAGAGAAATGAAACGGAAGGGAGAAATTTGGATTGAGATAAACAGTTTAATAAACTAAAAAAATACTAATACACTAATAGTGTATATACATATATATAAAATAGAAATAGAATGTAAAATGAAAGATACTCAATGCAATTCCTCACAAACTCTGTTCACACGGAGCAGCCAGTCCCAGGCAGCAGCACCTGGACCCAACAGCCGATCCCGGAGAGAAAAGAGAGAAAAAAGCAGAAAGGCCCGGAGGCCTCTGCAAAATGGCAGGATGGCAAAAGGCTGAACTAAAGAAACTCCCCAACAGAACTTCCCCCAACAGGTCTCCATCCTGCCTCTCATCAAACGAGGAAAGAACTCAGCCAGAAAATCCTGACTCTCCTTAAATATGAAGCATGATGCTAATGGGATGGAACACTCTTATTGATCACCCTGGATGTCAGTCAAGCTCTGCCCCATCCCTGCCCCGCTTCCTCGCTCCTCACACCTGTGGGCAGAGCATTCACAACAGTCCTTGGCTCTCAGACCAGGGCAATTAAAAACATTAGCTCTGCGCTGGGGTGTTATCTCTTGTTCTCAAACTAAGTCCTTATAATGACCATGCTAGCTATGAAAAAGAAAGCTTTCTAACTACACAAAGAAAATTAACTAGCTTTCAGTCAAACCTGCACAGATACTTAAAGCAACAAATACTTAAATAGAATATATAGCTCATTTATGCATTGTTCCACATTACTTAGGGAGACTTCAATGATAGTTTCTAATACTAAGCACACACCCTATAAATTGGCAATATTTGTGAAAAATACCAGTGTCTCCATCTTTTTTCAGATGCACTCCTGTAAGCACTCTTTTAACACCACAGAAATGTCTTTAACACCTTTAAACACAGTGGAAAGTTGGTTAGGTTATTCAACCACAGTCCCAAATTTGGTGTCTGGTGGGTTTTTCTTTTCTTTTTTAAACTCTGGTTATGACTGACTACATTCCAGAGTAGGCCACGACAAAATAGATGCTACCCAAAAATAAATTAAAAAGGTCTTTGTCCAAAGAGTAAGAAGATGCTGGCCACAACCTTCTGACCCTGAGGTTTCAAAGATATCATCTTTGGGTGACAAACTTCGAAGCCGACACAAACAACAAGCTCTCTGTTGAAAGGTTGTGGTCAACATGCAGCTGAACCACGCATTCCCTCTGAGGTTTACCGTGGGCATGGCCCATCTCACCTCGCCTCTGCTTTTCGATGGCAGTGAGGATCTGCCCAGGGGCTTAGGACCCACCGGTGCAGCAGTGCAAGGCAGTAACAAATTCTTCCCATGTTAAAAATGGGCTGTGGGGAAAAAAAAAGAAAGAGGGCAAGTAATGCAATTAATCTTTTACAGATTTAGCTTATCATTAAACAAAAGCTTCTTCAAAGGATGGGTTCTGCAGAAGAAAGGCACTGTGTGGCTTTCAGGACAGCAACAAGCCAGACGACCCAAGGTCTGCAATGGCTGCCAGCACGCAGGCCTTGAGAATACCTACAGAGCTCCTTTCAACTCCTGTCATCCTCGCAGTTCCTGGGTCCCCAAGAGCCCAGCGCAATGGTCTCTGAAAGCCAGGCTGCTCTGGCGGGGGTCTGTCACGCTGCAGCAGGTTCTGGCTTCAGGTCTTTCTCATCCAAAGCTCCCTCAGTTCAGGCAGCACGTACAGTCGCCCCAGCTCTACATCTCCTCACCGGGTGAACACCACAGTCTGACAATAACTACACGCACTACGCAAATATTTATGCTTTCCACAAATACTTACGATCAGCTGGCCCCCTCACACTAACACACCGTGACGGAGACCAGCCGCCGGTTTTGCTCGGTGCCACCCTTGCAGAGCTCGAGGAGGGTGCAGTGACAGCTCACCCGAGATCCCCAAACTTGAAACTCTGCAGTACTTGAAAACGGGCTGCGCCGTGATTTGAACTGCCTGGATGACAGCTGACTTGACTGGTTTCACAACAGCAGCTGTGGAAAGCTGTGTGGGAAATTTTTCTGTTAAAAAACTAATCAAAGTGGAGTTTCACAGACATTTCCTCTGCCAGCATGCTTGGCCTAAGAGCCACCGGCTCCCCCAGCCCTTCTCCTCTGTGGCTACTCACTCACTCCTACCCTGGCAGCAGCACTCAGTGGCCCTGGCAGTTGTTTCTGATGCTAGAGGTGATCAAAAAAAGCAACTTACTGGCTTTAAAAAAAAAAAAAAAGGAAGAAAAATGACTTATCAGTCCTTCTCATCTGCCAATTGTCCTTCTCATCTGCCAACTTATTATGCAATGGCAGAAACAGTTCTACCATTTCAAGTGAGGGCACGGTGCATGGTTGGGAGGGGAGAGCAGAGGCGAACATCACGCAGCAGTCCCGCACACTTTGACCCTTCTTTGAACAGGCATTTTAGTAGCATTTTCCTACTAACTCATTTGATCCGAGTGTGGTAGATTCCTGTCAGTGCAGAGGAACAATAATTTCTACATCCACACAGTGAGGAGCAGAAGCAAGCAGACTGACTATACAACAGCCCCAGTCCATGCAAACCACTTTTCCAAGTACAGGCAGGCCTGGACATACTTGCACACTCTCATCTTGTGCCAGCCTGGGGAGTACCTATGGCTAACAGGAGTTAGACAGGTTAACAAAACAGGGTAAACGCAGATTTACCAACTTGCGCATGAGCTATCAGCTCCTGCCAATGAATACTCCACCAACATACACTTGCAGCAGGCTACAAAGATGATGAGGGGCCTGGAGCACCTTTCTGATGGGAAGAGACAGAGAGCTGGGTCTGTTCAGCCTGGAGAAGAGAAGGCTGAGAGGGGATCTCATCAACGTTTATAAATATCTCAAGGGTAGATGTCAAGAGGATGGATCAGACTCCTTTCAGTGGTGCCCAACAATAGGATGAGAGGCAATGGGCACAGACTGAAGCAGAGGAGGTTCCATCTGAATATGAGGAGAAACTTCTTCACTTTGAGGTGCCAGAGCCCTGGAACAGGCTGCCCAGAGGGACTGTGGAGTCTCCTTCTCTGGAGACATTCAAACCCACCTGGACACATTCCTGTGCCATCTCCTCTAGGTGAACCTGCTTTAGCAGGTGGGTTGGACTACATGATCTCCAGAGGTCCCTTCCAACCCCAGCCATTCTGTGATTAACACCTGCCACACACTCAAGCCTTGATTTTAGCAAGCTGTGATCCAATCTGATAAATCAGTGGAATGAGGTATGATGGTACTGTTAAGCACACGTAACTGTTTGCATAGAAGACTGAGAAGTGAATGTAGCCTGCCTACTGCTTTTGTAGAGACAGTGACATTTTTAAAAGGTATTTTCCAGAGATGTTTCCAAAAAAAATCTCAAAGGTTGTACAAAATATTTGGCATAACCATTAAAACAAAGTGAGGAGTTTCAGGATCACTGCCCAAAACAGCCTATGGTATTTTTAAAATATACAGACCATAAGGAAGTATCAAGCTTATCACAACAAAGCACTCTTCCTTTTGGGAGACTTCAGCAGAAATGGCAAAAATTGAAGGGAAGAAGAGCACATTAAAAAAAAAAAAGTGCACACTTAAATTAAGCAAAGGCTTAGCAGAGTTTCATCTCTTTCCTCCTAACTGACTGCCCAGCCGGCATGACCACACGCACATGCCTTCTGGTCTGTCCACAGAGCACAGGAATGTGCCTTGCTGAAGCCTCTTTTCATGGGGGCCTACAGCAGCTTAGTTTTTCATGCACTGCTTGATTACTTTCCTACCACAGTATCTGGGCCATAAGATCTGCAGATAACGCGGTCACTGAGCTATGAACAGCAATGTCTATCAGAAACACCCAAACACCTCCTCCCACAGCAACATGCAGCCCTCAGGCAGGCTGGGGGGGCAAAGCAGCCAGCCCCACATGGATAATATGCAGAAGCAGCTGCACACTTGCC
Organism: Caloenas nicobarica; assembly: GCF_036013445.1. Lineage (NCBI taxonomy): Eukaryota > Metazoa > Chordata > Aves > Columbiformes > Columbidae > Caloenas > Caloenas nicobarica. The sequence continues at coordinate 17,056,228 of NC_088284.1, forward strand.
CTTAGACTTTCAGTTTCAGGAAAGAGCATCTAGGTTTTGTTAGTGCTCTGGTTCATGAAAACAACAGATACCTGAGGCCAGGTGTTCCAAGAGTTAGGAGCTGAGCTCAGACTATTATTGAAAACCCTGACTGTTATGCACACACATTTGACAAAGGTTTCTTCAACCAGCCACATGATTACACGGTGGTTCGTTCCTGTGAATTACCTAAATTCACCTAAGACGCTTTATTTTGTCCTTTGTCTGTCTTAACTGCTTTTCACTGCTGCTTCTTTAATATTCAGACTTACCACGTGGCTTAAGCCAAAAGGTTTTCTGACTGGCACACTAGTTAATCAACCAACAACCTATTTTTGGCAGCACACCTCACACTGCAAACTGTGCAAAATTAAAACTGACTTCAGAGGAAAGTCACGCCAGCACAGACATTGCCTAAACACTGCTTTCCAGTGAGGCTTTCCTGCCCCGAGCTGAGGTTCTGAAGCGAAGGGCAGAACTGCCACATAGCATCAAGCAGCTCAAAAACAAGGAGAACCACAACGAGAGCTTGAACATGGGCAAGCTGCTGCCAAGCACCGGCAGAGCTGAAGTTAAGTTGAGCTGAGTATGATTAAGTTCTGTCTCTGTGCTCAAATATTACCACATGGTGACTCAGCTCAGCATTAAAAAATAACGTCACTGCAAAATGTCTAAATTAAAGACTGTCCAACTGCTCTTCTCCTGATGATTTTGGAAAAATAAAGACAATTGTTTAGTCTGACCTGAGCCCCGCAGTATCACATCACTCAGCTCCTCTGTAGTATAGCTATTTTCCATTAGCTAAACCATCTGGACTTGACAACAGCATGAGGTGGGCTGTCTGTCTCTCTGGTTACTTACATGTATCATTACAAGGAGCAAAAAAACCCCACACTTCTAATTTGTCCGCTACAGTTCCCAGACTCTGGTGCTTGGCGAGGCGTTCTTCACTAGCCGAGAGAGCCTTTTAATTATCTGGTCTTTTCTCCCTGCTCATCAAAAAGAACCCAAACCATTTACCCTCAATCTCAACTGAAGGCTTTAAGACTTTTCTTCCCCGCAACCTAACTTGCTTGCATTCTTCTCCTGCATCCCCTCAAATTTCCCCAGCCCGTCCTACAAAAACTGGGCAGCACCATCAGCCCAGCAAGTCATCCTGCTCTTCTCCCCCAGGCACAGCCAAAGAGAAGGTGAGATGCTGCCCCACAGCACCCCATGTGGTGGGACCAGCCTGCCCTCCATGCACCTTGCCCGTACAACCAGACAGCTGGATGTACTTTAAAAGTATATTTTATTTGCACTGGGGACATGCCATCTGAGTTACACTGCTTTCAACAGCACTATCCACTCCACTCACACCTATGTACTTTCAGCAGAAATCTTAAATGTACCCTCAGGTTACTGATGAAAACTGGTCATAGTGGCCCATTTTCATCAGTGACCTGATCCTGAAGATGCTTCGCATCGACCTCTTGATGATCTTCACTGAGAGCAACCTCCACGGGGTGACAGGTTCAACTGTCCTTTCCTATAATTTAATATTTCACCATTTTCTCATCTGCAGGTTGTTCCAGATCATACTGCAGCCACTTCTGTTATACTAACAGGTGTTATACTAACATAGCAACTGGAAGATGAAAGACAATTCAGCAATGGCAACATCTGACAATCTGAGGTCCTCACTTAGTACAACAAGAAGATTTTCTCTAGGTTAGCTCTGACGTTCAAGACCAGGACTCCAGAGGCAGAATGGCACACATGGATGCAACACGGTGCTTCGCTGGGGACAGACAGAACCAAGAACAGGGTGCACAGCAATAACTGCTTAAGTCCATGCACCACAGGAGTGAAGAAGCAGTTAAAGTGAAATTTCTGTATGCACTGACTTCAAAGCACATAGCTGGAACAGCTGCTTCACTTTTGAATGAATCGACAGCTCTGAGCTGTTCTACAAAGATGTGTCTTTATAAGGTACTTTTGACACTGAGTACAAGCGGTTTTTAAGGCAGAAGAAAAAAAGACATTAACACTTCGTACAAAGTGACTAAGGGCACCAAACATTAACTATTTCTCACCACATTATATTTAGAAAAAAAAAAAATATAACTGCTCATAGCATTGCTAAATACATTCCACTTTACACCAGTGTCACAACAGCCAACTTCACACACATTCCCAGATTGGCAGGTTCAAAATGGAGCCTGCTCACGTTTTCCCATTACTTACTTCTTGATAAACATTTTTAAATACAATTACAATGACTACTGAAGGAGTATCTTGAATAGGATTCCTGAAACACTGTTTTGCCAGTGACTGTAATACAAAGAGCCAAGAAAAAACACAAGTTAGATCTCTTCAGAAAATGTTAAGAACTGTTCCTGCTAAAACTCAGTGCAAGAGATGGCAGGCTGACACATTTTTGGATCAGTCCTACTGGACAGAAAGAAGTGCAGAACTTTCCATTTTCAGACTGTGAACATGTATACGTTTAAGCACTTGAGCATATGCCGTCTCGAATTGCTGGAATTTCCAAACATCAGTCCCAGCATAGTTATCGCTAATTAAATTGATGATGAGAACACTAGGTGCATCAGGACTCCCTTCAAAACAAACACGGGGCCACCTTCCCAAGGCTGCTATCGTGGTAAGTGCTACAGTCCCCACAGCTCTGGCCGGCTCGGTTCCCCGCTGCCTCACGCTGTAGCACATACCAGTGTGGAAGCCCATCTCTTGGGTGACCTGAACAATTCACTAGATCAGATTCAGTTGGCAGAATGGTCAATCACAGCCTAAAAATCTAGGAGGCCAGGCACTTAACATGTCAAAACATGTCAGAGCCCCACACCGTTGAGAAAGAAATGGAAGCACCACTAACTTGGGCATGAGAAGGACCTTGGAAGCAACCCAAGGTCCAAGTGTCTTCACATGGCTAAGCTGAGAACACCAAGCAGCCTCAGCACGTGTTTGGGATGACAGCCGTCGCCAGCTCAAGACAAGACCTTCAGCTTTTCCTGCAGTCACAGCTCAGGCTTGCATCCAACCACTCCCCTGACACAAGTATGTCTTGCACCAGCAACTGCAAGTGCATTCGTCGTAATGAAAATCTCAGGAACAGAAAAAAAAACCCAAAACCAAAGACACCCTGGAATACCTGTACTTGCAAAAATTAAAATAAAAGCAGCAATAGGATTTATATCCTTCCACAGAAAAGTATCCCCTTGCTCTTAAAAGTAAAGGTCCTGCTCTTATATTGCCTTCACAGCTCTAGAGCCATGGGTATTCAAGCTGTGTGTTTAAACCCACGACGTAACCAACTTGTAAGATGCGAGAGAGAAAGGCTAAAAGAAATTAGGCAGCAATGGGAAATAAGCAGGAATAAGAAAGAGTATCTTCTGCCTCTTATGCAGTTCCAGGGAAAGGATTCCAACCTAGCGATGCAAGTGTCAAATGATATAATGCTTATAGGATCTCACTGGTTTTGGTTGCTTTTCCCTCCCTTTCTAATCACTTTTGAATCCAGCAGCAAATTTTATCCAGCTTTGGCAGGCAGATGGGGGCCTCAAAGATATTACGTTCTTAAAATTTCCTTGAAAATAGATAAAGGTTTAGCAGAGAAAAATGATCTCAACCTTGAGCAAGGAAAAGGCTGCAACACAGGGTCAGTATTTATTAGAAAGGCAACTGACGTAAGATGCCAACCTCAATGAACAAAGCTGCAGAAAAGTAGGCTTTGCTAATTCAGATGTTCAGTCAACCGTTTGTTTAAAACAAAAACGCCATGCTTCTGCAAACAGGGAAAAAAAGTCCTTCCTCAGTCTCTTTTTCCTAACCGTATTTAAGTGGAACACACTACAGTACTCCACATCAGACCTCAGATATCTAGCTTCATCTTCAGTCATGATTAATAGTGGTGGCAGGGATACAGAAAGGCAGTTGTGAGAGGTGGTAAAACCCGCAGCTGAATTTATCTTGTATTTTTTTACCTGACCAGCTCAGGTTAAACACAATAAACCAAAGCCCTCTCACCCAGGAAGACCATTTGCAAGAGGAGAGACATGTTTTGGGAAGCACACCACAAGGAGCTGAGCCAGGAACGCCCCAGCGCTTCACACCGCGCATCACCCAGCAGCGCCCTAGCATCCTCAGAGGACACCAGCCTGGACCAGGGTGGCAGAGCCACCCTTTTCACCACGTAACGAGGAGACCACGAGGGCAGGACTGCAAGCCCCCTTCTCAACCTGCAGATGCAAACAGGCAGTGCCAGAGTGCACGGGGGGCTTCCCTCCCTTGCCCCCAAAAGCTGAGGCCAATCTTATAAAGCACTTTTCAAACCCCTCTGAATTACAGGTCTGGGTATAAAATGAAAATTGGATACTCTAACTTGCACCACATCTTACTACACGATATGATTTCTAAGTGCAGAGCAGTATTAAAGAAAGCACTCAACATTTAACAGACCTACAAAAATAGCTGTATAAACTTTAATAACTACTAGATCTAATTGAAAAATCCATCTTCTTGAACAACCGAACTACAACATACCGCCCCCCAAAATTAATGTTAACGATCTAAATTACATTTATTTAACTCTGGAAAAAACATATTCATTGTAATAAAGATTTTCCGCAACAGCTGCTTTTCTTAACCATGATCTCAACTTTATTCTCTTGAGAATAACTACTGAAGAAAAGCCAAATGTAAAATCCTGTTTCCTGTCAATTTAAGCAGATGTTTTTATGTAATCAAAAGCATTGTGGAGGCCTAAGCCAAACTGTATTCTCACTGCATTCTCAAAATATATCTACCAACAGAACACTAGGAAAAGAAGAGGCATTTAGCAAGCTTATTACAGTTCAGAAACCTAAAAGTGGCAGTTCTCTTCAAAACAAGGTTGTATGTTGCGTGATAAGAACCAACTGCAGAAATTAAAGTTTATAAATGTCCAAGTTCCCTGAAGGCAAGTTCCCAGGGTCTACTTGGCAAGGATACAAGTCACACAGTAATGTTGATTAAGATTATTTTAAATAATTTTTGAGTGCAAAATCAGCATAACCAAAGTACACTGAAGTTTGGCAGCTTGCTGCGGTATCCTTTAACAACAGGAATCTGGTCTGCAAAACCTGAATGCACGTATTCCAACACGCACCATCAACTAGATGTTTGGCATGGTTTGACCCAAAACCAAAAGTACTGATCGCTTATTGTCTACTCCACACCAGGAAAATTTGCTGGCATTAACTCACAATGGAACTTTGATATCAGCTAGACACCCATGCACAATAACTGCACTTCCACAGCCCAGATGGACAATACCAAAGTTCTCAGTCAGTTCTAGGAAAGCAGATCGACAGAGACAGACAGGCAGATATAAGACATATACAGGGTAAAAATGCTTCCTACAAAAAACCCTACCCCATATATCAAACCCATTAAACTAGTATATTTTAGGTAAAAAGGAGGCATGCAACGTGAGTGTTGATTTTGGGACACATACAAAGTTTCATCTTTCCTCAAGAAAACCGTTTCTGTTTCTGGAGACAGGGTAAACTTCATCTTTGGGAGAACATTTAAGGAGAGGCCAAATGCCTGAGGAAGCTGGGTTGAAGGAGAAAGAAGAACTTCTATCTCTTTTGTTTTTCTTGTGTATTAATAATGTTAAACAAACATTCCCTCATCAAGGTTGGAATAAATCAAGTCATAAAGGCAAAGACCATCTTTCCTCTTAAAAAAGTTACACTGCATGCTGTTGAGACATGGTCTATGCCATTTATCATCCTAGCCTATAAAAAGGTTATCCACATGAAGTTTGCTGGTATAACTCCAGGAATATGCCGTATTTAGCACAGATAAGTCTTACATCAAAAATAGTGCTTAAGCCAGCAGAATGCATCTCCCCAGGATATTGCATAATTTTGGCACTATGACTGCATCCACTTCAGGGCTTTTGCTTTAGCTGCAACGTCACTAAGAAGCTCAGTTTATTTACAGACTCCAAAGTGACACATCAGTGCAAATAAAACACATGATTATCAGATAACACCACGTGCAGTAGGAATAGTGGGTTTAATAATGTCTCAAAGTTTCATCACGCTGAAGCCATGCCATTCACCACACAAGTCTCACACCAGTTTCATCCTCTTGGTACTGTTACTTCTGCAAGAGCTCCACAAAATAAAAAAAAGCATTCAAAACACAAACAGCCATGAACCGCTGCAGTGACAGCACCTACTAACAGAACCTTGTTGAGCTTCTCCAAAACTTGTTTCGCGTGCTGCCAAAACGCACACAAAGCAGTAGTTGGGAGACCCCCTCCTCTGCTTTAAGAGGAATATTGGCCAACGTGGGTACTGCTGTCCTACTTTAGGAGGAATATTAGCAAACACAGGTGCTGCTGTCCCCCATGGCCACCCAGGGCTACGTGGTGAGGTGCAGGGGAGCTCCCAGAGGACAGGCGTGTGCAGGCACGCTCGGTAATCCTCCCGGCCCACTGAAGACTGAAAGAACCACAGCTGGGAGACCAAATTTAGCCTGGGATTCCAACCTTCAGGAAAGATCTCAGATTTTTTTTTTCCAGGTGCTTCACACAAAAGCAAGAGAATAATCAGATGCTGGGGCAGAGGAGGGGCAGGGTGTGCAGAGTGACCAATTAAGAAATATCAGTAGAATTAGGACCACGAGGCATTTAAATATGTAAAACAATAGGAATAAGCTCACTGACTAGTCTGTTGTGGACAGGACAAGTAGTAATCGTTTTCTATTGCAGAAGTGGAGATTTGGGAAAACGACGCACAAAATAAAGTGCCTGGGGGAGATCTGGCCTAACACCAGGCTAGAGAGACAACTGGTAGGAACACAAGTCCTTCCCTCGCGTGCAGTCAAGGAGGAGAGCTGGACGTGACCTCGCAACCATCCTTGTCCCGTTCCACGGTCCTTCGCTCATCAGCACGGATTCCACGAGGAAAACAGGTGTGCCGCAGTGAGACGCAGCGCACAGATTCCTCGCCTCGTGCACGCTGAAGGGCACAGGTCCTGCGCCACTCTCCATCACCACTTGCTCTCATCCCTCACTTCCTCCACTAGCACCTGAACTTGCTCAATCTTTCCACAAACCAAATCTAAAGCAGTTTGTGGAAGGGTCCAAAGAGTGCCGGGCAGCCAGCAGCTAAGAGAGAAGCTAAGACCATACAGACTTCTTACACCGTGGGGTCTCGGCGCCTCGCCACCAGGCACCAGCAGCGATCACTTAAGCGCCTCTCGCAGCTCTGGGTGACCCGCCGCCCCCTTGGGAGCGGCTCCTTGCAGCGCAGGCCTCCGTGAAGTCTGGTCGCCATGCCCGCCGCCCCAGCACAGCTCCCGCTGCGCACGCCGCCAGCACCGCCGCTCTCCGCTCCCTCACCGCGGGGAGACGGGCGGCGCTCGGCTGCGGCTCCTCCCGAAACGCCAGGGGAACTCACCCAGGGCGCTCCGCGACCCGCCACCACACGCGCCTCAGGCAGCCAGCGTCAGGGCAGCCCCGCGGCTCTCGGCTCCCGCTCCGCAGGTGCCGCTGGTGTTTTAACGCCTGTGCTGCCCCGGGCAGGCCGGCTCCCCCGGGCTAACCGCGAAGCGGCGGAGGCTTGCGGCCGCACCGGCCCCGTCCCGTCCCGTCCCGTCCCGGGCTCTCCGTCCCCCGCGCTGGGCCGGGCGCTCCCCCGGGCCCTGGCTCCCCGCGGCGGAGCTGCCGGGCGGGCCCCCACCGCCGTCCCCCCGGGGAGCCCCCGCCCGGCGCAGGGCAGGCTGGCGGGGCCCCGCCGCGCACACCTGCCGGCCTCCCCGCGCCCCCCAGCCCTCACCTGGCCGGCGCAGCAGGGCGCGGACATGCCGGCGGCGCGGAGCGGAGCGGCCTGGCTCCCCCACCGCCTGCCTCATGCGGGAGCGGGCAGGGCAGCACGGGCCACCGCCGCCGCGGGCGGAGCGGCACCGCCCCGGCCCGGCACCGCCCCGGCCCGGCACCGCCTCGGCCCGGCCGCCGGCCCCTCCGCCCGGCTTCCGCTGTCGTCAGCCTGCGCGGCGGGGCGGCCCGGGCCTGGGGCCGCGCTGCCGTTGTTGCCGCTGCCTCCGCCGGCCCCGGGCAGCCCCTCCGCCAGCCCCGGGCAGCCCCTCCGCCAGCCCCGGGTTCCCCGGGCGAGGGGACACCCCCCGAGCCGGGGGCCGCTGGGCAGAGCACCCGTCCTCCCCGCCCGGGCCGGGAGCGGCACCGCGGCCGAGGCGCAGCAGGTGTGAACCTTCTTATCCCGCCTCCGGGCAGCGGAGGTGGCGGTTCCATCTGCAGCAGCCGCAGCCGCAGCGCATCCGTGCGGGACCGTCCTCCGCAGGCTGCCCTGCCCTAGGAAACGGTCATCTCGCCAATATCGGCCCAGGCTGGATCTCTCAGCAAAGCATGTTTTATTAACGATTTTGCAAAACCGGGTGCCTTGCCTGGAGGTAGGCACACGGAATATGACCAAAAGCCCCTGTTCATATCACCCTAATCCCGGCTGCAAATTCCCTCGCCTGTTCCCCATTAGCTGGGTACTGCGGGGTCGACAGACTACCCGACACCTTCCTCAGTTTACCTGTCTCATCCATCTAACAACCCCCTCCCCTCGCTGATTCGAAGTATGGATTCCTGGCTCTCTGGCCACCCTTCCCCCTAGCTTAACTTTTTAAATACAGTAATCAGTTTGAATTCGGGATTAGTTCGACGAGACTTTGTTTTACATTAAAGATTCATAGCCAGATGTCTCCTCCCCACCCCTCCCGCTGGGGTCAGGTGCCGGATCAGTTGTAAAAACAACATTCCTCCTTCAATGGCTCCTTGCGCTGCACTCAAGCACATGCTAAGATCGCTTACCTGCTCACACGCCCTCTAAAACACCCGTTTTTTAGTAGCTGGAATTTAACAAACTCACTGAGTAAGAGAAACACAGGGATCTTAACGAACCAGGCATCAAATGTAAGTTTAACGCTGCAACGCACCAACCTTGAGTTCCAATGGCTTTGCCGCGGCCCACGGCCCTTGCACTGCCCACATCTTGATGGAGAAGCTGTGGCGCCCAGAGGATGGCTGCAGGGCCCTGCGTTCCTACAAGGAGCCAGATCTTCCCCGGTGTTGCCGAAATACTGTCTCCAGCATCAGCTGCAAGGAGCCAAGGGCAGTACCAGCCAGCGGCAGAGGATCTCTCAGCTTCCTGTGTGATGATCTTTGCTATTGCAGACAAAGGCACTGACAGTGGTCTTGTCCCAAAAGGTGGGATCGTTATCCGGCCTGTAGATAACAATTCACATACAGGGTCGAGGTATTTGTTTCATTTGCAGTTCCGGGCAGAAAAGGGCGCTAAGCAATCTTTTGCAAAGCACACCAGGAGCGGAGGGAGTTACGTATTTATACATTTCAACTTTTAACCACTCCTAACATCTTATACATATTTATGCCTGCTCAAAGTTCATTGGTCTAAACTTTGCTCGCTTCATTTTAAAAGGTACCGTGAAGATAAAATTTTCTACGCATGCTCAGTGAGTAGGGGTCTTCTGGAAGTGGGTAGCTTTCAGCAAGGAGGTGTGGTTTTGTATTAAAATGAGCATATAATGAGCATAGTTCACCAAAGTTCACAATATACCGCTAGTCCTTGCCAAATTTCATTGTTTGTTACGAAGTGCATATTCTTCAAGCTTTATCTCAGGGTTTGTCCTTCAGGTTCCTCTCATAAATAACCAATTCCTGTTCTGTTTGAACCGTATTCTTTGTTTTATGGTCTGCTTTGACCTTCTGTAAAACTCCATTAAGGTTAATGGAGACATCAGCCCCACCGCGGTTCAGGCTCTGACGCGGCTGATGCTCCTGCTCTGTGGGAGCAGCAAACGCCACAAACGCAGGTGAGGGCTCCTCAGGTCAGGACTGGGGGCTGGAGTCTCAACACAGCTCCTCCGATTTACAGCTCCTCTCCCTAGAAGCAGGGCTGAAGAGAAAGAATCAAGAATTGAGCAAGAGACAGGAAAGCAGTGTGGCAAGCAAACAGGCAACGGAAAAACACTGGTGTTTGTAACTCTGAAACACAGTCAGCTTCCTGAAGCATGTGGTTAAGACATGAGAACACAAGCATCGTAGCATAGTAAGAACTCAGCGAAACTGCGTTCATCTTTTATTTCTGTTCCAGACTTCTTATGCAATCACGAGAAGCTGACTGGTCAGGCTTTGCTTGATTTCCACATCTGCAAAACCAACTCAAAACATGATGGAGAATCTGAGGTTTAATTTAAAAATGAAGCTGTCTTGCCAAGAGAGACTGGTGAAGGTGACATATGGGTACGATGGAAGAGTAGAAGGGGCTGTACCGCACGTCCGCATGTCTGCGATAGCAACGAGCGTTCACCGGGTGGGGAGCACCGTTAGTTCACTGCTCCGTGCAGGTCTGTTAATGCCAGCCAGCGCTGTTGTCACTGACACAAGTAAATCCAGCCTCTGCACTGAAGAAAACAGCAGAGCGCTGTAGTGGCCTTTCCAATCAGAGCACGCCAGAGCGCTGGGATGTGTGCCTTGGCTTTTTGAGTGAAAAATTTGTCACCAGGAAGGCTTGAACTTTCCTGCTGTGTTGCTGGCAAGCATTAAGCAGGCTAATAGCAAAGCAATGAGCAGATGTTACTGCATGAAAAGAACTGTCAGTCTGAAACTACCCATGCATTTAGAATAAGGTTTACCCATCAAATACATATTCTGAAATCAGAGAAGGCTGTTGTGTTCCCCTAATCTGATTTACTGGACAGAAATCTTCAACCAGTAATTCCTGCATCAGACTGTTCCTTTTGGGAGGATAAAGAGTGTCTTGTTTGAAGGGATGCTAATTCTGATTTAGGGCTTTCAAGTGGCAGAGGAGCCGTGGCATCAAGAGAAAAAGGCAAGATGCTTTGGCCTTGCTTTGTATAAGGAATTTTATGAACATAGATTTACAGAGTTGCAATGGGTCAGGCAGAACGGGGCAAGAAGTGTGAAGTAAGACAGCCCAGGAATGGAGTTAAAACTCTGGTCTCCGTTCAGGAGCTGGGGAATGAGGAAGGAAGGGAAGCGCGTGGTTAGAAGTTGTAACCATGTGTTGCTTCCCAGAAAAAAACCCTTATAAGAAGCAGTTGTGCCCTGGGCGCAAGCCGCTTTCCTCACTCGCCGTGCCGGCAGGCAGAGCAGAGCGGAGCGGCAGAACCTGAAGCCCTGGGAGCGTGTCACTGGGCCACTTAACCTTCAGGCAGCCTGCAAAACTCTGCCTGCGAGACACCCAGCCCTGATCCACACGTGCCAGCGACCTTTCGTGGCACATCAGCTTTGCTCGGGCCCCCGGGAAAGGCATTGGCCTTGGATCCCAACTGCAGTTTCACTTGCAGGTGTGGCACCTTGACATGCATCCACTTTACTCATTCCCAACTCATTTCCACATAGGCTCTTGTAACAGAAGCAGAGGTTCTCACTGCCCCCCTTCACTGTGAGAAGAATGCGGTGTTACTGCCTCTACAGAGAACTGAAAAGATGTTGGTGGTGAAGCAAAGAGCTTTTTGGCATAGCACAGGGAAATCATAAGTTACCAGGATTGCTCAAGGACTCTGTTCTCTCTCAGAACTCACATTGTATGAACCAGCTCAGTGTATTTTCGAGTAAGAATATTGGGATTTGTGCCAGTTCGCTCACACTTTCTGAAAGGAAGCTGCAACTTGCAACGCTGCTTTAAATGTTCTGTAGTTTCAGGGTTTTACAGTAATGAAAGGATTTTGGTTTGTGCCAACTGGCAAAGAGAAGAGCACAAAAAATCTGTATCCAATGAGAAGGAGAAATCTACCACTTGGCTGTTTTTTTTCAGGTGAAATTAAACACAGAAAATCTTTCAAAATGTAAATGTAATCAGAAAGAAAACAAAAGCAGATTGTTACACATCATGGTGGCCACTTACATAAAATTAGTTCATTTTTATAGTATAAATTTAGACTTTATATGCTGGTTAAAGTACAAAATATGTGAAATTGCGTTCTAGGTAAATGTATGTTTTGCTTGAGCCTAGCAATTAGACACCAGTAAAAACGTGGTTATGGGAAGGAGGGGAAATGCCTGTGCATGTGCATGCACATGTTCTCAAAACCACCCCTCAGATCCAAAACGAACCTCTTACACAGCTAATGACCTAACTGCTATGATGTTTGCTGAAATAGTTTCCTGTGGAAAAGGTATTCCAGTAAAGGGCAACACCATGCAAAGGTGTGATCAGACAGTAAGAATAATTTATTTACCACCTAGGAGTTTTACTTGTGTGTGACTGCACATCCACATGTCACAGTCTGGGTGGCTGCAGGCCGTGATAAACTCATGGCATCCTTCAGGTTGTTTTCTAAGTATGCATCAGCACCTGGATTATGGACCACTTCTCCCCAAATCCTCCTAGGTAGCCAAAGCCTTCCAGAACCTTTGGACATCTTCTACAAACCAGTGTATCTAGGAACCACGGCAGGACCAGCTGCCACAGCACAGTGCAGCCCACCTGCAGACATGGCGAAAAGCGAGCGGGCGCAGCTCTCTCGCACACGGAGGCGCACCGCACCGCTCGCAGCCGCACCGCACCGCTCGCAGCCGCAGCATCCTGGACGCGTTTCCGTGGTGGAGTGACGCGAGGGATCTATGGGCTTCACAACACGACCAATATGATCATCATGAGCCGATTTATTGCTGGTTACACTGAAGTATTTATCCATTCTTTACACAATTACGTACTACATCTATGTCACACCTTGAACAATGGCTATCTATTACACAGTGAAGAAGGACATTGATCAGTTATTATCTATCACGTGAAAGCAGAATCTTATCCATTTGGCAGAAGCAAGCAGTAACGATCTTATCCATTTGGCAGGAGCAAATGGTTCAGGATGCGACTTGCACTTACACAGTTGTGGTTACACAGAGCTGGGTGCTTTCCTCCCTGCACCTGCATCTGGGAGCTGTTATTCTCCTGCTGTTTCTACGTGCCTGGCTTACAATATACAATGACTATCTTTGAAACACTGAGTCGTTCACATCCAAATGACCATAGTCCTGTAAAAACTCATCAACAGTGGAGGAAGCCCAAGGGCAGGGCCCATTCTAGTATTTGCCAGGATCACCGAGAACAGCTTCCTTGGCTGCTACACCTTACTGATTTGCACCTCCGGCTGCTACTCTGCTTGTAAGTAACTGAATAAATAAATAAACAAGAACGTTACAATAACAGCTGCAAAGAGTCCCGAAGAGAAGCTGCCAAATTCATGTATACTGTGATTAAGTTACAAAAGACGTAGCCATCATTAACCAATTGACATGATAAATGTTTTCTGACCACCTGCAAAACGAGGGGATATTTTTCAAGTTTTAGATCCTTCTGCATGACAAGAGGGAGACAGAAGATTAAGTGATACATTGTTTTGAAGCAGAGTGCTTAGTTTATATTTAACTAATAATAAATAGATGTATTGTAAGTAAGAAACTAAGCAATTATAACTAACATAATTAATTATTTCTTAGTATAGATGTATGTCAAAATTTTCAAAAACTGTAATGCATATATAGTAATTATGTGAATATAAGCAATGCAAGAGCATCCAGTATTTGGAGCACTTATAGAGGATGATCACCAGTGTTCCCCAGCACTGACAAAATAAAGAATGCCGCTTAACAGTATAATTGACTCTGCCATTAAGTTTATTTCTCCATTTCAGTCCAATGACAGAAAAAAAAATGAAGTAACTTTTATGCCATCTTTTGATGTTTGAGCTTTTATGATCTGAGCTTTCGAGCTGTTGTCAGCCTCTCCGGGAGATGGAGACTACATCTCCCAGCAGCAGCTTTCGGAAAAGCACCGGTTAGCTTGGGATCTAGTAACAGACTTACATACTGCAGTATTTGTTGCTGCTATAATGGGATGATCACATTCGAGACTGTGTGTGGAGGTGCAGGGAAGCACAGAGAACAAATATAATAGCAACGAGTGCAATGAATGATCTGCCAGTGTAAGGTGAGAGCGAGCTGCAACTATAAATCTCTGAGATGTGGAGGAACAGAGATTGTCAGTGCATGTGGGGCCAGACACGCACGTGTAACTGGCCCTTCCAGAATATCAAGTTGGTCACAATACTACATGGTGGTATTTTCCCCTATGTCTATATTAGCGTTCTGTAATTCACACTAATTTTTTCTAGCTGGTAATAGTTAATTAAAAAAAAAAAATCCAAAGAAAAAAAAATCCATGCACTTAAGTAGTCAAATTTGGTCAGATTCTGATCAAATGAAATGTTCTGAATCACTTGTTGGACTTGAAATAAAGGATTTCATAGCATTTGAAGATTTCAGTATTAAAAAACCCACAAGGCTGGTATTTCCAGTCAAATTTGCTTAAAAAAAGCTTTTATTTTGAGAATGATAGTTCAATAAACTGGTTGCTTAGTTGTTTTTCACGCCAATGTTAATTTAAAATGGATTAAAATTTGCATTGCCTATTAAGGAAATGCATGAACTAAACCCTTCTGAGTACTTTAATTTTCGTAACCAAAGTACAGAAGAGTAATATTACACGACTATGCACTGAACTCTCCAGATGCTGCATTTGCACCATCTTTGTTTGCCCTTTTTAGCAGAATACCATGTAATGCCAATTATGTCATTCTTTCTGACCTCTCAGCAGCTGTATGCAGTACGGCTTTTCATTCCTAAATCAGGCTTTTCATTATATGATGTCGCCAGTTTCTTAATCACAGCTAATACCTTTACCTTACAAACAGGTGACACAGACATTTAATCTGGGTGAGACTAAGGGAACTTTACGCTGGGAGAAAAGCAGATAGCAGCATTGCTAGGTAAGGTTAACGTAAAGGGTCTTTTTAAAGAAGTTCTAGAATAATATGAAGTTAAGCATGCTCAGGTTGCATGCTGGGAGGCCGACCAGTTATCTGTCCTTACAAGGAGCTTCAAGCTGGCAGAGCGACAATTCTTGGAGAGACAAGTGTTAGGTTAAGACCACATCCAACCATCTGCCTCATTTCTCTGTCACACACCACCTCTACTGGCCTGGAAAGCCGATCCACTTGTAAATCAGCATTTCAACTCCTGCAGTTAAGTCTGATAGATTAAAATTGGTTTCTACCATCATAAATAAAGATAAAAAACATGGTGGCACTTTCTTTCTGCACCGTCGACTTCCTGAGGAAGCTGATATGGAAAAACCAAAGGAAGCTCCTGAATGTATGGGTAAGTTTCAAGCAGCAAGACAAAGACAGTTTTACATTTGTCAGCCCGGTAGTAGACTTCTTCAGAATTACTAGATTGCACTACTTCATTAATTATCTGTTAATTTTCTTTGCCAGTGAATGTCTTCCTTAAAAAAAAAAAAAAATCAGAGAGAGATATTCATTCACAGATAGCAAATCCGTGCAGGACAACCTAAGTATTCTTTGAGGGTACCTGCCTACCAGCCTGACCCAAACTGCAGGTTTCCCAAAACCAAAGCACACAGCTCCCAACCTGTTGTCAAAGACAGCTTCGTGTAACCATCAGTGTCCCTACTGAAGTGGCACAAACCTCTTGTAGGAGGCAATACACCACATTCCACTAATGCTTTTTGGCTAAGAGTGAAATGCCCCCTCCTCCTCCTCCTCTCTTATCTGCAGACCATTCTGTATGAAGGTTTCTGGGCACAATTTAAACCAACAGCACTAGAGGAAATAGTCAAAACACTGATGACCTCTGCGCTGACCACACAGCAAGCTTCTCCGAAAATCCTCATGGGACCTGGCTGCCTGTGTGTTTGATTCTTGGGAAGAGAAAGACACCTACCCTCCACCAACTTGTTGTCCTTTTATTTGAAAGAGCACGTTTCTAAAAGGAAATAAATAAATAAAAAATCTGAATGAGTTTCTCACAAATAGGAGGAAAAAAAAAAAAGAAAATAATAGAATTGAACAGAGATGATATGAGGCTAGTTCAATAGCATAAAACCTGAGATTTTATTCCAGCTCTACTCGGAGAAGCTTGAAAATGAGAAATTTGCATTATAGGATGAAGAAAGTTGGGCCAAGCAGAGTTCTCAAGCTAGCGAGGCTTGCTGGTAGTGGTGGTGGGCTACAGGAAGAACAAATCCACTTCCCAGGAGGTCTTCAGGATCATAAGAATCAACAGAAGGTTTTCCTAGGCAGTGCTGTATTTTGGAGCCAAAGAGAGACTGCAGCCATGCATGACTTTTCTCCAGCCGCTCACACTACTGGATATCAGCAAGGTGTATGTCAAAACACAGCCTGCCAAAGTGTCCAAAGCACTTGGTTAGGTCTCCAAGAAGTTTCTCTATCTCAACTTGACAAGCTAAATCCAGACCTATCCTTGCTTTATCCTATGATTTTATTACAGCCATGTGGAAAGTATTAATACCTTACGACAAAGTTGGCATAGTTTAATATGAAATGCAAAAGGGGACAGAGGGATTCAAAGAAAAGCAGGCCTAATTGTAGCCTTTTTTGTCACAATCCTTCCCTTCTCTCTGAGAAGCAAATGAGTATTGAGCGGCCACAGGTGAAACCTGCTCTGTAAAGGAATCGTTACACTGGAGCACATGGAGCATAAACATTTGTGCACCAGAAGAAATGGCTGAGTAGGAGTCAAGCCAACAGAGAACAAGAACAGTCGCAAAAGCCAAGAATGAACACAGGTAAAAGCAAAGGACCGGCAGTGCTGCCTGGAGTGCTGACAGCATCAAGGCCATGCCATGGCTAAGAGCACAGTGCAAATGCAAAGCAACAACTGCATGTTACAGCTCAACCTGGCTCTGAGCCTTTGACAAAAATAAAAAGGCTGCAAGGATCATGCAGTGTTGGTACCAATCAAGAACCAGGGAGACAAGATGAAGACGTGAGAGCTAACAGTCCTTGTTCTCCGTGCCACCACAAGTAATCCTGGTATCTGTGAGAAAATGAAACCATTTTATTTAAAACAGAGAGCAACTTCACCTTCTGTATTGTGTGCTCATACAACGAGTTTTGCTGCATTTATTGTGGCGAAGTGGAAGGAAAACCCCAAGGTTTTAATTAAATTATATAAACAATATCAGTACAATGCACAGACATCACTCAAGTTCCATTAAGTTTTGAGGTAAGAGCCATCAAGTTTGCAAAGAGGAGGACTAGCCTTTCAGGAAGAAACAGCAGTAACTCATGATAAGAAGGTGGTAGGGGCAGAACTGTCTCAACCCAAGAGAGAAGGCATTTAGGTTATGTTCTGGCTTGCACAAGTGTGCAACTTAGACCTTTGCAAAAGCATGCACATTGCAGGCTCAAGACAAACCATCCTTTATTGTTGTGGTTCTGAACAGAAGCCAAGTAGATTGCAGCAGCTGTATATTCAAGGAGCTGGTGTGATAAAAAATAGATTGTCAAAGCCGAAGCATGATTATCGTGATATAAAGCTTACAAGGTAAGCAAGTCACAAATTAAACAGTATTTAGATGACTGATTGCATATGACCACATATCAAGTTATAGTCACCGTGAGTCCCAAATATTCCTTTCAGAGTTCTGACCTAAGTCACTAAACTTAAACTATCCAAAAGCCTGAGATTTAAAAAAAAAAATGGTGCTGATTCTTTTTCTGATATTACTCTGTGATGTACATACAATTTATCTATGCTCACCAGCACTATTAAGAACAAGGTGATTTTAGTCCCTGACATAGGCAGCTTCATTCACTAACTCAGCTGAGAACAAGATTTAACCTCATGGTATAGACCAGGCCACATAGTGTGCGGTTGGGGCCTGGTCTATACCATGAGGTTAAATCTTGTTCTCAGCTGAGTTTGCACAGCGTGGGAGCTGGAAGAGAACAGCTCCTGAACCTATATTATATAGAAGCATTGCTTTTTTTGAGCATCTGCTGTGGTAAACAAGACTGGAAGCATACAAGACAGTAACCTCGGTCACAGAATATCCCCTCTCTTCAAATCCACTCTTACAGAGCACAGCAACTGTCTGCCCATCTGTCTCAGTGCCTACTCCACAACTTTTGCCAGGAGTTTACATAGGATTGCTACTTGTGCAGGAACAGTGTGGCCAGCAGGACTAGGGCAGTGATTGTGCCACTGTACTTGGCACTGGTGAGGCCGCACCTTCAATACCGTGTTCAGTTTTGGGCCTCTCATCATAAGAAGGATATTGAGGTGTTGGAGAGAGTGCAGAGAAGGGCAACGAAGCTGGTGAGGGGTCTGGAGCACAAGTCTGATGAGGAGCAGCTGAGGGAACTGGGGCTGCTCAGCCTGGAGAAAAGGAGGCTGAGGGGAGACCTGATCGCTGTCTACAACTGCCTGAAAGGAGGTTGGAGCATGGAGGGGGTTGGTCTCTTCTCCCAAGTACCAAGTGATAGGACAAGAGGAAATGGCCTCAAGTTGTGCCAGGGGAGGTTGGGATTGGATATTAGGAAAAAATTCTTCCTGGAAAGGGTTGTCAGGCATTGGAACAGGCTGCCCGGGGAAGTGGTGGAGTCACCATCCCTGGAGGTGTTTAAAAGACGTTTAGACGAGTTTCTTAGGGACATGGTTTAGTGCCAGAGTTAGGTTATGGTTGGACTGGATGATCCCGAGGGTCTCTTCCAACTGAAATGATTCTATGATACTGTAAAAGTTTTACTTCAGGGGAGGGTATCACCTAGGGACACGCAGCATTTGACAAGAAGGGTATCCTGTTACTCTCAAAGCAGAGCTGGCAGAATACTTAAATTGTCACTGCCATGCAAACTTTGTTATACCAAATATTGAGGGTACTCACTGGTTCCAAGCTTTGAAGTCCAGTCAGAATGCTGCCTTTGGTAAGTTCAATGCAAAAAAAGTTTACTACTAACTCTCTCTTCCCTATTCAGATTAACATATTTTTGTACATACACCTGTGAGAAGTAGGAATGCAGTTCTGTTAATCCCCTAGCCTGCACTCATGATGATGATGTTTGATTACACAAACAGTCAAAACTGCTGTAACTGATGTTATTTAATAAGCATTTACTCTACACTGTCAATTAGATCTTAGTAGGAAACTTATGTTTAATTTTCAACTGCCAACAACCAATACAGAAAACAGTAGGGTATTGGGAGACTCGTAACTGTTCTCCCTTATAAGGTCAGCATACTTTGCATTGGCTCAAGGTAGGAGTAAACTGAAGTAACACAGGACCAAAAAGATGGTTGCTTGTACTCTACAATCCTCAAAGTCTTCTACTAATACGCTTGCCACATACATTACAAACAAGAATGCTGAAAGCGGTTCACAGGTGAGCCATTGTCATTTTCCCACCAGGTATCCCTGAGATCCAGCGCACAACAGGGGTGGACATGTGGTTAAGCCGCATCAACAGCACCTACTGGCTTGTTTCTTTCCATTGCAGAATCTTGGTTGCCCAGCGGCTTTGCAACACAGCCATGCTGGAAATCAGGCAGAGCTCAGCCCAGTATCTGCACTATGAAATGTTCAACAGCCACAGGCTGACTGGAGGGCTGGTATAGTTCTCCCAGCTGCATCTCACTCCATCTCTTATTGCAATCTTGGGGCTGTGAAAGAAACAGTAAGTATATGCTCCCAGATAATTTCTCCTGGAAGACTGGAGTCTGTGAAAAACCCATAACGCTTTACATTCAATCTGTGTATCCCACTGTTTTCAGTATAGTGGAGGTGTCCTTGGAAAGTCTTAATGCATGACCACTGAGAGCACACACAAACTCATTTGTTATTACATTCGTGTGTTAACTGGAACAACAACGAAAAAAAACATCCTGCCTTTCCTTTATAATGATACAGTTTTTCCAACATTTATTACAGGGCTGGCAGGCAATCAGATGTACATCTAAGTTCCATGTGAGAAGGCTGTATTTGCAGTTTTCCTGTGTGCATCTGCACAGGATAACCACATAAAGGTTCTGCAAAATTAGTCTGTGTGAATCTGTAGCCAGCAAACATTTTTGACAGTCACTACCTCAAAGCATGAGTCAAAGTAATGAGACAGCAAACCAGAGAAAGGAATCTCTTTGCTTAAAAATACTTTTATTCAGAATAGAAGGGTAATGAAACCTTACTTTCAGTAAGGAAATCTTAAATTCACATTTTACATATGAAAATATTACAAAATAACCATCTAGTGACTATCACAGCATTTTTTTTTAATGGTTGCAACTTGGGCCATTTTCACTTATTTTCATCCACCATCTGCAGCAATCAAAAAATCAGTTTTTTTGGTAATCCTGAAAAGTGTAAATCACATTGTTACCACAGTAAAGAGGTTCAGCCCTCTCCTCAAGGTTTTACTACTTGTTTGATACTATTCTTGAGATACATCTACTCTGAGCTGGTTCACGCTGTTTGCTGCAGCAGAAAGCATGACGACTATTTCCAGTAAATCTATGAAAGAGTGCTAGAATCAAAGCCCATTTGAGTTAGTAAGGGTACTCCAAATAAGTCCCAAATTCTACATTTAAGTGTTAATTGCATTTGGGATACGTGTAAGTATTTATCTTAGTTGGTATAAAAAGCTATACAGTTGATTTTACTTTAAACCTAAGAAAGGCAAGCAATTCTGACCCTTAACCCAGCCCCACCACACATGCACTCTTCATGATTTTTCTTATGAGCTGTTACCACACAGCAATAAGCTCTCTGCAAGAAGTAATGGCCCTTTTAGTCTCTGCCTCATCCTTTAACTATGTGTTTGTTAGCATCAGCTGTAGCAACGATGGGAGCAGCACTACCTCTCCAGTTTTACTCCACATCTTGTCCTCTCATTTCTTCCTATGCTACTTAGTTATAATGTAGGTAGAATAAACCACAGCTGCCTTCTGGGATGGATGTGAAGCTTACTATGAAAGGATCCAACTGTTTTTGCCTGCTCAAATAGTTAAATGATTAATTTTTTTAAGATTAGACTCTTAATCTAATTTGATTTGACATGGACTAAGAAACAAGAGGTCAAAGTGCCTAAAACGTAACTCAAACTCTAATAATGTAGCCGTCTTTCTGACTTCAAGAGGAAATGCACTTTCATGAAGTCATCTCCATTCCAAAAAGATATCACTCTTGTATCAAAACAGTCTCCTACCAGCAATAACAAAAAGCTGATGCTAACCTTGCAGCTGCTATCTAGCATATTCCAGCTGTTAAGAAGACCAACTCCAAGTTTAAGAACCAGTATTTGCCTCTCTACTAGAAGGTCTGAGTAATTTACTGTCAGATATAGGTCTTGAGTCCTCAGAGTTTTTCTTGCAATGAAGACATGAAGTACATGCTACTGTTTGGGGAAGACTAGAGGCTCCATATAGAAGTAAATGTTAGGGAATAGGCTTGCCTTTTAAAAGGGTCACAGAAGCGTGCTTCATGTGCCTTACCCAGAGCAGTGTTAAGAGTTAACTTGCTTTGTCTATGACAGAAAGAACAGAAATCTGTCTTCTGAACTCAACTTACATCCTCCAGTCTGTAATATGAAAGATAACATGCTATGTTTCTCTTTCTTCTTCCTCTCATTTTTAAGTGATGTAAGTTAAGTTACTTCCACCTCAGTAAGATGTCTCAGAAAAAAAATAACGGGCCTCATAATAGGTTGTAATCTACTGAGCAGGACCACACTCCATTACAGAATTTAGTGAAACCAGATATTTCTTCTAACAAATAGATTTATTAGGTATCTTTTCTAACAAGTAGATTTGTAATCATAATAAAAGAGCCTTTTTTGTACCAGTACTGTGAGAACATAGGGCTAAGTCATTCTTACCCTAAAGTATTTTCTCCTAAAACACAGATCAAAGGGCTTCAGCTGGTGCTGGTGCCCAGGGATGTAGTCTGCTCAGAGTTTTTGTTCTGAAACTCTGGAAGCATCACATTCCCTCTGAGCATGTAGCTCCTGTTCTAAAACAGATGAAACATTAAGGGGTTACCTTGATCTATTCCTTCTGTTCTTTTCCTTTTTAAATTTATAAGTGCATTCTGTTGCTCCTTTACAGCTTCTGCAGGACAATTGGGTCTTGGCAGCTGATTTCCTGGAGTGGGTCCTGGTCGGTTACTGAAATACTTCTGTTTCAATGCCTTAACAATAATGGAAGAATAAACAAGTAATTAGTATACAGTGTCAGAACACCACCTATAAAGAGGTTATAATTAAATAAAGCACTTGCAATTGGACACACTTATACCAGAAGGTGGCCTTGGGGCAAATCAAGATTTTGTGTTCTCAGTGACTACCATAGCCCTTCAATTTGTAAGCTGAGGTAATTGTGTACTGTTATTTTTAACTAATGCTGAGACATCCTAAGAAAGCTCTAGACTACACTGCAGGAGCTCTGAAGAGCTTACATTCCAAACAGACAGATGACAATGAAGAAGAAAGTAGGAATGAAGAAAGATTAAAATAATATCTCTGAAACCTTGATCAGATCCAGGACCTGGACACCACCTATTTTGCTAGCTTTTACAATAGGTCTTTCCCCAAAATTTCTTTAACTGTGCTGTAAACTGTGGGAAAAATATAGTTTGAATTAGAGCTGAAGACAAACACAAGGGAGCAGGGTTAATTTCATGTAGTGGAATTACATACCCTATTTTAAATGTTAGGAGTTCCACAGCTTGTATAAACTGTGGTTAAGGAAATGAGGCTAAGCTGTCTTTTAGGTAGTCATTACTCTTGCTTATGTCAGTTACCTGGTATTCAATACTAGCTATAAATCAAGCCAATACAGTAAGCACAAGTTGTTTCCTGCCTTAAACTGTGTCATTGTCATTAAAAATGCTACACTAGAAAAAAAATATATATTCAATATTCAAATCACCATCCTACAATATGACCGCTAAAATGACTTCATACATACAAACTCATACACAAAGTGTCCCAAGCACAGGAGAACTTATACTGAAAGTTCTTAAAGATGGCGACCAAAAAAAAACCTGATTGTGCTCTGAAAAGTCTTGTAGTAAAAAGATAGGTAACACATGCAGTAAACTCCTGGATTGGGATCTGCCTTGTCTAATAAGCAATGAGTCTTGGCCTTAAAGGGACAGCTCTGTTTCTCACATGCCTGTGTAAGGTGACAGAAATAGAGTTTTGAAACTGCGAACTGCTCTATCTTCTTCACAGCAGAAATCAATATTCTGAACTAGAACATTCTGCAAGATTTTCATTTGAAGTCCTTCATTTCTCCCCATCAAGGAGTAGTGAAATTTAGATCAGTTTTACCCAAGTATAATGGAAAATTATATTCAGACCAGAATGCTGGTTTAAATCACCACAGAATTTCATGTTAAAAATAATCAATGAAGTTTAAATAAAATTGAAGAAGAGACTGGATGAATTAAGGATGAAAACCTTTCAAAACCAGAGAATGGGATATACTATGTTAAAATTTCAAGCTTTAGGTGACTGAATTTTGAATGTCAAATATAATGACTGAAGGCCATAACTCATACAACTTGTAGCTGTCTACCGTTGCTCTACAGTGGGAATGGAGATGATCATGAGCATTGTTTGTGCCTTTCAGAGTTCTCTCTACTGAACACCAGAAATATGTTTCTAGTATTTCATAGACAGAACTATATTACATTTCATTTCACACTTGGCTTACTTGCTTCAAAGCACATTTACCTGATATTAACAGTAGGTTAATGAATATTAGGACATCATGCAAACATACTATACCTGAGTAGCCGTAACCCTAGTACAAGGATTAAATGTGAATAAACCTTGCAGAAGATTGAGCAAGTCATCACCAGCTGCACTGAAGATATGTTGAAGTGGCATCCCAGGGAAAGACTTAAATGTGACATAATCTGGAAGGCTCTTCATTCCCTACAAAGACAAAAATGGCATGTATGTTTTTCAAGTTAGAGAGAGTTCAGCTTTTCACAGAAAGGGAACTTCATACAGCTGTCTTTCAGAAGAAGCAAATGACCTTTCAAAAGACCCTGGTCACTGAAATAAGTGTAGGAACAGTAGGTCATAATGACTTTTTTTTTAAATAACTGTTTAAGTTGTTTCATACTTTCCAAGTAATCTGTCCTTCCCCTATGCTTTAGTCGTGACCAGTACGAAAGGAAAAACTGCTAACAAAGACAGGACATATGAAAGAACTTTAGAGTGGGTGCAGACAAATGAAGTAAAACTTCTTTCTTTTGCAAACTGACATGGTGGAAGAGACAAGATTCAGAAAAGAGCCAGTCTGCATTTTCTCAAAGTTAATGATACACTGTCATCCTCCTCAAAGTCTGCTTATCTTCATGAATGTTTTGAGCTACTTTTGAAACACAGAACTGATAAACTTTTTACTTGGGGAGTAGAGGGAAAGGAGTAGAATATGCCAAGCAGTTAAACAGTTTAATTGTGTAATTTTCTTCTCCTCTATGTACAAAATCAGTATCATCCAAAATATATCATAAAAATGACCTTTTTACAGACGATTATCCAAACACTGTATTTTAATAGCATTTTAAGTATTTTAAACCTCTAGTCACCACACTTCAGTACGTTTATCCAGGCAAAATAAAACATTAATACTCAAGAATGTGCTCAACCAGTTATAATCTTGACAGTAAAGCTTTCAATTCTTGAAATGCATGGGCTTGCAAATTAATTTGGAAATGCATCATCTCTGTCATGCTAGCCAATCTCCTATTGTCTCCTTTCCCCACCTATATCTTAGCTCTAGCCCTACAAAGAAAGCAGAAATGTAATTGCAAAAATCTCCATGTGTTTCATTCAGAATCCCAGAACAACAACAGAATTGTGTGGGACTAGTACCATTCACACAAAAGAAAAGCAGCACAGAGAGGGAGCAGAGGTGGGAAGTGATGGTAAGTCCAGAGGGTGCTTCCACAACCCAACTACAAAAGATGATGATCCGATCAGGGAATTCAGGACCATGTGCCCATCGGCTGGTTCGGGTTGCTCATCACCATGATTCCTGTCAGCCTGCCGGACAACCATGGCTACACAGGTCACTGTGAACCCTGATATTAAATTTGGCCCAGTATTAGTGAATTACTGGATTTACTGCCATCTCACCACAGATAATGATTCTACTAATTTATATTTGTTACTATACTATGAAATACTGAGGCCTGAACAGCAGGTCTTTAACTGAAGTTGAACTCTTTATGAACCTCACAACCCAACAATATATCTAGTATACATAGTACTAATTACACGTGTAATGTATTATTGATCTACTTTAGTAAGAATATATATATATTGTTGCCAATCTATAAAAGCTTTGCTGTAATGCTTATTGTGTAATGATAACCAGCAGAACAATCTTTCTTTACTTAGAGGCATATGGTAAAGCATGACACTAGAGACCTGGCCTTGCTAAGAAATCTTTCTTTGTTTAGAGGTATGCTGTGAGGCCGTGAAGCCAGATGTCTGGCCTTGTTGAGAAATACATGGCTAAAGCTAAAGTAGATAAAGTCCTTTGAGCTCCTCCTTGAGCCCTGGCCAGGCTTTGGGTGGAATCCAACAGGGAGGATGACACCAGACGTTTCTGCACTTGAGGTTTTGAACTATGTTTATTCTACTGTATAAAAGCTGGACCCTCTTGCAGCAACTTTGGAGACCTCACCTACGAGTGGATGCACTGCGTAGGACCTCCCAATTGCTGGGACAGGGGCTCCAAATCCTCACTGCAATCAAGGCTCCCGAGCAACTGTGGGTCTGGATGACGGTAAAGTATTAGGGCAACTGGTGATGTATCTTAATCACTATAGTTAACCTTATGTAGTAATGATTAGGTGCATTACCTTGCTTATTGTCTTTGCTGTTCAAAACTAGAGTATAACGAGCCTGTTGCTTTAACTAAATGCATCATCTTTTTTCCTGTAATACCTTGAAATAGACAGTAAAATAAGTGTACTCTTTTGTTGGTGGCTCTGTCCTCCCTGTTGACCCTATTAATACTGGCAAAACAGCATTTTCTCAGATAAACTGCTTATCCTTAAAACTGTTGGTCTGGTGTCTGTTACCATACCCTGAACCTATAACTTGTCTGGGATATGGTACACAGCATCGTTACCGGTCAAACCCTGTAGTGGGTAACCTATTTGGTTGTTTTGCCCAGCCAAAACCAACCAGATTTTCTCGCAAAGTACCTGTTCCCCTTCACTAGCTACTTTAATTATAGAATTTCAGAAAGACAAAAACTCTTAGGGGAAGTTACTCCGCCTATTCTTTGCTCACCGTCTCAGAAATGCTGAGCACCATTTGAATGCAGCTAAAACCCAAGCTGTCTCCCTGCAAAGAGAATTAGCTCAAGCCTGGCAGGATACTCAGCCTGTATTTGAAGACAAGTCTCTTGCCACTGCCTATGTTAAAAGCTTCTGGGCTTGTGTGGATAAATTAAGAGAACTTCATGATCCCCCTAGTGGCAGTACCTACCCAAGAAAAACATGACTGGCAGCTGGAAGCTACAGAAAAGGGAGTTTCTGCAACAAAATTACAAAAATTTATAATACTGACCAGGACGACTGCGAAGGAAACATTTGGTTCAATGTGGATTCAAATGATGATACACTGAATTCTTGAAGACCAACCAGACTTACAAATCCCATCAATTATTGAAGCATAGTATGATGCTAATGGAGTCATCACAAGTATCTCTGCATGCCCTTTCACAAACATACACCTAGCCAAATTAAGCAAGTGCTATCGCAGATCTTTTACTGTGGATTACTTAGCCTGGCTTGCAAATATGAGGTGGGGGGGATACCATCCAAGTTGCAGAATCAGAAGCCCACACCCTTGCTTTAGGGTCTGGAATCAGACAACAAATTCCAGCAGAAAATACAGACTCTGTCTTTTGAGCATCGACAGCTTATGTTCATAGAGAAGTGTCCCAAGATGACTGAAGACTCTTGCTATTTCCTGGCCAATCCTCCAGATTAAGAATTGAGCATAGCTAGGTTGGTTATCAATCATGCTTTAGATGTAGGCCCTGTGGCAGATGAAGACCTATTATCATCCCTCTGAGACACAGTGGTGCCTACTGATCAAAAAGGGTCCACTCATAGGACATTTAATATCAATAGGTGCTGGACTTACAGGTGCAGCACCCAGCCCCACACAGTCCCTGCTATTACACAAGACAGTTCCTGCTGTGCCCATTCTGTTTTCTTCCTGTCTCCCTAAAGATGCACCTATAGTTACCACCAAACCCTGTTGTGCACCCATAAGTTAAAAAAACCCTACACCTCTCTCAAAGGTCCCTGAACCCAAAGCACCATGAAACATGGAAAGCCTGTTTGGCCCTGGGCATTCCTGAACAGGAGATACACAGAGTCCCAGCATTAGTGTTACTGGCTCTTGCCCAACCCCCACATTGTGCCACATCCTTTTCTTTACCTAGTTGTTATCCTTATTTTGAGTGGCTGCTTACTTGCTTTAGTTGTCATATTAAAGATTTGTACTTGGCTTTTGGCTTGCACTCTTCTGATGGGTTTCTTGGCACTCCACCTTATTGACTACCTTGTTTCAATTTAACCCTTCAGCACTCCATGACCAGACTCCTCTCCAGCAAGGTGAAAGTGTCAACATCAGCCTTGGGCTTCTGCTGGCATGACAAGACAACCACCCTTTCCCCCACTCAGTCTCATAAGCAAGGGGTGAAAATGTTGGGCTAGTATTGCCTTATAAGGCACCTCCTCTACATGGTGACCACATGTTTTATACAGCTATAGCTCCATTTGGTGATTGCGCACTCTTTAAGGCAGCTTCTCAGGACTGCTCACACAACGGAAAACCGGTATGGGGGGAGGGTAGAGGCAGGATGTGATGACTGGTTAGCAAGTCCAGAGGGTGCTTTCACAACTCAACTATAAAGAAGAACAGTCTGATCAAAGAATTCAGGACTTGCCATGCCTGTCAGCTGGCACAAGTCGGTCATCAAAAGTTATGCCCTGCTTCCTGTCAGTGTGCCTGATAACCACGATTAGGTAGGTAATTGTGTGCCCTGACACTAAGCTTGGCCTGGTGTTACTGAATTACTGAATTTACTGTAATCTCAGAGATAATTGTACTACTAAATTGTATTTGTTAACAGTACTGTTACTCTGAGATAAACTGTTTATCCCTACAGCTGTTGGTCTGGTGTTTCTTACTGTATCCCAAAACTATAACTTATCCAGGCCAACTTAAGTCCCTAAAAATTGTTCCTGCTTCTGAAACTTATTAAAGCCTTTCAGGTTAAAGCAGACTAATTAATCAAACATCTCAAAAACATTAAGCAACCACTATAATTTCACACCAATAGCCATGGGAAACTGGGGATACACAAGGAAAGACGTTTCATTACTGTTGCTTAATGCTAACACCACTGATATACTGATCAGAGATTTTCCAAGAAAAACAAATCTCAGATGCCTATCTTCTGCTCTGGGACAACAGGCAGCTGCCATTCCAGTACACACTTTAATTTGATTTCAAATGTGAAAACAGGGAGTATCAAGTAAAACTAATGTCAGCTTGTTAAACAAAAAGGACTCACAGGCCACTGTTCTTCTGTTGGAGTGCCCAGTGTTTCAAATATCCTTGTGAGCTGGTCAAGATCTGAGTCTCCAGGCAAAAAAGGAACCTGGAAGAAGGCAAGAGCATTTGATTGAATTAACTTCTGAACTTCAATTCTAGAGAGGAGCTATAAGCTATCCCTCAAAATTGCAGGGCAAAACATCTTTGTATACCAGCTGCCCACAAAGAGGTACACTGAATATTCGAGGCTTTGTAGTGATGTCCAAATTGATTCTGAAGGTTTCTTGCAACCGAGGCTTGATATCACTAACTTGATAGCAGAGAGCTAAGCATAAGATTAAACTACCACCACATTAACATAAAATAACTAAACACAGGGAAGATTTTACATCTCAGTTACCAGTTTATAGTCAGTCAGTTGCAGCGATCTTTCCATTGCCTGTTCCCTGAAGTTAGCACAGAAAGACCATAATGAACATCCCTACAAGGCAGTGTACTAAATTCCGATGTAATGAAAGCCCCTTGAACATAAACTGCTTCTGTAAAGCTCCCAGAAGTTGCATTGTCCTTCAACCCAGTACAGTCAAGAAAAAGGATAGATACATTTAAAATGATAAAATGATAAGAATGAACAATAACCCATTTTCTGTTTAGTGAGAAACCAAAGAATCAAAAGAATTCAACAATTTGTCTTCCGACTTTCCTTGAGTTTATTCAGCTTTAGCAGGCCTAATGCTTACTTATGTACACATCACTAGTATTGCTTAAACAGCCACTGAAAATTTCCATTTCTGAACTGCCAACAAAATTGTACCAGCACACCAGCTTGTGTGATAAACCAAGGCAAAAGACTTCTTGCAAGGTGTTTTCAGACAGACCAGTTTCCCAATGTTGTTCACGAGGCCACACAAGCATTTAAAGCACAGTGCAAAAACCAAGCAGAACCCACTTAGTCACAGAAGATGAAGTAGCCTGCAGTATAACTTATGTTTTCAGCTGTGTCTGTGCCTGTAACCTCCACTTCCGACCTCACACTTTCATGTCTTCCCCAAATGGCTGTATAATAAATGGTCCACTTCAGTAAAACATACTTAAGCACTATTCCATCTATGTACCATATTCAGGATTGGCATAGGGTTAGCCTGATGTTAACCTTAAGCTTCATTCTAGTATTATCAACTAACCACATCTTAGAAAAATATCAGTCTTCTGCTCATTACAAATAAACCCACAAGTAAGGTACTGGTGATAATGTAGTTATCAAGGAGCAATGTATAAGGGACCAGGCATGCATGTATCTATGACGTCACTTTTCTAGAAGGATAGCAAATGAAAACTGATAGAAGGCTGCATAAAAGGATAACACTCAGAGGACCGGAGGAGTTATCTACTCGACTTTCCCCAAGATCAGACTGCAACAGTTTGTTGCAATTTTTCTACCCAGCTGTTTTTAAAGACTTCCAATGATTGTGATGCTTATGGAACCTCAGTCTATTCCAAAACTTCACTATCCTTACAGTTAGCAAGCTTCTGGAAGCTTTTTTCCCTCCTTTTCTTCCTTGCCTTAACAGCCTAACTGCCTTTGCCTGCTGCTGCTGGCAGGAGAGAGGAAGCCCACACACGAAGTTGTAATGCACTGAAGAGCATATACAAAATGGTTACGTTTGAAGACTTACCCTGAGGAGCAACTCAGCTAAAATACAACCGACAGCCCACATATCAACACCAACACCATACATTCTAGCACCAAACAGTAGTTCTGGGGCTCGGTACCACCTGAAAAGAAAACACATTTTGGGAAAATCACCCGGCTTTGCTCATGTCAAATGCTGTATATTGTGGCAATGCAAGAACTACAGAGAGGATACTGCTCCTGCCTATATATTTTTCAGACACTGAAGAGCTATACTCTATCCAGCAAAGTGTTTTGTTTAGGAAAGACTGAACAAAATTGTGCACTCCTCACCACAGGGTCACATAACCACAAATTAAATATAGTTTCAACTGAGCTGATTAACAAGCAACAGAACCATAGATGTGCAAAGAAAAAAAAGTATCTGACAGGTTTGCAGGTTATAAACCAACATTTTCCTTAAGCTTTATGTTGAAGAAATAACAGACAAAACTCCTAGCTTCCAAAAAGTCTCCATACCAACAGACTTAAGTATGGAAACTAGTTTTTATGCAAAATGAACCTTGACAGCCATTGTTTAAAACAGCTACTTTCACTGCCTAGGAACAATCAAGTTTAATGCGTTGATCTGATACATGCTGCATTTGAAACTACTGTATTGTTTCTCCTTTTGAATAAAGGTGCTAATACAAACCAGCTTTGCCTGAATAGTAGCATTACAGCAGACAAAAGGAAAATACCTTGTGTATTTTGCAGACCTGCTTTTTAAAGCATACCTTAAGCACGCCAAAAATAACATTAATAAATATTTTAATTGGTTCAAGCTTTTGTCTCACAATAGTTACTGTGACTAGCTACAAAAAAACAACCCCCCCCCCACACCCATCCAAAACAAAAACCCAACAACATTCTAGGTCTCATGATTAACAGAAAGTAACAGCTGCCTTGCTCTGAAAGCCAGGCTTATAGGCAGGTAAACAGTACTTCCATGCATTTCAAGAGAGTATCATACCCCAGAACAAGCCCCATGGATGCATATTATAGCAGTTCTTACGGAGGCTTTGCTAAACAACGCTTTTCTTGTGTTTTCATTATGAGGCTCTTGCCATTACAGCCGTATCACATGACCTAGATGTCAAACTCTGAACATGTTGACATATATTTCAAGACTGCACACTGCAAAACAGCTACACAATCACTATGTAAGAAACAAAATAGAATGTCTTACCTTGTTACTACCTGGTGTGTATAAACTCTATTTGGGCTTCCAAAAGATTTTGCCAAGCCAAAGTCAGCCAATTTTAAAACCCCACTTTCATCTAACAACAAATTATTTGGTTTAAGATCCTGTCAGTGTAGAAGACAAAGAATGAATTTTGTCAGTGTTGATAAAAACAAATATGTAACGAACATGCTGGCAGGTGTGCCATAAAGTATTCTAAGATGCAGACTTTTGATTCTATTGTAAGTCTACATTGTAAGGGGAAAAAAAAAAAAACCCACCACACACAACAAACCAAACCCAACCCCAAACAAACAAAAAACACAACCCAAACAAACCAGGAAATCAAGTATTTCATCATACATGAAAATCATAGTGAACCACAGACATTTGAATATTATCATATTTCAGCTGCAGAGCTTAAAAAAAGCCTTGCCTCTTGATAGGCTTTAGCTTTGCTGCAGGAACAGCAGTACTGTCTTAACTGCATAGTTCCCAAATGAATAAAAAACCACCCCCCGACCTTGCAAATGTTTCAAACAACCATAGAAATCATGGAAGTGATACAGTTTAACACAGTAACAGTGTGTTGCAGGTTGACCTCTGGCCAGCAGTGAAGTACCCGCACAGCCACTTGCTCTGTCTGCTCTCATCCCACACCCTCAGGACAGAACAAGACGAGCAAAAGCAAGAAAACTCTTGGAGCAATATAAAGGCAGTTTAACAGGTGAAGGAAAGATGAAAACACCCAAACAAAGAAGTAATGCAATGGAAATAATTCACAGCCTTCCACAAGCAGACTGATACCCAGACAGTCCCTAGGCAACAGCCACCTTGGAAGCTAAAAAGCCCACTTCGTCCTCGGACCCAGGTTGTATTGCTGAGCATGATGCAATATGGGACACAATATCTCTCTGGCCAGCTTGGGTCAGCTGCCCCAGCTGTGTCCCCTCCCAACTTCTTGCAGAACCCCCAGCCTACTCACTGGGGTGAGGGCAGAGTGGGAAAGAGAGAAAGCTGAAACACTGGGGTGTTATCAAAACAAATCCCAAACACTGCACCATGCAGGCTGTTGTGAAAAAACTTAAATCCATCCCAGCCAGATCCTGTTCATAGCGCTAATCAAAGTCACATGTAACTTGAGACACTTTTGTGTAAATATCTAGATGATAACCACTTCAGTAATTCTTAACATTTCCAGTACTGCTGTTGTCTCTCCAAAACAGCTATCATGAATGCTTATGGACTAAGAACGCCTGAACTTCAAAACTATCTCCATTAGAATTTAGACTGAAATTCTATCAAATGTGACTTTTGTTACAGCATAAAGGCTGTCACTTTAGTACATGCTTACCCTGTGCAGAATCCAGTGCTGATGTAAAAATTCTAATCCTTGAAGTGTCATCAGCATATATGCCTTGATGTGAGATTGTGTCAATACAATACTAGTATCCTTTATAATAACCTGTAAAGTGTTAGATTGACAGTAAAGTTTACCATACAACATTAACTTCCATTCTTGCAGCTCAAAAGTTATTTCATCCTTTAAGACTGAAAGTTCAAATTGGCAGTCACATATTCTCTACCGTTCTCACCCTTTTTCCAGAAAAATAGGTCTGTCCTGGAGATCAGAAATTGAAATGGGGAGTCCAGATAGCCTACATGAACTTTGCATAAACAGCAAATAAGAAAATGGGTGGGAAACACGAGTTTATTATTTTATCTCAGTACCACACTGATACCCAAACTTACAAGACAAAGATGTACACATAAAAGTGATAAATGTGTCAATAAACTTGAAATGATGTTTCCACTTATTCCTTCTTTCTCCATGCAACCTAGGCATCTAATCTTTGTAAATACAATGTTTTCCTCCTCTGTTTCTAAGACAAGGAGGTATGGCCACTTTACTGTATTTTAACAGATCTACTTATGTTTTCTACATTCTTTGATTTTCACATTCTATGTAAACAACCTGTTTGAAAGTATTTTCTACACTACTTTCCAAAACTTTTGTTAATATTAAAGTTCAGCCTTTCCTAAGCTTTAAGTTGTTTGAGACTTACAAAATAGCTAAGACCACACAAAATTTCATATATGCAGTACATGCCCGATCACAACAGTCTGCAGTCCCAAATGGTGGCCTGAGTGATACCACAACACAGATGAATGCTTTGTGTGCCACAGTATTATGTAGTACAAGTGTATTTAACTCCTCTTTGTATACCATGTCTTCTTCAGCTCTAATGTTGCATAGTTACTAAGTTAACAGAATGAATCCTCTAGAAAGTCCACTCATTATTCTAACTTTTATTAGCAAAAAACTGATTTACCCTTTTCAGTCTTGCATTCATTTAGTTTTCAGCAAGCCTGTTGATATTTTAACACTTTAAATGCTATCCCTAGTTCTTCACAGCGTATGTGTAACGAGCTAGCTTAACAACTACATTAATTTCAGTCCAGAGTAGTAGTGTAATGTGCACATATACAGATCTGACATGAATTGCCATCTAGGACAGTCTTCCAATACGAAGAATCTTGCATCAAAATCTTATGCAAAGACAAACGGACTTAAGATCTTGGACAATGAAACATCTGTAAGATGCTGATTTGAAAATACCCACCATTGTTACAGTTAAAAGAATGGTTTGGGTGCATGTGATTTTAGTACCAGCTCATCACTTGTCATACTTTAATATTACACTTACTTGAACAGATTTGATGATATTATGATTAGCAATTGCTCTCTGAGATGCTGATCTATGACTGAGGTTCTATGCTTTGACTGATGTCCTGGAAAACTTACATGGTAAACATAATCTGTTTCTTGAAGATCATACTGACAACTATTTAAAAGTAAAGGCATTATCAGCCGATAACTCACAAAAACTCAAATTATCTAAACTACTTTTAAGACATGATTTGAATCAACTGACATAATAAAAGTCACCTTTCTAACATGGGGAAATGTAAGCCTGTTAAAGTAGTATTTTCAAAAAAACATTTGAAGATACTGAAATTAAAGAGTCTTAAAAAAAAAAAATCTTACCTCAAGATCCGTTTCCATAAAATCAAACACCAAACTAATATTAGACTTGTGTCCAAATGCATCTAGAAGCTGTAGAACAAAATACATTATGATGAAGCCTACTCTCATTCTTCCCGTTTTATAAAATTCTGCACCATTGTAATCTGCATGTGGATTTTCAGCTTGCTGAACTGGTTTAAGTTTTTCAACTTGCAATACAAAAAATTCTTATTCAGTTTAGATTCTTAACTCAGTCCCCCGTCATCTCTGTTCCCCCTCCTCTCCCAAAAAATCCCCATTAAGCACGGTAATAACATTTTACACAATCGCCCCTCCTTCCTGGAGTTAAGAAAAAAAAACCAACAAACTTTACCATGTTAGCTGCAACAAATAATCTAATGCATGCTTTGTCCTCTTCCCAAACTTTGCTGTTGTACAAAACTCCTACCCTTTCTTAAGACCAGACTAAGTTTTCACATGGATTCAGCTCTGTGTATCTGCAATACATATGTAAGCATGCAATATTTACAAATTCTAAGTGTTAGGCTTATTATCTTCCCTTCGAAGTTATTTCTAGGTGTGTATTCATCTTTCTAGCAAGCTTCCCAAGATAAATAAACCTATTTGGAGAATATCCAAATGGTCTTTTCTTAAGATGAAGCTGTGTAATTAAAGTATTAATTTTTAATATGAGATAACACAAGTGTGATGCTGAGTAAGAACAACAGATCATCTAGCCTTGTATTCTACTCCCACGATCAGGAAGGTACGCTCTCCATGGTGTGTCTCATTCCTTACAGTCCCAGCATGACGACTGTGTATTACCCAACTGTAAGATAGTTGTTTGCATAGCTCATAGCAGCAGTGCTCACCCTCTACTGAAAACATGGTAATAAGAGACACAATGCAGGTGACCCTACAGGCTTGGCCACTTTTTGTAGTTTATGCCCCTTACACTTGCAACATCCACAACAGTTCTATCAGGACTGCTAAGAAGGGTACAACCTGCTTAGGGACCTGTTGATCATGAAATTGTCTAATTCCTTCTGAACTGCTGATGCTACCTGCTTCTACAATGCCCATGGCAACAAATTTGAGAAATTCACTACACACTGTGTAAAGTAGTACAGTTTCCACACATTCCCATCCCTTGATGCAAATACGTTTTAAATACATCTCTTATTTCTAGTACTGTGGGGTTTCTCAAGTATCAGTTCTGCATGCACTTTATTTACCACCTAAGTTTTGTAAACCTCCCTATTCACAGCCTTTTCCTCTCCAGAATGAGGAATCCCAGACTTTTTCATGAAGATGCTCTCTTTGCCATTTTAGTTGTCTTCCTCTGCACATTCTCTAACTTTGACAGCTAAAGCAACCATTTTGAAAGTAAGTTCACAATCCAGAAGACACCACACTTGCGCTCTGAAAAAGTGTTGGTGTTTGGTGCTGGGCCGGTGGCTAAACAGCAAAACAGTTGCACGCTCACCTTTCCTTCTCTGAGGAGAACAAAGGGAAAGAAAAGACTCATAGGTTGAAATAGAAACAGATTTAACAAAATAATAGTAAAAGAAAAATGATACAAAGCAAATACTTAGCTAGTAGAACGTGCTCCCAGCAATGAATGCCAGTAGGCAGACACTGGGAGCACAGTGATCTCAGTAAATGCGTGGAGAGCAACAGCAGGGCACACGGAAGGTGCTGGAGACAGGCCCCAGGAGCAGGACCCCTCAGGGATGGCGTCCACTCCCAGCAGCTTCCCACTTAAATATGGAACATGACATTCATGGTATAGGATACTTCTGTTGGCCAACTTCAGTCAGCTGTCCTCGATCCCCTCCTCCCAGCATTACACACCTGTTTTCTTGCAAAACATAAACTGAGGGACAAGGTTGGCTTCCCTATCAATAAGTATCAACATCAGTGACTCCTTACATTCTTTTCTGCCAAGTTCTCAATACTGGAAAGTTACTGGAAAACAAATTAACTGTATCCCAAGATGCTATCTTATTACTCTAGAACTACATTCAAAACCACAGGATCATGCTAACTATCAACAAGAAAATAAACTAACCTCATGGAAAATTACCTCATTTCAGCCAAACCAGCACAAAAAATTACATTAAATATCTGGAAAATTCATATTTGGTGTAATATTTATGGTAGACTTCCAAATTATCACTATTAAGTAATTTTTAAATATCTTTAGTTCCAGCTGGGTATCTGCAGCTGGAAGTCAACCTAAATGCAACCAAAAAGATGCAAGTTTTACTCCTGCCAACAGAAGTTTTAGATATCAGCACTAAAACAGAATGAGCTGCAGGAATCCCATTTTACCATAGTTTACAAAAGCCTGCTTTTGGCTGTCACCAGTTCCATGTGAAGCAATCAGGTATATTTGGCACTGCACTCATTTGCAAGTCTATCAGAGAGATGCAAATTCAGGTAATTAAAATTCCACAGTTCTCCCCACCACCAATGTCCACATAGCCCCAGGCTGAAAAGTAAAGGGGATTTCAAAAGAAACTATTTTGTCCTTGTTACTGAAATAGGTGTTTTGCTGATACAATATTTTTACTGCCCATTTTAGGTTGGAAAAAACAGCTCAAATAAAATTGAGCAGCATCTCCACGACACAAATAATTGTAAATATCAGTTTGAACCTGTATCAAAAGTACCTAAGGACAGATTCTAGAAGTAGCATTTATTTTACTTACACCAATAATATTTGGATGGCTTAGCTCCTGTAACAATTTTATCTCCCTGAGGGCTGTTCTGTTGATTCCTACATTAAAAATAAGAAAAAAAGAGAGACAGAACAAAATTTAAACCTTTGGATGAAGCTCCAAAGCAACTTATCATTCTGTTACTTACTGACAGTTTACTACTAACTACTTAATAACCACTTAATTTGTTAAATAACAAGTACATTGCCATAGATAAATAGATTGCTGCAGAATAAAACTGGATGTACACTTCCTTCTACACCAAATAAATTCTACACTACAGTAATCAAATTATGAAGCAACACATCCCCCTTTTGGGAAAAAGGCTAGGTTCTAGCAAAAGCCTAGGGAAAAAAATAAATCACCTTTTTCAGGGTATTGTAAGCTTCAGTTCTATTTCAAAGAAAAGTCACATCTTGCAAATATCAGTTCTTCAGTGTGTCTCACTTCCAGGGGGAGGTACACTGACAAACCTCACTAATACATCTCTTTTCTTTTTGACATAGTATTATTTAATAAGGCAAGGCACACGGCTTTTTTTATATTCATGCTGCGGCATAAAAGGTACAGTGGCCAAAACCTGCTCAGCCTTGCTTGAATCCTTTAATAGCTAGACTTTTATAAAGGAAAAACCAACGGGGAGACAGCGTGCTTCACAGGCACACTGCCTGCACTGCATCAAACCACAATTCCTACAGAATAACAATTTCTCCTTCAAAAATGCTGGTATGTATGGCTTGTATGAAAACTGACTGGCAAGCAAATGCTCCTGTGGTACATTGCACAGGATGTTTCAGTTGTGCATGAGCTGAAAAAACAGCGTTCTCCCAAAACTTGGGATATGATTCAACATGTAAGACCCTAGCAAAGGTTTGGGCAACGCTACATGGACTACTTTACACTTCTGCTTCTCCTATTTTAATTACCTATTTTAAGATCAAGTTGACAATGGCTGCTTTCAGGTAGGCAAAGCCTTAGATTAAAAAAAAAAAGCGCACACCACGTTACCAGAAAGCACAGGGAAACAATACATGATCATTATTTTTCATAACATCTTTGAACTATAGCTAGGCATTGTATAGGCCAAAAGTAACGACTGTCCTTAAAGGACATTAGTCCACTGAAGGCCAGATGGATCACAACTCTGGCAGATGGCTCAAGGGTGAGACTCAGGGACAAGTGCTCAGTTTCTCTTTAAAAATTCTTCTCTTAGAATGGAATTGGAGAGTTGAGAGCACAGATTCTTCATTGGAAAGCTGGTAACCTGATGCAGGATCCCTGAAGCAGAGCAGCCTACACACACACAGATCAGGATTATTGAATTTTTACTCACAATATCTATGCCTAAAGACAAGTGGCTGGTCAGAACCATGATCAAAAGACACTGCTATATGGATCTGATTTCTCAACATAAAACAAATCCACACAGCGAAAAAAGTTTTAAGATAGTGTTTTTAGTAACTTTTGTCTCCGGATAAATTGCAAATAGAGCAAAGGAAATATCTGAAAACAGAGATAAATACTCTCAGCTGTCTTAAATATTTAAGGCACAGAGATAGAGATGTATCAATTAAACATATATCCCAAACTCAATGCTGTAAAGATTATTACTGTATGCCATATTCACATCTGTATTCCACTTAAATTGAGAAGCTAGCCAGTTACATGCTCATATTTAGACATATACTATGCATACAGATATCTCTGCTGCTTCTTTCTGTCCCTGCAGTTTGGGAAGCAATCCTCTACTAAGCCTTACACTAAAAGAGCTGAGCTCATTTTTTTTTCAACCAAGTTATAGTGCACAAAATTAAAGTACTAATTTACAGAAAGAAAACGAACAAAGCACAGCTTCTGCAGCACGAATTTGTTTTAAAACTCACCATCTTTAGCTTCTGATCTATGTCCCAGTTTAATCTGAAATGAAATATTTCATATTACATAAGGTTAAGGCACCTGTCCCAGCAGTAAGGGGTATTACTCTTCTTCATCAACTAGGGCTGGTTTGCATTTTTTTCTCCCTTCAAAAAAAATAATTGTCTCTGCAGCATTAGCTTTTATAAAAGCTTAAAAAAGTTATGACAGCACTGAAAACACACATAATGCAAACTGGCAGCATAAAATGCTTTGCAGCCACAAAACATTATTATACCACTAAGGAGCTTCTCCCCAGGGAGATATGAGGGCAAAGGAATTGATAGTCATCTCAGATTATTCTAGTAAAATTAGCATATTCTGTAAATTTGGGCTGGCTTAAAGTCAAACACCTACTGCGCTGAAATGTTCAAGTCCAGAATCCTGCCACTGATATTTCCAGATGAGAAATATTAAGAAAACATTACAATTCAAACAAGTACACTTCTCACAACAGCAGCTACTAGAAGCAACCATAAAGGAGTATTGTAATGCTAAAAGAGGTGAGTGTATCAAAGAAAATTACTTAATATTGATATGGTTAAATTTGTCTAGTAAAGAAGGCCCTTTAACCAACCAAAGCATTGTAATGTGCATATTTCAACCCTCACAAAGCACAGCTAATGACCTCTTTTTAGGACAAGAACATCCTGCAACCTCTTCAGATAGCATGAAGTGAGACACTTTGTGACAATATAAACATTTTCAACATTTGTATTCAAACAGGTAAGTTCACTTTTCTCAAGTTTTGCCAAAAAACTACCACCAATTCTAGATAATTTAATCAAGAGTAACATTCCTGGACTAAAGGGAGTTCGGCACAGCAGGAGGAAAGATTTTTTTCAGAAAGCTACTATCAAGGACCAACAAACTCAGAAGTTTGGAAATGTGGTGTGGGGTTTTTTTGGGGGGGTGGTGGTACTTCTTTTAAACAAATCAGTTTAGCAAATAACTAATTTCAAGTTACAGCCCAGGTAACCCTTCAGAAACTCAGAAATGTAGAAAGACAGAAGGGGAAGGAAAAGTATTAAAGACAGGCTAGCTAAATACTCTAGAAACAAAAATACATATTCTCCCAGTACCCATGAAGTAAAAAACCAAATAAACCACATTAGGCAGGTCAAGAGCAACCACTTGACCACACAAAAGGAAAACATTCTGACACTCACCTTTTTAATGGCCACGATTTGGCTGGTGTTCTTATCCTTCGCTTTATAGACCGTAGCAAACTAAGGAGAGAGGGAGAGGCTGACGGGGCTGCAGGGCCGGGCAGCCCCGGGGCTCGGCAGATGCGGCCCCCGAGCCCCGCTCCTCAGGCTGGAGCCCGGGCCCGCCCTCGGGAGAGGCCACGAACGGCCGCTGCCTGCAGGCCGGAGAAACAACCCGCGTCCCCGGCCGCCCCCGCTCCGGCCCGGCAACCCGGCTGCACCGGCTCGCAGCGGGGCCCTGCCGCCGCCTGCGGGAGGCGAGACGGGCCGGGCCCGGCTGCGGGCAGCCCCGGGCGCCCTCCGCCGCGGCCCTCCCTCCCAGGCAAAAAAGGGCCATCCCGCGGGCCGCCTGACCGCCCCTCACGGAGCGGCTGGACCCGGCCCGGGGGCTCCCGCAGACACCGGCTCCCCGCGCCGTAACGGCTGCTCACCTGCCCCTCCCCCAAGAAGTCGAGCTTCTCGTAGCGCTTGGCGCGCGCCCGCGCATCCATCGCCGCCGGCGCGGGGGGTTGGCGGGAGGGAAGGGGCCGGCGAAGCGCGGGAGCGGCGGGGCCGGCGACGGGCCTTAACGCGGCCGGCGACGGGCCCCGCGCCGCTTCCGGCCCGCCAGCCAGCCCTGCCTGGCAACCGCCGGCGTCACCGCGCCCCCTCGCCCCGCCCCCTGCGCGCGCAGCCGGCGGCGCCTCGCGAGCGCCGCCGGAGGCCCCGCCCCCCCGCTGGCGCCACCGCCCCCTCCGCGTCGCGCGGGACCTGCCCGTGGCGGGGCCACCCGAGCACCCCGGGGAACGGGGCGCGGCCCGGGCCGGGCTCCAGCGGCGGGGCCGGCCTGAGCGGCAGCCGCGCCCGCAGCCCGGTCAGGGAAGCCCCGCGGCAGCAGAGCGGCACACGGACACCCGCGCTGTGCGTGCAGAGCTTTCCCGCCGTGTGCGCTCCGACTGCGAGCCAGACACAAGCTTCACATAAATTGGGGAATACCCTGTTGGAGAGCAGTGTAGGGGAAAGGGACCTGGGGGTCCTGCTGGACAGCAAGGTGACCATGAGCCAGCACTGTGCCCTTGTGGCCAGGAAGGCCAGTGGGACCTGGGGTGTATCAGAAGGGGGG
Organism: Caloenas nicobarica; assembly: GCF_036013445.1. Classification (NCBI taxonomy): domain Eukaryota; kingdom Metazoa; phylum Chordata; class Aves; order Columbiformes; family Columbidae; genus Caloenas; species Caloenas nicobarica. The sequence goes on from NC_088284.1 coordinate 17,097,603, forward strand.
TGGTTAGTAGGTCAAGAGAGGTTCTCCTCCCCCTCTACTCTGCCCTGGTGAGACCTCATCTGGAATATTGTGTCCAGTTCTGGGCCCCTCAGTTCTAGAAGGACAGGGAACTGCTGGAGAGAGTCCAGCGCAGGGCCACAAAGATGATTAAGGGAGTGGAGCATCTCCCTTATGAGGAAAGGCTGAGGGAGCTGGGTCTCTTTAGCTTGGAGAAGAGGAGACTGAGGGGTGACCTCATCAATGTTTATAAATATATAAAGGGTGGGTGTCAGAAGGATGGAGCCAGGCTCTTCTTGGTGACAACCAATGATAAGACAAGAGGCAATGGGTACAAACTGGAACACAGGAGGTTCCACTTTAATTTGAGAAGAAGCTTCTTCTCAGTGAGGGTGACGGACACTGGAACAGGCTGCCCAGGGAGGTTGTGGAGTCTCCTTCTCTGGAGACATTCAAACCCGCCTGGACACATTCCTGTGTAACCTCATCTGGGTGTTCCTGCTCCGGCGGGGGGATTGGACTGGATGATCTTTTGAGGTCCCTGACATTCTGTGATTCTATGAAATTATTTAACTAAATATGTGTTGAATAGAATGAATCACTTAGAATTATAGAGTCGTGTGAATTTTAATATACTGTCTGCCTTGCACTACTCGGCTGAATTTGCTGACATCTTAAGATGCATCTTGTAAAGTTCTGCTCATATTCGCCAAACTTTACTTAATGAAAACAAAGGCAGCTACAGATCATCATGGACTTAACTCTGTTAAATTGCACTTTTTGTTAAGTGACATAAACACTGCAGCAAGCAGGGGCCCAAATCACTCATCTGTGACACGTCACATACCTACGTGCTACCATTTTATTACAAATTAAGCCTTCAGATCAGGCGTATTGCGGACTCCTCACTGTAACTGGGCCCAAAGGGCTGCGTGCTGAAACAGTTAATTATTTAAACTATCCCAGAAGAAGCTGGTTTTATTTTGCTCCAGCTGCTGCGCAACAGCCCAGCTGAAGCTGTGTGACTGCTAAGAACAGCCACAAAGCCTCAATGACCTCTGAGAATGCCCAAAAAATCATGCCTGGTGAGACACCTGAATCTTTTTAAGCAGAAAAATAAAATGACTCAGTTATATTGTCAAGTTTGCAAATGGCTAATTGGAAAAATATTTTAATGGTGCGGACATCAAATATATTCAATTGCTTGTCGGCCATCAACAGAAAATCCTCCTCAATCACAATATAGTGTGATATAGTGTGTTGTGTCAACCTTCTCACCCTTCATATGGGTTTTTAGTAAAGCTATTAGTATACAATCATTTTTAATATTAAGGAAATGTCTTTATTGTGAATGCAATACTTCATTCTTCAACAGTGGCCAATGAACTATCTTCCATACTTATTCTGGACCTCCACGCTGTAAAAGAAAAGCAGACAATTAAAGATATTCCACTAAAAGAACAGGAAATGGAGATCCAATATTCTTTTGCGTTGTTATAGGCCAACAGACAGAGTTCTAGTTTTAATTTCTGGTTTATACATTGCTTTTTAATCTATATAAAAACAAGCACAGAGTGTCAAATATCAGCCTCTACAAGTAACAGCTCTTTTTTTTCAGGAGAGAATGCAAAAAGATCAACACATGCAATCTACAATTACAGCCGCTTCAAGCTCTCCCACTCCGAAGAAACCTGACTCTTACTCACTTTAGAAAGTCTGACAAAACACAGCAGTGGTAAACACAAGTTCTAGAATTATTTTCATGGCCCAAACTCCAAAGTGCAAAGTTAAAAACAAACCCAAGATGAGCCATTACAATCCTTATGAGAAATCAGAAATGTATTCCATTCATTATTTTCCCAACCAAATTATTTTACAACTTACCCCACTGTTTGAAAATTTACGCTAGAGGTCAAGAAGTGTATTACTATGGGAAATAACTCATTTTATTTCTATTATAATACCCTACCTACATACCAGCAGGAAAATTGATTTCCTCTACTAACATGATTACACTGTAAGTGTCCTTATCATTTAACAAAGCTATGCCAGCATCTTCTCATTTCAAACTCTTGCCTATCTCACAACTTCTTCAAATTTTGCGCATGCTCTTTTTTTAAGCCTCAGTGTTTACAACTAAGAACTGTTACAGTTCAAAAGCAGGTTTTTCTTGCCTTTCATGTACAACGCCACATTTGCAAATATTGCAGCAAATATTTCTATCAAGTTTAATAAAACATTTCCACTGCTACAAATACAAGAGTTACCTTACTAATAAATAACTTAGAAAAAACAGTTGGAGAAATATTTTGGACTTCAGTCACCTGGTAATAGCCTTCACTGGTCTAAGAGCAGCCTCCTGTGCTCCTGTCCAGCACATTCAAATTACACATTAAACAGCTGTTACAAAACAGGTAGTGGTTGTGATGAGTGTAGGCTATGACTATCGCTAGCTACGTGCATGTCTGTTTTAAGTCCGTATCTCTCCACTCATTGATACTGCAAGCTACTAATTAGTGAGAGTTGGGTATCTTCTGTATCAAGAATTTGTAGCTTGGGTATTGTGCATCAAAGCTATGAAAGCTGGGAGTGCACCCTTACCAAGAATTATATTGTAATACCAGATTTGAAACTTTGAAGAAGTTGTAGAAATAAGCTAAATGGTTGGTAAATACAGGCAATACACACCAATAAATGAAACTTACTTGAATAAGTTCAATCTCTTCATCTGACATAAGTTTCCTTCTGTATTTCTGAGGTAAGGTTCTTGTTAATTCAAAAGTGTCTGGTGTACCTTGTACTCTATTAACAGGCGAAATATTTTGAAAGGCCAGTGATCTGCCTCCTACAGACTCCTGTGCTGCTGAAGCATGGAGAGATGGCTCACTTACTTGTAGAGATTCCTGTACTGAAACCCAGATTGCAAAAAACATTTAAAGAAACATAACAAGACTGTAAAATTAATTAATAAGCAGCCAATAAAAGTTGCCAGTTATTGACAATTTCCTTAATTATAAAAAATACTTAAAAGAATTAAAGACACTCTACTTCTCACAGCCTGTTCTTATTGTTGTCAAATATGTCAAGAGCACAGTGTAAAAATTCTGACAGTAAAAGAAAGCATGTCTGACTGGCAGAAACACTGATGTATAAACAAGATAAACAGCATGTATCCTAACAAAGGCTTTTTCACTGGGAAGCCGTACTTACAGAAAAAGCATAAAGTATCATACACCTGTGTATGGAGGCAATTATTTAGAAAGATAAGTAAGATAAATAACTAAGATCCACTGAGACTATGCTTTTTGTTTACTGCGACTGTAAAGACAGACAGGTGAAAAGGAGTTAAGATGCTTACAGAAAGATAAAGCTCACAACTATGACATACCACAATGTGCAACGCAGTGTTGCAAAATTTTTAATATTACAAAATGGCATAATATAAAATTTTGTTAACGATGTGCAAGAATGACCACCAAATGTTGGGCATCAGCGACCAATGTTAATGAAATGCAGAGACCAAGGTGTGCGTGAAGTACTTCACAGGTGAGTGCCAGGAGCCAGGCTTAAGTGGTTTACGCTAGAGAAGGTGCCTTGAGCACAGCAGGACAGACAACAAAGGGGCAGTGCTGCCCAAGTCAGAATTCTGAACCTCAGGTGTGTCCCACCATGGCTGATTTTACAATGGAAATATGCAATTACCCCGCCAGGCAGGATGGAGTCTCACAGCAATGTGTTTACTTCACAAGCACTCTGATCTCTCTGTATAAGTTTACAACACCTGACAAAGCAGAATGCTTCCACAGGAAACCCTTCTCAGTGCTCCTGAAAAACAGGCACTACAAATGCAGCATCTAAACAGCTGGGATGGAGGGACTATATGATTATAAAATAACCAGCATCGAGACTGGATGAGTCAAAGCATGTGAGGAGCTTTGCCCGCTTACCTCCCTCTTACATCCAATAAGATCAGCGAGGACAAAGGAGAGGAGCCAGTTTTAGCCATAGTGAGTCTGAGTCAATGGCAGGATTGGGACATCAAACACCTGCAGCAATGTGATCAAACCACCGTTGGCAAAAAAGAAGGCACCACTGAGAGGCATATGCAGAGGTTCTCAGTCAGAAGACTGTATCCAAAAGTCCCAAGTTGATCAGGTGGTTCAGGAACGATGGAGAGTCCGAACCAGAGCAAGGAGGAAGAGACCCCATCAGAAGGAGCATGTTGCGAACAGGGGGCATGCCACTGAGCTGAAATTTTAAAATTTAAGAGCAGGAAACAAAGGGAACAGAAGATAAAACCAGAAGAAATAGTTGTTTGTCAACTTTCTGACAATACACAGGTGAAGGCTGTGCTGCTGTTCGGAGAGACCTGGGCAGGCTGGATGACTGGGCAAAGAAGAACCTGATGAAATTCAACAAGGGCAAGTGTAGGGTCCTGCACCTGAGGAGGAATAACCCCAGGCACCAGTACAGGTTAGGGGTGGACCTGCTGCAAAGCAGCTCTGCAGAGAAGGACTTAGGAGTTCTGGTCAACAACAGGTTGACCATGAGCCAACGATGCGCCCTTGTGGCCAAAAAGGCCAATGGTACCTGGGGTGCATTAGGAAGAGTGTGACCAGCAGGTCGAGGGAGGTTCTGCTCGCCCTCTACTCTGCCCTGGTGAGGCCACATCTGGAGTAATGTGTCCAGTTCTGGGCTCCCCAGTTTGAGAAGGACAAGGAGTTACTACAAGGAGTCCAGCGGTGGGCTACAGAGATGATGGGGGCCTAGAGCACCTTTCTTATGAGGAGAGACTGAGAGAGCTGAATCTGTTCAGCTGGAGAAAAGAAGGCGGAGCGGGGATCTCATCAATGTTTATAAATATCTCAAGGGTGGGTGTCAAGAGGATGGGACCAGACTCCTTTCAGTGGTACCCAGTGATGGGATGAGGAGCAACGGGCACAGACTGAAGCACAGGAGGTTCCATTGAATATGAGGAAAAACTTCTTGGAGGGTGCCAGAGCCCTGGAACAGGCTGTCCAGAGAGGCTGTGGAGTCTCCTTCTCTGGAGACATTCAAGACCCACCTGGACACATTCCTGTGCAATCTGCTCTAGATGAACCTGCTTTAGCAGGTGGGTTGGACTGGATGATCTCCAGAGGTTCCTTCAAACCCCAACCATTCTGTGACTCTGTGAAATAGTTTTGGCAGGTAATGATTACAAAGTATTTTTGTTTTGAAAAATAACACACCTTATATATGAAAAAACAAGAAACGGTTTCTACAAGCTTGTTTCACACACCACAAAAATTTGTAGGGTTTTGCCAAGGACTTTCCTCTATTGTATATTTCAAAGTCTGAAGTGTACTTGGAAGAGATGTATTAGCCAATTAAAAACATCAGAAGTCAAGACTCAAATGTACCAGACTTAATACTGACGTTGCTTTAGCTCAGATACAGTCTCTACTACATTTTTCCCTTCCCTGTTTGAGACCATCATGTTGCAGTAGTAATATGGTAAAAGAATTTGGCTGGCCTTTCAAGCACTCATGTCCCTAAAGTTTAGTCTTAGATCTGCAGAGTTGTGTTTAGCTACACAGAAGCAACAGTCTGCTACAGTGAAATGCGGTTAGTGCTACAGCATTCAAGCATGATGAGGCAGATTGCAATTTACTAATGAGACGACAGAACCTGGTTAAGCTAGAAAAGTCTAACATACTTAAAAGATACAGTCACAAAAAATCTTCTGATGCAGAGATGACAAGAGGTAACAAAATTTTAAGCCTTTGAAAAAATAGTTCACTGGCATAAGAGGTGGTGCATTTGGCTGAACTGTGTACAACATACAGAATTCTGATAGAAAGTCATAGCAAGAAGTAGTTCCTGAGGAGTCTGCAGAGAAGTCGGATGTGGCACTTACATGCACTGTAGATACTCTGTAATGTTAATGGATAAAGTAAACTTAAAGCTAAATCACAAATATGATAATGCTGTGGCAAATAACATGGTACGGTATCATTTCTAAAAAGGTCAGAATAACATAACAGAGCTTCCTAAGACATCTCCTACTTTAGTATCAAAGGCTTTGTTGACTCAAAAGGAATATTAAAACAACACATCACTCATATAACTCTGATGTCTAAATGGAATGGTATTTGGAATCCTGTATCAACACAGCTATAGGCATAAAAAATTAATGTCAAACATTTCAATGAAATTAGTTTTTCTCAGTGTTACTTAGTAGCACAAGGAAAGACTTCTTAAAATATACAGTGGAACGGCTCTCCCAGCTATAATCAAGGCTTTAAATATGGCAGACATCACACACTTCAAATAAGACAAGAAAAGATGAGGGAAATGCAACATCATTTCTGCAAGTATCACTGAGTACCTAAAACTACTTCAAATTGGCTTAGACAGACTCATTTCAGGCAAATATTAGTATTGGGAGAAATGAGGCTTTTTACGTAAGTAGAAAAACAACACTGGAAATCTTTGGGGATCTCCCTTGACCAAGAAATAAAGACATCTGTGTATTACTTGTGATCCCACAGTTGTACAGAGCTTGAAAAGGCAGAGTTGCCTTCAAACTACGCAACCATGCTGCAGAAAGTCTGCTCAAAATCAGTTGAGACATATAGTTGAAGCAGGAAAATTGTGTGCTAGTTCTTATATAAAATAGTTAAAGCAAAGAAAGTTGGTGCAACTTGTATCTAGAGATTACATAACTTACTTTTCGGTCTGGGACTACTTTTTCTGTCCGGGAACTTAATTAACGGAGTATGCGGCTTGACTGCCTAGAACAGGGCAAGGTAGCAGAGAAACGGAGAGTAAAATGCATTTCTAGGCACATATTAACTTCACAGTAACAAAATGGAACATACAGTGCATGAAACAACCACAAACAACTATGAATTGTAAAGCTTAGTAGTCGAAGGCACAGAGCTTATTTTTGAAAGGAGCCTTTCGAAGAAGACTCCCCGCCTCACTTTCACCTTGAAGAGGGATGTCTTGGAAAGGAGCTGCCGGCCAGCGCCCTCCCCTCTGCTGCCCTGCAGCACCATCGGTAGCACAAGCACCGGGCACCGGCATCAAATGACCGGCGACACCGGCCGGGCCCTCCCCCGCGCCAAGGACACCGGCCTCTCCGGCGGCCCCTCAGGGCCCAGCCACGCCGGGCTCCGGCGGCCGCCCGCCGGGCAAGGCCCTCCGCCCGAGCCGGGCTCCCAGCCCCGGCCGCGCCCTCCCGCCGCCCCGGGCCGCCCGCCGTTACCTGCACGACCCTGGCGGCTGCCGCCATCTTGCTGCCCATGGTGCCCCCGGCCCCGCCCCCTCCCCCCTCCCGGCCCCGCCCCCTCCCCCCTCCCGGCCCCGCCCCCTCCCCCCTCCCGGCCCCGCCCCCTCCCCCCTCCCGGCCCCGCCCCCTCCCCCCTCCCGGCCCCGCCCCCTCCCCCCTCCCGGCCCCGCCCCCTCCCCCCTCCCGGCCCCGCCCCCTCCCCCCTCCCGGCCCCGCCCCCTCCCCCCTCCCGGCCCCGCCCCCTCCCCCCTCCCGGCCCCGCCCCCTCCTGCCAAAAGAACAACACAGCAGGGCCTGGGAAAAGTCAGGAAACGTTTTATTTCTATTGCAGTAAAACACGCCCTTTAAAGTGACAATATTTTAACAATTTTAACAGCTTGGTAAATTTTCTTCAAACACAAAGCAGAAATGCAAGTGTCAGTTAAAAAATATATTTAAAAGTACTGCTTATCTGCATAGGTGAGAGCATGGAGCCACCGCTTCCATCGTACCCGAGCTTTCCCTTGGGTTTTGCTACAGGGGTGGGATCCACGGGTTGCATCTACTGCTGGATCCTCTGCTTAACTAAGCCCTCTACAGCACAATCACAAGTGGCTGTTACAATTAAAAGCTTTTTGGTCTAAGATTATACATAAGGCTTTAAAAAGAATAAAAACCAAACAGGTTGAGCTTTCCCCATGGGCAGAGCAGTGTCACGCATCCTGTCTGAGCTCCACTGGTGCCCAGGGGAAGAGGACAGAAATAGCAGAGCCTTGTGTAAGCCCACTGTTACATAAAAGCTTTAACGATAGAGATTACTCTTCTTTCTTGTGGAAAAGATATCAATTATTATTCTTTCAGGACAGCTATGAAGTACTCTTCAGCTAACTTCATCAGCTATGCTACCTGTTCAAACATTTGTTGTGTACCACGAATTAAATTTCACTTCAACGAGTTGCGTGGACACGTTCTGAGTCTCTAGAGGGAACAACATTGATTACATACACTGTATAAAATTAAACGCAATTTCTCCTTCCTCACATAGAACAGACATTTTTTTCAAGCTGTAGAACAATGGCCTTCAAAGATGGATCTTTTGCCCAGTTAACTCTGCTTCCAATTAGGATATTCTATAAGAAAGAAAGATAGATTGTTGGTTACAAAAAGCCTTTGAAGAGGATTATTCCTGGTAAAATATCTCAAAAGCTGTCTGGTTTTTAACTTTTAATTTGGAAGCTCTTGAAATTCACAGCAGGGTTTGAAGTAGGAAGGATGGGGGAGGGGGGAGAGAAAGGCAAGTATTGTTTCAGATCCTACTGTCAATATATAAAGAAAAAAAAAAAGCAGTGCTTTGAATATCCTAAAGGTGCTTGCACACCGTGTCTATTTGAAACATAAGAATTTAGAGGATGTGGTTTTCTTCTCTGTGTTGTTGTTGGGGTTTTTTCTGTTGGTTGGTTTTTAAACACATGAAATAAAGTTTGCCTTAGACACAAGATAACACAGTTAACATTCTCACCCTGCCATTCTGGATTGAAAATGGGAATTATTAATATTAACCGAAGAAGATAAGATTTCAGGAATGCAAAATCAGGAGACAATTCTAGGAATCTAATCTAAAACCCACTAAAATGTTTAATCTCTTGTTCTCAATTTGAGATATAGCCTTGTTATAAATGCATACTAGTAGTTAACATAGCATGCAATACAAAAACATGTGGCTCTCTTCCTGTCCTCTAAATTCCTCTGATCATCCAAATTCACAGCATGGTTATATCTTGTCTTCTACCTGAAGCCCTCCAATATATTGTATTTTTCCTTAGTCTACATTTTTGAAACAAACTTTGTGCATCTTAACTGGGATTTCATAACCCGTCTGCAGATACACTCAAGTGCACTGCAGCTGGGTCTGTTCACCATGCTTCCCATCTGAGTACTGAAGTCAGGGCTGTGTGGGGCAAGGCGACGGAAGGCAGGACAAGCCGCACAGCCAGAGGCAGAGCACCAGCACCAGGCTGGGCATGCTGGGCCTCTCTGAGCACAAGATGCTGCAGGAGGCCCCTCCAGCCCATCGCAAATTGCGAGGTTTTCTTCCTCACTCTGTGTGACTGCACACTCCAGCCCACTGCACCAATACGGACCAGTCAGCAGCATCTGATATGTGGGTAACCAAAAGGGTGAAGGCTACACCGCTGAAAGTATTTGGAGAGTGGCTGTGTCCGCAGGCCAAGGCTTGCACAAGGTTGCAGTGGGCAACACCAGCAGAGAAGCACATGTGGTCAAGGGGCAGACTGAGGAACAGCCATCTGGCTCACTGGTATCATGGGATTAAAATCTACTTATTTTTCCTAACCATGAGATGGGGGAACCATTTTGGGGGGGTGTAGAGGTGACTCTCAGTGTAAGGACATACAGCCACTGCTACTTTTCTACCTTTAAGGTAACAAAGGAATAAAGACAGATTGATAGACTGTCTCTAAACTTTGTAAACAATTATTCCAAAGAAATTTGTGACAATTTCATGCTTTCAGCCTTTAAAGCAATAAAGTTTTCTTTTCACACAGCAGTTTTTCCATTACCATTCTTACTTTAGGGTTTTAGAAAACACAATTATGTTTGAAGTCACATTTACCATACACTACGTTATCTTCACTATAATGCAAAACTGCAAACTTGCTCCTGAAATTCAGCTACAACACATTACCTGGAAGACATTTTGAAGTACTGTAATCCTCTGTCTTTCTTTCTGTATGTTATGATGCATTGTCTCCAGCATTTTGCTCACTTTCACATGTCCTTGTTTCTCCTTTATTTTTTTTAACATGGTATGAATTTGCAGTATTTTCTGTTCTCCGCTTTTTTTCAGTGCTGTTCCATTATTAGGAAAAGTGTTATGAAGTAGTTAGATGAGCAGTAGAACTAAATATATGCTTTTTTCCTCAAAGACATCTTCCACTTCCACTGCAATAACCCTAACTTCACATTCCATCCCTTCCCTCCAACACTTTTCAAGATATTCCTTTCACACAAGAGGCAAAACATGCTGTGGTGACCTGGTATCCAAGTACATCAATTGGTTCCCTGGCTGCTAGCAAACCAGAAAGTACTTTGTATGGGTCTGCATTTCCATCAGTTATGGACTGCAATTTGAACATCTGTCCTACACCCCATCTTTGGTTGTCATAGCTTTTAAGGTCAAGGGTGTTTAAGACCCTTGCCCCTTTTTCAAATTTGATCAAAACCAAATTCCAAAGTTGTACAAGGAACTTATGGATGACAGCAGTGAACAGTACTGGTTTTTTATAGGAAACCAGGTTGAAAACTAGAGTGAATAAAACCAGTTAGGGACAGTTCATGCAGCATTCCTTTATATATTTCCAAAGATATTAGGGATGTTCATTTTTCCTATGAAAATGACTTCACATCTAAATTTGACCCACTCTAATAAGCCTACTGAATACCAACATACATGCCAATAAGAGAGTTTTTTGTAAGCAAATCCCATCCCGTATTCTGCAAATGTTTCATAAAGGTGCAGTCTGACCAAAAAAACCCCAAAACTTTAGGTGTTGTAGGACTGATTTAAATTACTAAATAATGTGTAGTTTTCTGGGGAGTTTACACTAAATAATAGAATGCTACCACGTTCTTTTTGAGTGTCTCCTTGCATCTCTCATTCTAACACATCGGTCTCATGCTCAAGTAGACAACGCACCATCTTATTTCTAGAGTACTTCCTACTCTTTTCAGAAGTTTTATAACTATGTTGAGTTTCTCAGTTACTTCAGATGTAAATTAATATTGCCACAAGAAGAACTTTAAAATGCGAACCGTACATTCAAATGTAAAAAAAAGTCAATAAAGCTAACACACTTACAGAGTCTTTTCCTTTTAATGTCAATCAACTTACGTTCCTTCTCACGTGCTTGCTGAAAGAAAAAAAGTATTTCCTAGACTCTTGGCTCAAAAAAATATGGAAAGATGCTAATTCAATCCACAAAGCAGTTAAGGACAGCTAACTTTTTTACATGCTGGCTTTAAGTAATCATTTCAGTAGCTTTAACATCAGCAGAAACTGCACCCTTTGGGCCATGTATTTAGCTTCAAATGACTCATGCAACCCTGCCACTTTCAAGTTGTGCTCCTGGCCCTGCTGAGGTTGGCAGACCCGCGCAACTGCAAGAGAAACTAAAACTGACACTTACCTGCTGATATTCAATTACTGTCCTGCTGAGCATTGTTATGTGTTTCATACTTCCTATGATCAGTCTAAGGAAGGAAACACACGTTACTATGAGTCAACAGCATAAATGTTTTAATCAAGTTATAGGGATTAAACAAAAAAATCTCCATTTCCCCTAACACCAAAATAAAACATACTTTTAAAAAAATTTATTTGTACAAACTGCACCCTTTCTTTATTACAGTTATATTAAGTATTGTTGTAGGGGCCAAATATTATCCTTATTCCCCTCTCGGTTTCTCTAATGTTTCAGTTAAGTGTGTCTAACATTTAAGATCACAGAGCTTGGAAGGCATCGGGGAAGCATAGCTACCTGAGAATGGCTAAGAATTGAAGCTCCTGAATTCCAGCGTGTGGCAGGGACATCATGAAGATGCAATGTTTTTAGCTGTGTTTCTGACAGAAATTAAATTTCTCATATTACACTTCGTAAGTGTGCACCAATTAATATTGGGCAGGAAATTAAAGCTAATTTTAAATATGTCTGAAATTTTCAGTTCTTTTTCAAAGACTTTAAACTTCTACATGATTAATTAATGAAGGCAGCAGAAGCAAGGCTCTGTTACAAGTCCAATTACATGCTCAGCTATTTTAAGTTCAGGGTTACTCGTGCATTATTAAAGACAAAAAACTCTTAACTACGAACAGTTCTCACTAGTGAATCAAAAATTATGATCTCTGGAATCGAAGGCTGGTTAATTCAGAGCCCAAGCGTAAAATGCACTCTGAGCATAAGAGGTCTGAGCATGCTGATTCTAGCCAGAAGGTAGACTGTATATCATTCAGTCAAAACTAGAAAAGTTGCTTTTAAAAAAGGTACAATAATGTAATGTAGAAACGTGTCACATTCCTTTCAAGCCGTCCTTTCCCCAAGAATACCTTACCGTGACTCGTTATCATGTTGCTTCACTTTGTTTTTCAGCTGAAACCCAAGCTGCATCCTGCATAGTGTGGGGAAGAAACTTAATTGATGAGAACTGATAAGAAACTGAGAGAAGTAGATTTAGAAAAGTAAGAAAAGAGATATTTCCAAGGTTCCATTTAAGTCCACTTTCGCAGAGAAATTATATACATAAAATACTCAGTACCTTTTAAATATCACATTTCGTAAATAATGGGGCTTAACCCTCAGGACAAGAAAGGCATTATTGATGATTATTTGTGAGAGTGACAACTCCTTTCTCTCTTGCCACACACACACTCAGACACCATTAATCCCACAGGGTGCAGAAGGCAAGCTGGGCAAAGATGGGACTTCAACTGAAGAGTCATGTAACACAGGAGATGTATAACATCTATCAACTCTACCTTTTCACACACATTTGTAAAACACTGCCAAGAAATACATTTACGGATGTAAATAGTCATATTTTCACAATTTTGCAGGAACCCTTGTGTTTACACATTTTAACTTCTAATTTTTGTTGTTGTTGTTCCCTATGGTATCTCCATCTGCATTGCTACTAGTTCAAATGTCTTATGTTTGTAACACACAAAATATCACTGTGAAATCCTGTCTTAATCATCATTATGTATATGTGCAGGTATGTGTCCACAGAAACAAACAGTAAACCTCCAAATAAACAAGAAGAAAATTCTACCTTTGCAAGGCTAATGTCTTGTTCTGGAAAGTAAGCTTTAATTCCTCCATAACTCTTTCCAAATCATCTGTGGCACTGAAGGAAAAAACAAAAACACACACAACCCCAAACAATGTGAAGGTAACAAAAAAATGTAAAAACAATGTTGTGTTTTTAACTTGCTCTTTATGTGTCTACAGTAATAATTTTTCCTGTAAACCACAAATTAAGGCCAGGAATATTTTAACACGTGGAACTATATTAGTGAATTCTAGCCGTCACAAGGACTGCAAATTTTGAAGCCACATCAGATACTGAGCTACATTAGAATGAGTAAAATATTTCTTCCCTATATTTTCTCTTGATTTTCTTTATTTTCACCAGACTCCTACAAAGTACTAATAGTCAATCCAGAGATTTACTAAGGAGTGACTAGAAGAGAACGTTCAAGCTCAGTTCTTAACCCTTCACCTCTTTGTTTAAAAATACATCAAAAGTTTGAAGTTATATAATGACATACCCCTTGGAAAACTGTTCATCAATGACATGATCAAGGCAAGATGTTTGATCTGCAAAGAAAGAATGTCACTAAAAAAAAAAGGCACAAGAGACTTTTAAATACAATCTACAGAGTACAAAGGATAAGCAGTTTAATGGCTATACTAACAAGGTCTTTGTATTCCTACAGCCACACCTTATCTCTTCCACTGTTAGTGAGACTACACTATCAATCAGTTGTATTGGAGAAATAATTAGACATTAAAATATTTCAGTTTAGCGGTTTTTCAACATGCCAGAGCTGGCTCGCACCATTGCTCTGTACATTCTGCTGGCTGGTTTGGTGCAAGAGGACACAGGTAACGGAGACACAACGGGAACAAGAAGAAACCCCTTAAGTCAGTATTGCTGCCAAACGCTTTGGCAGGCATCTGGTGAGACTTCATCTCCCGTAGTCAGGCCCCTGAAAACCACCATCGCGCGTCAGACAGGTCTGACCCGGACCCCGGGCAGGGGTCTGACCCAGATCCAGGCGGGTGAAGTAAGGGAGGCAGGGTCCGATCCGAACCGCAGGCCGGGGGAGGGCGGCGGGGTCTGAACGGGACCGCAGGCCGGGGGAGGGCGGCGGGGTCCGAACGGGACCCCAGGCCGGGGGAGGGCGGCGGGGTCCGAACGGGACCCCAGGCCGGGGGAGGGCGGCGGGGTCCGAACGGGACCGCAGGCCGGGGGAGGGCGGCGGGGTCCGAACGGGACCGCAGGCCGGGGGAGGGCGGCGGGGTCAGACCCGGACCCCAGGCCGGGGGAGGGCGGCGGGGTCCGAACGGGACCGCAGGCCGGGGGAGGGCGGCGGGGTCCGAACGGGACCGCAGGCCGGGGGAGGGCGGCGGGGTCTGAACGGGACCCCAGGCCGGGGGGAGGGCGGCGGGGTCCGAACGGGACCCCAGGCCGGGGGAGGGCGGCGGCACCGGCCGCGTGGCGGTTCCGTCAGCGTTCAAAGGCGTCTCGAGGCACGTCTGGAAAGCGCAGCGAGGTGCTCGGCCGAGAAAAACACTTCCCAGCCTTTGCTACCGCAACATGGCACTAGGAGGAGGGAGTCAGAGCAGGGAGCGGCCTACCGGTCTGAATCGCGGCGCTGCAGTCCTGGAGCTGCTGCCTCATCCGGTCCCTCAGCCTGGGCACAAGCAAAGCGACAGCGCTCGGTCACGGCGACAACGCCCCTCATGCCACCCCGGCCTGCCCGCGGCCGCCGCCCCCCCGCCCCAGCACTGACCGGAGCAGCATGCAGACATCCACCGCCTTCCGCACCTGGGCGACCGGGCGGCTCTCGGGGCCCGGGCCGCCCTTGGCCGCCGCCGCCCGCCGCCGCCGCGTCTCCATGGCCGCCCGTTCAAACCTCGCGCGCGCGCCGCTCGGCAGCGCGGCCGGCGATTGCTTCTGGCTGTTGCCCGCGCGTCGCCGGCCAATCCCGGGCTTCTCCTGCTGTATCGGCGTTTCGGCGCTCGGCCGGCAGGCCGCACAGGGGCGGTCGCCAGTCGCCTTCCCTGCCCCTCCCAGGGAAAAAACCCTCCACCTGCGGTCAGCACAGGAGGGAAACGAGACAGCCCCTTCTCACTGGTATTTTTCAGGTAAATAAGGGAAGCAGGGTTAAGTATTTGTAACAAAGACCAAAAAAAAAAAAAAAAAAAAAAAAGCGGGCAGAGTGGTAGGCAAAGAACAGTTTTAAATTCTAGGTGAAAGCAGATACAGCTCCCTGACCAGTGTTCCCCTGGAGAAAAGCTGATAGTCGTTAGATAGGTTATTAGCAAAAGTACGCTACATTAAATAAATAGGCAATGGGGCTGGTCTGGCACTGCTGTCCGTGCCACAGCGCCAGCAGGGCCTGTGCCACCTCTCACAGCTTCCACAGACAACAGTTGAAGGTAAAGCAACTTTATTTTTAAAAACACACAAATAAATTACATTATATACACACGCAAGCAGAATCTTGGGACTATCTGCCCCTGAGTTCACAGAGGAGTTATTCTTGCAGCAGAGGTTGGGCTAGTTGCTGTATGAGAGAAGACTTCAGCTGCTCAGAGCTACTTATCTCAATGTTTTTGCTCGTGGAGTATTTTTTCTTGATTTCCTGCAGAAAGAGAAGTTTAAACTGTTCATAAACTTACACTATCCCAGCTCACCTGAGGCTTGGTGGTCAAGCCAAGCCCATCCTAACACACAAGACCAGTTCATAGCTGGCTCATGCCACTTTGGCAAGCTAGAGAGCTTCAGCTGCCATGAGCAGGTCTGATCCAAGTTTGACAGCAGTGTCTCAGCTAAGGCAGCTTCAGAGCACCAGTTATTGACACTTAACCACATATATTCCCTGCCTGCACCATGAGATTCTTACCATATGCTGGGTAATGCCCTCATTCACAAGAATTACATTCTTTGCTATGTGCTGCATAACTGGGAGAAGGTCTGTTTCTGTGTAAAACATGTGGTATTGCAGAGTTGGTGTCTGAAAGGAAAAGTAGTAATTAGACAAGCTCACTAGAACAATCTGAATACACTGTGTTCTTTGTCTTCTGTTGGCCTTGGGCAGTTGTAGTCTCCTGTTTCACAGGGAAGGGTTAACAGTTACTGCCCAACTTCTGTCCCTTGTAACAGACCATGGGGAGACAAGAACATGCTGAGATACCACAAGGGAAGCAGAAGGCATGTGCATGGCCCAGAGCAGCCTTTTAAGCTGGTGCACAGGCACACAGAGTCCAAAACTAAGAGGTGGTCTGGCAAGTATAACTTACCCACTCGTGTCCTTTGAGTTTCAGAGACAAACAAGAAGCAGCCGCTGCAATCTTGGATGGAGGGAAGTGAACCATGTCATAGTCCACAATGGACAACTCCATCAAGTATTTGGCCAGAACGTGCTGTTCAAAGTCAACCTGCAGTAAATCACAGCAGAGCATTGGCTATGTCTGAGGCATGAGCATCCTGTCAAAGCCTTCATTTAGTCAAGCAGGAAGAAATACTTCCTTAGCAAACAAGCACTTTCAGGCCTATAGGCTTGAAATTCAAGTGGCTTTAATCACAGAGCGGTTCTGAGCTGTATTAGGCTGCGCACAGTCTAGGACCACTCCCTTTCAATGGCAATCTAGCAGTGACCTGCAGTACCAGGCAGGTTAACTCTGGTTTTGGGTGGGTTAGGCTTATGTGACTGAAGGCAGGCAAACAAGACCTGTTTCTACATGGGAGAGGTCTCAGCCAGGCACAGGTGCTAAACTGCTGCAGTACTACCAAGTTTAGAACCATTTTAACAAGCTCACACAGTCAGGCATTGTATTTTCCAGATGCTGCTGAAAGTGACATCTGCTCTCAGCATTACCTCTGCAATCATTGAAGCCCTCCTAAGGAAGTGCGGAGGGAGGGGGCAACCCAGACAGAAGCCCAGGGCTTGCAGGATCTTCATCTCCATCTGGCAGATTTGGCGGCTTGTGTAACTGTAATTAGTTATATAGGCGAAGTCTTCAACAGTTGGGCTCAGCATCTCTTCATATTTGCTGGCAATAAACATAGCTGTGACACCAACCAGCTGTAATGTCCTCTTGGGAACAGCATTGTCCTGTAGTAAGGAAGAGATTTATTTATTTAGAGATTTATCTGAATGACTTGGCTCAGGACACAGCGTTTCAAAGTAGCCAATGTAAGGTTTTTTATATGGCAGGATGTACTGGCATGTACAGAATAACTGTACACCATCTGTTAACCTCTGTTGGGATGTGTGAGGTTATTAGAAGGCTTTGAGACCAAATCGGGGAGAGGAGTCAGCAGTTTTGATATATCAAGTCACCGTTCATGGCTGAGAGGGCTACGTGGTACATACTATTCAACATCAAATGCCCTTTGTTGGTCAGCTATATTTTGTTAAGGGTAATGTGTCTAACTATGTGTGATGTTACTGATCAGTGCTCACTGTACTTTAGCTTAGTGGAAAAGTGTTACTGATGCTGGGCAAGAGACACTCACCTGGATGAAGCGATCAATGATAGCAACTGTCATGTACAACGTCTCCTGATGGAGTCTGAATTTTATTTGCACTCGCACAAGCCAATCTATAAGCATGGCACGCATGTTCCCAGTGATTTTCTGGCCATCCAGGTATTTGGGTCTGACAGATTGACTTTCCTGTGTGGAAGGAATAGTGTCAATAGATGTAGCCACTTAGCTGAAGCATTTGCAGTGCCCAGCCTCAGGTGCATGTAAAGGCTTGTCAAAGAGTTCAGCACCAGCATAACCCATAGGTGTAAGCCACAGGGCACAAGGCTTCTTTGTCCACTAGAGATGGGCTAGAATGAGCATGGCACTAGTACTACTGGTTGATTGGTCTAATGACCAGCATCTGCTTATCAGCTCAGTTTAATCTTGTCTTTTAAGTGAAGGAAAATGAATAGGTGAAAGTGGATAGCAGGTCCAAGGCATACGTATAATAACAGGTTCACTGTGTCAGCAGGTGCCACTTACAGTTATGACACACTACCACCAACCTCAAGGCCTCTCAGATACTTGTAGATGTCACTCGCATAGCTGCTGCAGAAGTTTGGGTCAGTGTTGGTTTTCCCATTGACATCTTTGATATCAAGCAAGACATCAGAAAAAGCCTGATACAGCACGTCATCTGATGGGGCACATCCAGATGTCTCCACAGGGGCTGAAGACTGAGGCTCCAACTACAAGAAAATTTGGGATCAGTGTGGGCAGCACTCCCCCTCACAGCCCAGTGGGGGCCAAGTCAAGGCTCCCGTGGGGCAAGCTGCACCCAGCAACCCTGCAGCACGGGTTTCAGGGCACGGAGTGAAGCTGTGTCCCCCGCAGGGGCAGTGCAGACCAGGGCAGGGGGGGCATACAGCCGCAGGGAGGCTGCGGTCCGGTACCTGTGTGGGGTCGGGCCGGGACCGTGTCTCTGGGGCTGGCGACAGCGCCTTCTTAGCAGCTGCCTCCTGCGTCGTCTTCTCCGGCGCCCTGGCGAGCACGGCTCTGGTGCCCGGCTGCTGCCCGCAGGCACCCGCCGCCTTCGCCGCCGCCTTCTTGACGCCAGACCGTGTCCTCGGCTCAGCGACGCGGTTGCCGATGTCCACCAGGGCGGTGCGGGGCCGCAGCTCCATCTTGCCCACCGCCGGCCGGCTGCTGGCCGCGGGCAGCCGGCGGCTGCTGGCCGTCGCATGGCTCTGCCGCGGGGAGAGGGGCGGGCGGTCAGCGGCACCGCAGGCTGCACCCCAGCAGCCCGAACGCTGCGGGGGAGGTCGCACGGCTGCACCCCCGAGACCTGGGAGCCGGCGGAGGGGACCCGGGGAAAGGCTGGGTGCACCGCCACCCCGCCACCCGAAACCGGAGGGAGGGTTGCACAGCTACACCCCCCCGACGCTGGAGGGTCACGGGTGCGGACCTGGCGGGTTGCACACTTGAGGACTGAGGGAAGTCGGGGAGCCGAGGGTCTACCCCAGGAGAACGTGCACACACGCCACCGCCCTCCCCCGCAAGAAGAAACGGAGTGAAAGAACCGCGCAGGGCCGCCCTGCCGCACGCCGCTGCCCGCGGAGCGGGAGCGTTTCGGGACGGAGGGGAAGGAGGGCGCAGGACGCGGCCACCTTGCCTCTCTGCCCCGGCTCCTCAGCTTCGGGCGAACAGCGAACCCGCCACCCGCGGCTCTCCCGCACCTACCTTGGCAACCACGAGCGCCATCACACAGCAGTGCGGGCTCTGCCCGACCGCCTCGGCTTTAAAGCGCCCAGCGCCTGCCGCTCATTGGCTGCCGGCGGCCCCGCCTAATGCATTGCCGTGGCGCCCGGCGGGGATGGCCGCGAGTGCTCGAAACGGGGAGGGGCTGGGACCCCCCGGTGTGCGCCCCGCAGCCCGGCCGGGGCTCCTGCCCCCGCACCGCGGCAGCGCAGGCTGTGCCGGGCCGAGCCGGGGCTGTACCGGGCCGGGCCGGGGCCGTGCCGGTACCGGCTGCTTCTTGACAGACTTCCCTGTTTGCACCCCAGTTGTTTTTTTTTTTTTTAACCAAAGATACAGTACACAAAACGTTATCGAAAAACACATTTATTTCTCCCTCCTTATATACACATATATTGCTTGCTGCGAGACGTACAATGATAAAATCACAGAATAGTTTGGGTTGGAAGGGACCTCCAAAGCTCCACCCCCCTGCCATGAGCAGGGGCATCTTCACCTAGATCAGGTTGCTCCGAGCCCCGTCCAGCCTGGCCTTGAATGTCCCCAGGGATGGGGCATCGACCACCTCTCTGGGCAACCTGGGCCAGTGTTTCACCACCCTCATGGTAAAAAAATTTCTTCGTGTCTAGCCTGAATCTCCCCTCCCTCACTTCAAAACCATTAACACCCCTTGCTGTTTTGACTCTTAGTCTCATCTTTGAAAATGTTTTGTTGCAGCAGTCTGCATACAAATCAAATGACTAAAACCTCCCCTACCATAGCATCCACTAAAACAAATAAATTTGCTTGTACCTGCGATTTCAAACCCTTCCCTTACAGCACGGTTCTAACAGTTCTTGCGGAGGCAGGAGAAGCCTGAACCCTTCTTTGGAGGATTATTGCCAGATACGGCATTCTTGCTGAATGAATTTAAGACATGTTTATTGCCACAGTCTTCCTGCCAGGGTAGCCAGGAAAACACTGTGCACATCTGTTGAGTACACACAAGCAGCTGCAGAGTGCGCATTCAAATGCAGGTTTGCACCTGCCTGTGAAGTATCCAGGTATGAGCTGATCGTCACTGCTGTGACCATCAAATGTGGTCCCAGCCACCTTGTTCCAGGTCCTGCTGCTAGCAGCTGGAGTATGAGATAAGCTTTTACTCAAGAGAAGCTGTGGCAAGCATGAAGGCTTTTCAACTATGTTAAGCTAATTTGATTTGAAAAGAATCGCCCCCTTTTCATCTACTGTCACGATAGGGCTAATGCTCAGTTTGGTGAAATGCCGTCAGCTCCAGTACAATCACCTCAGCTACGAGTGGCATGTGTAAATAACTGAAGCTTTTTGTTTGAAAATGGTTTCCAGAACCCAATGATCACCCTGTTTATAGGCTGAGTGTAACTATAGCACTGTTATTGCACTGACCTGAGCCTTCTGGAGGAGGCAAGGTGAGAAAACCACTGCCAAAGGCATAAATCAGAACAGGATCAAACATGGAGAACACAGCTGGTTCTGCAGTGCTGTCCTGAGAAACAAGAGACTGTGATTTGTGCAGTCCATTTTCATCACTCCATGTAACAGCAATGCATTTTTTAGAGACTTTCTGACCAGAGTTTTTCAAGTCAGCCCTGTACTGCAGTCAGTGTTTTCACACAGCACCCAAGGAAGATAAGAGAATGCAAACTTGTTTAACAGTTACAAAAGAAACTATGCAGTTTGTACAGTCCTATCGCAAGAGAAACAAAATTGCTTAAGGACATTTCACGCTGTGTTGCTCGTTAATCTGATCAACTAACTCCTACATCACTCTATCCTCAAATTCCACTAACATCGTCTGGTCTTTAAAATGATATTTTGACTCATGTACTGATCATAAACAGCAGAACAAGAAAACAGTCTGACAAAATAAGACTGCTGTGATACACAGAATGATTAAAGGCATAGTTATTCTTGCTAACCACTGAATTGATTTGCTGAACTCCAAGAAAAATATTTAAAAGATTCAGACAAGAAGAAAAGGGGTGCACAGGAAGACTGGAGACAGGTGTAAGGATAACTGCCTTGAAGGCATGTGTTATTACCCCCTTGACAGGTCTCCCCTAAAGACAGAGAGTTGTTTATGCTTAATTCCTTGTTAAACATGCTTTCTCTTTCCAGTCTAGAAGTCTCAATTTACAGTTTGTTTCAGCAGCTTTCCAAGTCCTAGACTACAGGCACCATCTGGCATTCTCAACCTGGACTGCATCCTTGGGTAATACACAAAGGTACAGCTGGCTACAGTATACCTGCGGCTGTGTTATGTGATTAGGAAAAAAAAAAAAAAAAAAATCAAGGGACAGAAAAACCTGAGGTGAAGTTTAGCTGAGTGGAAGGATGCTCACTGATTAATTACTTTAAGCTTCAAACCATTGCATTTGTAGTTATTAATACAAGAAGTAAACAACAAAAAAAGTATTTTACATAGTGTAGTTTTGGTTCTGTGTCTTCCCAGGAAACAGAAAAGTGTCTGCAGTTTCTTCCCTTCACAATTTTTCACTGTTAACCTGTTGATTTCTCTCCTTAAAAAAATAATTAAAGTTTAAAACGGTAACATGTATGTGGTCTGATGCATTAAGTTTAGAAATTACGTAATATAAAAACTGTGTATTTCTATTATCTAATAAAGTGTGCAAAAGAACATGACTACATGTTGGTTTTTAATCCCCATAATAAATGTGTATTTTTTTTCATTCAAAGAGTCTTCAAGCTATGTTTGAAAAAAATATTTTTCAGCTGATTATGTTTGCATTCCAATATAAACTATGTCCATTTCCCACTGCTTCCATGAAATCATAATCATGATGTTCCACACTTAAAGTATGGAATATATCTCTGCTTATTCATAAGTTGCAAGACTTCTGTTTAATAAACACCAAGTACAGTATTTAAGATTTCCATTATTTTCACATATACAGAAAATGTTCAAGTCCATCTTATGTCCTTTATAAAAGCATCTTGATCCAATTTTAATAAAGTATGCTTTAAAAAAAATCAAATATATAGTATATTTGTTTCTGTACATGTTTGTGCAAGATCTTCTGACAAAAAAGTAATACAAATATGGAATCCTACAGCTTCAGCATTTACACCTCCTCTTTTTGCATCACATGATGTAAGTACCATCTTTGTAGTATTTCATGGATTCCAGTTGCTGAGTCATTGCAAGGACATCCTGAAATCCTGTACTGAGTCCGGACATGTGCTGAAAGTAAGCTTCCTTCTCCACTTGGACAGTTAGGTTATTGACGCCAGCATCTTTCAGAATCGCTGTAACCTGAACAGAACAGCACGGTTAACATTAGTATCACACTTTCTATGCATCTCACAGTAACTTTTAATATTCTGACTCCAAAATACTGTAGCTTAAAAATATATCATCATAAAGAACTACATTTTCTGGAAAGCAGAGACTAGCTTCAGAGGGTATGGCATGGCTTTGCAACTTCTGTGTAATTATCAGTGTCTTGCATAAGCAAAATAAGTTATCTCTTTAAGGAAAATAAAAATCCAAGGCAGACTGATAACAGTAAGCCAGTTATAAACTCGTGCTTAGCATCCAGATATCCCTAATGTTTACTGCCTGTTTTGCAGTGTAAAATTCACCTCCTCCTCCTTTTCTCAGAGCAGATGTAGTGCCACTTTCAACAGTGAGAAAAAACAGACTTTTTTTGTTTTGTTTTGGCAGATGTTTCAGCAGACTACTTGTTATGCAACTAATTCCTGGCTAGCAGGCAAGGGAAGCACAGCATTAGTGAGCAGCTTTGAGACAGTAACTAGTGGTTATAGAAACAATCACAAACAGCAGCTTCAAGCTTCAGTCTGTGGCTGAAAAAGGGCTGGAGAGTAAGAAATGAAGACATTAGGGTCTAAAAACCTTGTACCTACCTGCTGCACAATTCTCTGTTCCATCACATCTGATACCACTTGCACATGTATTGTACCTGCCACAACGCTTGCAGAGTGACACCAAAAATGAGGATCTCTGTAGGATATAACTCCCTCTATTTTTTGAATCTGTAAAGAAATTACATTAGCAACAACTAATTTAAGAACACATTTAAAACTTGTCTATGTACATCGATATTGGTAGCAAATATTTCACAGGGAAACAAAGCTGTACAGCAAAGTAGCTTTCCAGCTAAGGCATATACAGAAATATGTAGTATTGAAAGGTCACCTTGCTACTACTGTCAAAGACTAGAAGCTAAAAGTCAAACTAAATGAAAAACCCAGCAGAGTGCAATGCAAAACAGGATGAGAAAAAAATGATTTAGTGTACATATCACAACAAAATCAATGGACAGACCAACCAGAAAGCTGGCTGGATATTTAACCACTTGTAGGCCATCTGTTACCTGACCATCCAGGATATGCAGCTATTTAGTTATCATAGCTGGTTTAAATTCAGAGACATAGTATCTTTCCATAATTTATCACTTAAAAAAAATTTGTCTTCGTACCAGTGCTGACTGGGACAGATTAACTTTTTTTTTCACAGCAGGTGGTGAGGTTCTGTGTTTTGCACTTGTGCCTAGCACAGTTTTGATAACATACCGATGTTTTGGCTATTGCTGAACAGTGCTTGGGTGCTGACAAGGTTGTTCCTTATTCCCACTCTGCCCTCACCCCAGTGAGCAGGCTGGGCGTGGGAAAGAAGATGTGAGAGGACACAGCTGGGACAGAGGACCCAAGCTGGCCAGAGGGATATTGTATCCCATACAGCATCATAGGACCATGGGATAGTTTGGGTTGGAGGGGACCTTAATGATGATCTAGTTTCAAACCCGCTGTGGGGGATATCTGAAAGCAGACACTGTACTGCAGCAGACAGGAAGAGAACGGACCAGAATGACAAAGTATTTAGAAAAACCAGCATTACTCCCGTCATCTCACCTACTGTGAGCCAGCATGCCCTTCAAGTTATGAATAAATAAGAAAACCTGCAATTACAGGCTCAAGGTACAATCCTGTAGCCTGAACTGTACACATCAAGTTTAAAAATGCCACAAGCTTTTGGGAATTGCTATGTTACTTTCTTAGTACTAAGCACCTTTCCCACAGCATTACCATACTTGTCTGTAATCATGAGCTACCCATAAAAGCAAAAAACAGTGCAAGTTTTTCTAGTTGCAAACCAGCTTTAATCTGTAGAAATTCTAATCCTGTCTCATCTCTGCAAAACCGATTTAAAAAAACTTGAGCCATGAAGTTATCCAAGACAATGGAAGCTGTCAGACTGAACTACTTGAGTTTAATAATTATCAAGAACAGTTATAGCTTTGTATATTTGCATATGAAAACATTTAGGTTTTTTTCCTGACCTTTTCCAAAGCAGCATGCAGATCTTTCTCCTGTTCTGGAGGTATCCTCAACAAAAGCACTTGACAGGCATCTTTCAATAGTGGGATAACGCTAAGGAATATCAGCGTAGCAATAAAGAGAGAGCAGAGTGGATCAGCTATGAGCCATCCAAATTGCTGAATAAATATCGTGGATACGATAACACCAACACTGCCAAGAGTGTCTGCTAACACATGCAGAAACACACCTGAAAACAAAATAAACCAAGTGATTAGGTTGAACAGTTCTGTTTAAAACATATGTACATGTTCAATAGAGGAAACACAGTAGGCTTCATTAAATATAATAAACACCCCTCAAGCTAAACACAGAGGCAACTATCTGCCTAACTGGGTGCAAAATGACACAAAACATATAGTTTTTCCAATGTTTAATTACAAAACAATGTAAAAAACCAAACCAAACACAAACACAAGAAAAAAACAACAGTTTTACTCTACAGCGCAATGATCTAGGCAGGCATTCACAGATTAAATTGAATGTGACTACTCTTTAAATTGTTAGTGGGATTTTTACTATATAGCTTAATCATTTAACCCTATATAGAGGGACTCATTGATTCTTAACAGAAGATAAAAAGATCAGTGTAAATGCCTTGGCCTGCTAATGTGGACAGATTTTAACGTAACATTTGTTTTTCGTACGCCAGCTCTGCTCCAATTTTATAAGAAGGTTGTCGATCTGCTACTGCTAGGAGTAATCCTTTATACTGTTTTAATGGTGGGTAGCATTCTCAGTGTAAACTCAAAGGGCACAAAAAATAATCTATTTGTAGGATTAGTGCTAGTTAAGTGTCAGGATTTGAAAGAATATTGAAATAGTTAAGAGTATGGGCAGACTTCACAAAAATGCCAGAAAAAGAACAGCCAGCTGAATTAAGATCTAAAATAACCAATGAAATATGAGACTATTAGCTAAAAAGCTTACGCCTCAACATGCTTACACAAAAACCTCAGATCTTTTATAGATTTTTTTATAAGCCAGGCAGCTGGTAGATCAACAACCTTCTAACTATCAAGGAAAAAACTCCAAGTAGTACCTACGTTGACATTTTTAATATAATTATCCTTCTTGGTTAGATTCTGATTTTAAATTTGAAACACAAATAGAAGCATATTCTAGACTGCTGGTCTGCATTTTTCTTCTTATTGCCTCCCTCAGTGTTTTTACAACCAGTTGTCACATAATACCGAGAAGCATGGTAACATCTTTACAGATAGAGATCTTGTACTTTCATTTCCAGATGGAACTTAGAACAGACTTTTAAGTTCTTTCAGTAAGGTTTACAACTGTTTATTAATGTTAATGAAGAATGCAAATTAATGCTTTTTACTGGGTACTACCCATACTTGAGAAAGCCAGGCAAAGAAATATTTCAAGTTCTCTTTCTTCAGGTTAAACTATTAATGAAGAAACAGTTTGAGAAATTCACATATATGACATTAAATGGCTGTCAGATGACTTCTGCAGATTTTAAGAATCATGCATAGTACAGGGTCTGGTTCCGAAAATCTTCAAAGTCTGCTGGAAATCACAGACATAATTTCTGATTCAACAATCTGGACTTGCCTCTCATGTTGGTGTTCATGCCTCCTCCAGAAGGCGCGTGAGAATGCCCGTGGCTGTGCCCATGGTCGGCGTGGGAATGGCCGTGACTGTGGCTGTGGCTGTGCCCGTGGTGAGAATGGCTGTGATCGTGCGAGTGACAACCTCCCCGAGACGCCCCATGCGAGTGCGCGTGGCTGAAGGCACAGATACCAACCAGGTTTACGATCAGCCCTCCAACAGAGACCGGCTGCAAGAGGGAGAAAAGTCTTTAACATCACTAACATGGAAGCATTAACACCAACAGAACAATTATTCTAACGTGGATTCCTCATCATATTAATTTCAGTATACAAGCTGATTTCAGAGGAGTTTTCTTCCCCTCTCAAAAAAAAAAAAAAGGCAATAATTCCTAACCTTCCCAAAAAACCCATGTAATAACCACCACAAAAATGCAAAACCAAGTATCCACAAATCAGAGCAAAATAGGAAATCTAGTTTTAAGAAGGGGTCATTGGTTTTATTAACTTTGAAAAAGAAATCAAGCGGTTTGAATGCAAGCTTCACTTTGCTGTTACTGGGAAAAAAGTATATATATTGTATCTAGGACACATACACTCATCTAAAGTTGTACTTAAGTGAAGACAGCAACTACTGCTTTATTGGTTGAGTCGTGCTTTCTATCTGTCTGCCTATTTTTCTGCTCTTCTCTTGAAAAATGAGAGAAGTGTAAGAGTAATTCCAGCTAATTAAGGCACTAAGCAAATCCTACTTGAGAGTTATTAGACCTTTCCTTGGCTATGCGGACTTTGCTTCTGTCGAGGGATTAACTCTTCACACCCCAAGGAAACAAAATCAGTAGTGAAAATGAAGCAAATATTGAATATTAAAAAGAAAGAAAAAAAAACCCCAGGCCTCAATTCCAGCAATGCGCACTTCTATTTGTGCCTACATAAAAATCTCTCTCTTTGCTACTGAAGAGAGCAGGAGCGCACAAATTTGAGTGTATGTGGGGAAGAAAACAAGTGAAGCTGGAAATGTGATAGACAGATTAAGGTTTGGATTTGCAGAATTCCATTTAAAAAATTAGTTTGAAGAAAAGAAAGATCATCATCTAGGACAATTAGAGTTGTAACATTTTAGGAAAAATATCCAATTTAGCTGTTATAATTAAATTATACTCACCCCAGTATATTTTAATATTTTAAAAAGTCAAGGCATGGTTTAGATCTCGTGAGTATGCAACTTCAATCTCAACTTTTTTTTTTTTAATTAAAACCAACATAAATGAACCATTAACTGCCGAACAACATTCAAACAGAATGACTAAACTTACCGTTAGCATATTTGTATCTATGTCTGGAGGATCCACAAGCCTGGCCACTGATTCCATGAAGACAAAGAAAGCAATTACCATCAGAAAGAGGCCGTTAATAAATCCAGAGAGAATTTCTACACGTCCATACCTGAAAGCAAGCATGTACTTCTGAGAATGAAGAACTGGTATTCTGAACAAATTGCAAAGTCATAATAAATAAAGTTACAATACATTTAATACAGCATTAAGATTGCTTTGATTTTTTTTCCTCAACACCACAAATTCATGTCTTAATTTCTGGGTTATTTATTTCTGAACAAGAGGTAGCTAGTTTGCAACTGCCCAAACACCAACAGTATAAAGCTATAATAATATATATTTTTAAATAAATACTGCACATTCAAGGTTTCAAACTGCTAAACTTCCATGCAACTTAACCATACAAATTTTGATTATGTTAGCACTGTTGAAATCCTCATATAAACACTGACTTGCAAGACATTTTCGTTTGACAGACACACACACATAGAGTAAGGCATTTTTTACATAATTTAACAGTGATAAAGTTTTATTTGTAGAGATAAATGAAAATCACGTTTCAGGCACTTTGTTGCTGGGTAAGAGGGGAATAGCATGAACACAAATGGAACAGGAAAGACACACAGCAAAAAACCCACAGAAGCATGAACCATTAAAACATCCTGAACATATCTTTATAGCAGAGAACTTTGAAAATGAGCAAGTAGAATAATTTTCAGATAGTCCTTAAAGAACCTAATATACGTACCCATAGGAGAATATGCGAGTTGCTTTCCATCTTGTCATCAGAGCTGCAAAAAGCCCCATCACTAATGCAGAACAATCAAAAAGCATGTGAAATCCATCAGAAATAAGACCAAGGCTATTGGTCCATACTCCATAAAAAAGCTCCACAAAAGTGAAAGCCTAAAACGAAAGAGAGTTTGAATTTTTCCTTCAACATTAGCTTGTAATTGAATGTCTTGGCACCTAGCAGGAAACTCTTTCTATAGGTAGGACACTTGATAGTTTTTCAAGGTATTGTTCAAAGTATTTCTAGACCATTTTCTCTCGTCTCC
Organism: Caloenas nicobarica; assembly: GCF_036013445.1. Classification (NCBI taxonomy): domain Eukaryota; kingdom Metazoa; phylum Chordata; class Aves; order Columbiformes; family Columbidae; genus Caloenas; species Caloenas nicobarica. Next base: position 17,126,224 of record NC_088284.1, read on the forward strand.
GACCAAACAAAAATAACCGATACATTCCAAGTCTATGAAGAGACATTTTTGAACCTACCCACCACAAAAGCCTCAGACTTAAGAAAAGAACCCCCACCAGGAATATTTTTCATTTTTTAAACCGATGTTGTACAGACAAGTTTTAAGCATTTTGTTATTAAGCAGTGTAACAACTCTGATCTGTTATTAGTATAAAAGCAACACTTTCTATACATCTGTTCTGTACATCTGTTCTGTAAACATTTTCTTCAGCAGTTAGTTGACTGTTTAAATCTTGCCTGCACGATTTACTACTGTTAATTGGTCTGCCTATAAACTTTGTTTCCCACCTTTCATAACTCATAATGGAATTTCTTAAAGTTGTCATGGATACTTCACGTTCTTCTCCGTATTTTCTTGGATAATTGCCAAAGAACAAAGAGAGATCTTTGCAAATGAAGTTCTGTAAGTCTTGCTTACTGAATGATCTTTCCCTATCTGAGAAAGAGTGAAGCTAGAAATAAAACTGGCTTACTCCAAAATGATGCTACTCAGTCCCACACTTACTATTCGGTGTTCTCATCCTTGAAGGACTTACTAGTTTTAGCTCATCTGCTGGTAATATTGAGATACCTCAATTTTAAATATACCGTCATACAAGTAGTTAGTTACTGGTATAATTGTTACACACAGAAACACTGCCACACTGTGACTACAAATCAAAGTGACCTGCCACTCACTGTAAGATTAGCACAGGAATCTTCTACTTTAACATTCCATTTAATGAAACTACTCCATCAAGGGTCACTTTAAAAACAATCAACCATGGAAACGTTTTAAAGAACAACTCTTCTTACTCTACTATGTATGTACTACTGTGATTTGGTTTGGAAAAAAAAAATCCATGCACTTACCAGATTTAGGCACAAGAAATAGAAGATCTGCCTGGAATCATACTCCTCAAGGATTTGTTTCAGTGACTCCTTAATAAACCGGGGTAATGACTGAGAGCTCTGCTGTAATGCGTCACCCATGAAGTTATAGAGAGGGGTGCCTTCAGGAGAATAGCCAATAAGGGTACCCTTCTGCCCTTTCCTGGAGGGGGAGGACAGGATATTGGCAGCTGCAAGGAAAGTATCGAAGTTTTTGTTGCTGTTTCTAAGCTTCACAGCTATTTTATAATGTGTTTTAGCAGCAATCAAAGCTTACATGAGATTTGCAGACAGCAAAGTGATTTTCAACTTCATCTTGAAGTTTATAATTAGATTTCATTGCTATGCAAGATTAGGTCATCACTTCCACAACAGAACAGATTACTTTTTTTTTTTTTTTTTTTTGTAGACAGACAGTAAAAGAGCACACAGTTACAGGCCCTTTTTACTCAAAAGAATCCATAAATTCTCATCCAAAAGAATTCTGCACACATCTATTTTCTGATTGGCTTCCTAGTCAAACAGACAATAGATTTATTAAAAGATAAATAAGAGCACGTACATAAAATGAAGAAGACAGCACTCACTACCACCCCTCCAGAAAGAACGTGCTCTGTGCTTTCATGGTGCGGTGGCTTGTTCATAGCTCGAAGCTGGTCTGTTATTGGATGTGTCCAAAAATTGCCAAAAAGCAGTGCACTAATGAAAATAAGAAAGGATCCATATCGGGCACATGTGGAAGCTTCCATCTTGACAGAGCATATTGATTCCATGTAGAAATCCAGGATCACAACAAAAAAGATGACTGTTATGAAAGGCATGATGAGAGAAGACCAAGACTCTACTTTACTCTGCAACAAAAAATACATTTCAAACAGAATTGTTTGCCATTAGATGTGATTTTACATATAGCATTAAATTTAGTTAATTTTCATTACAAATGTCTTCAGCTATCCATTGAAACATTAATACTTTTATACTTTCAATGTATTCATATAAAACCAATTTTCCAGCTGTAGAAAGACACATAAAGCTAATATGCACTACAGTACCTTATTTTGAATACTTCCATGTGTTTAAAAGCCATGTTTGCAATGGTTTACTCTCCATAAGGCATAACAAACACATTTTTAAATTACAATAATCCACTCCTCAGGAATAAAAGAGTCCAGTATTTATTCGTTCATTAATACTTGTGCAATGTTAGTATATGAATGTAGGATATATCTGAGCTAGAAAGATGAAATAAAGTTATCACACAAAAGAGGGTATTACGGTATCATGCAGATATACATCAAAGTATAGAGTAAAAATTTCAAACAGAGCTTACTAGAAAAATAAAGATGGCAACTCTGGTAATTTTAAAGCTATTACAAAGGAAAGATTTAAATCACACTATTATGAAGGAAAGTTTTAAACTGCACTTCACAAGCAGAAGCATTACAAAAAATGATTTATTTTATACTTGCTATCTTACCTCTGTTGTCAGAGAGAGAACAATGACCCATGGGCACAACAGAAGCACAGAAACAAGATGAGACAAAGCCTGAAGACGCTTGGCTCCACCTACATCTACTGAGAGTTTTCGGGAAGCCATGTGAAAACCAACCTTACAGCACAACGCCAGTACCAGAAGCAGTACTCCTCCCTGGAAAACACAGAGGGATCTCGTTAGCCCTTCTTGAGAGCCAAATACCTCACTCCAAAGTGACACTTATATGAAAAAAGATTAACTTGCTTTCTTTAAGCTATCAAGAAAAGCCAAAGAGAGGATATTTCCTCTAATTGTCACTCTAGTTAAAAACAGTAACATAGCATATACGGTTACACCTCAGCACTATTCACAACAGCCTAATACGACCTGAAGTTTGAAACCCTCAAAAGTGTTAACTGGCACACAACAGCAGTGAATTGGTAGTGAACAGCATACAAGGAAGAAGAAAAATCACAAAAAACTGGGTTTCCCATCTTCCATTATTAAGAAAGTGTTGAAAGTACAGGTAAGCCCCAAAAATGTCATGTCACCTTGGTCTCTAATCCTTGCATATCCTTTACAGTCCCTTACCTTTAATCGCACCGTATTTCTTCACAATATTTTCTTTCACAATTGTTCTATAAATGAACCACAAGATAGACAAGCAGCACTTCATCTCCTTAGATCACGCTTACTTTGTGCACAGTTAACCACTCTGTCTAAACATTTATTTTCATGTTAATACTTGCTGCTCCATATATTTTTTTTTCCTACGTTAGTCCTCAATGCAGCCGCTTTAGCAACAAGACTAAGCTAACAGAACAATTCCATCAGCCAGGTCAATCCCATATAGCAAGATTTTGATACACAAATTATTCATGTAACCAATTATAATGGGACTATACTACTGAGAAGTGTCAGAATCCATATCTTCAATACAAGCATCTAATAGAAAGGCAAGACTGGAGAAAGATAAAGAAGCAGCAACAAAAGACAGACCCCCAAAAGTGAGCAAGAAATGGCTTAAATGTAAACCACTATGAACACCCAGGACACTGATGACAGAATACTTCATGATAATTTTAATGAGACTTTTTAGGTTACGCATTGCAGCAAAGTCCTTATCAGCTACACAATTTGAATACTGTATGGTTTGGCTTGCTGTATTGAAGATGCTCATAATCAGGTTCTAAAAATTAGAGTGCTAGTTCCGTTCCAATATGGGGTGGGGATGTTGAAAATTTTGGTTTTGATTTAGGCTTGGATTAGCTCTGAGGTGGTGAAATTCTTACCTACAAAACTTAAATAAACATTAACCTACTAAAAACCAAGTTATTTACCTTGTGATCTGCAACACCTAGGAAAGCAATGATTGTATACAAAACATGGGTAAGAGCACTGTCATGATGTCCCTCAGCTAAATAAAAACATTAAGGAAGAGTTTCAATTGATTTTTTTTTTAAACCAAAGAAAAGGTAGAGGCAGCAGAAGATCACAGAAAGTAGAAGTAAGCAAACTGAGCTTTAAGGTTTGCCAGATCCTTAAAATTCAGGAAAGACGAATATATTTCCACAGAAAATAAATAGTTAAAAATACTGGGGGAAAAATTTAGTATTTTAAAACATGAGAACATAGTCACTCTTAAATATTGAGCAGCATTGTATAGGTTTTATGTTGGTTTTGGCAACCAGACTTCAAAAAATATACTCAACAGCACTAAAAATTAGATTGATTTTCACTAAAAGCACTAAAACAGTCAGGTGTCTGAAATATGATCTGTATCTTTCCAGTTTCTAATTATTTAAACTTTAGAAAACAAACAGTAATTTACAAGCGCAATGCAGCAAATATTAAAATAATAATAGCTTTTGGAAAAAGTACTAGAGGCACTTGAACAATGAACTTACTCACTGAAAACTCAGGGGATTAATTAGATACTAATATACCATTTGCATCTGTAACTCCATGTTTTCATCCTTCCTTGAGAAAGTTTACTTGCACCTTATTCATTTTCACAAGTTCCTGAACCTGGGTCAGGGCAACGCCCCAGTATCAATCCAGGCTGGGGGATGAAGGGATTATTGTATTTTGGGCTGCATCAAAAGGAGCATGGCCAGCAGGTCGAGGGAGGTGATTCTGCCCCTCTGCTCCACTCTGGTGAGACCCCAACTGGAGTCCTGTGTCCAGCTCTGGAGTCCTCAGTACAGGAAAGACATGGACCTGTTGGAGAGGGGCCAGAGGAGCCACAAAAATGATCAGAGGGCTGGAACAGCTCTGCTGTGAGGACAGGCTGAGAGAGTTGGGGTTGTTCAGCCTAGAGAAGAGAAGGCTCTGGGGAGACCTTATTGTGGCATTTCAGTACTTAAAGGGGGCTTATGAGAAAGATGGGGACAGACTTTTTAGCAGGGCCTGCTGGATAGGACAAGGGGTGATGGTTTTAAACTAAAGGAGGGGAGATTCAGGCTAGGCATGAGGAAGAAATTTTTTACCATGAGGGTGGTGAAACGCTGGCCCAGGTTGCCCAGAGAGGTGGTGGATGCCCCATCCCTGGGGACATTCAAGGCCAGGCTGGGCAGGGCTCTGAGCAACCTGATTTGGTTGAAGATGTCCCTGCTCACTGCAGGGGGGTTGGACTAGATGAGCTTTGAAGGTCCCTTCCAACCCAAACCATTCTCTGATTCTATGAATCTTTCTGGATATACAGAAAAGACTGCCAGCCAGGCTGTCAACCATTGACTGCACGCATTTAGGCTACAGCCATTATGTCTAGAATTCCTAAAAAAAAAGGAGACTTTATCAAAATGGCTTCTAGCAATCCTAAGTGGTCTGATATGTGCAAATGGGCAGGGAGCCTTTAGCTACAACTTAAAATCTATAGCTGTGTCCTACATTATCAAAGTAAGCAATGCCACTCTTTTGGTGTAAATATCAGTATTTAGACGTAAAAATAAAATCTTATGCAATAATATTCTCAAAATATAACATTCCTATCAAGAAAAATGCAAGCATATTTAATCATGTGCACTGAACTTCACATTCTGTATGGTCCAGTAATAATAGGCACTTGCTCTTACACACAGCAAGAAAGGATACGATGTTCTGCTATTTTAGCCATGAGGTCATCATTATCAAAGAGTAGTAAGCAGATGACAGCTATGATGAAAAATGCAGCACCTCTTGTCTGTAAAACAAAACAAAACACACAACAAAAAAGCACTTCAAATATTTTTATAATGTGCCACAACAGATTAACGCAAAAAAAAAATCCAGGAAGTCATTCTCCCCCCCGGATCAATGTAAGCATATTTTAGTTCAGTATGAAGAATGAGGAAAATACCCATTCTTTTTTCAATTGACCTTGACAATATAATTTTATATTTGTTCCAATTTTCAGATTTACCAGATAACTCAGGCCAAATCACTGCTCTAACAAGCTAGACCCCTCTATCTTATGAACTTCAAGTGTGATTGCTTCCTTCTTCATGGTGTTTCTGCTTGCCAAAACACACAGCTACTTAAGCCTGATGATTTAATATCTTGTAGCATTAAGGAACCATAAACAAGAGCTATTGGACAAACTGTAGAATTTTGCCTTAGGGGAAGTAAACACTGTATAAAGAGCTCTGCAACGCTTTTGTGAGGAAGGCACAGAGGCAGCTATAAAATACCAGCTCCCAGAGCTTTCACCACCCTGACTTAAGACACTACAATTTTGGTATTCATCATCCTGGCAAGACACTGAGCTCTACAGCTAAAGAATACTGTTACAATCCATCTTCTGAAGCCAAATACAGCTATCACATTCTCTTTAGAAAGCCAGCTGATTTCTCTTTGCCACAGTTCACTTCATAAAGCTGAAACATTCAGAGGACAGGGTTTTTGCTCCCTTGTTTCTGTGGCCTTAGATACTCAGCTTTACTTCTAAGCATCACACACTAAGATACAGACTGACAAAGAACATCTCTCAAGCTCTACATTTACCCTTTGGGTGGTTGGCTGGAGAAAAGATTTGCCTTCTAGATGAGGAGCTTCATGCTGGATGCCCTAAGCATCTCAGTTTGAGGCGGGGCATGTGTATTGTCAGAGCAGATGACTGCTTTTCACTCTAAGGCCAGCCTAAAAGCGATTAGGGCACTCCAACAGCAGTTACAAGACAAATTTCAAAACTCGCGGCCTGAGGTGGCACCAAAGCTAGACTTCCTCTTACATAGGAAGTACTCTGGCCTCAGGTATCTTCCTCCAGCTAGCACTGGTTTTGAGTGAAAGTGGCCAAGACTAGTGGGTGCTGGGATGAGCTTGCTCCCTTCAGGGGCGATTAGGCACGGTTAGAAAATACCTTGCAAAATTGTGTGTAATGCGACTTGGACAAAGGATGTCTCAAGCGTGGATCTGATTGAGTGAAAGACTGGGCCCATGCATTCAGCACATATAAGCTCTTGCAGTCATTAAAGTACTTAGACAGCTTTTTGGCAGAAAAAAAAATGAAGTATGTTAAAAACTACAGATATTGAAGAGGCTAGGCAAGGATCTGGAGGCTGTATTGCTGGACTTCAGTGCCTAAAGACCAGAACCACTACAACACACATATGTCCTTTTGTCAGTTTGACCCTAAAATTCTGTTACAAAGAATGCTTAAGTGCAAACATCATTCTCAAGATACTTTTGTGCCTACAAATAGAAAAAACTTCTCAGGTAGCTGCCATGGATCTCCAACATCTCCTCCCACTGTTTCCCTCTTAATATCATATTTATTATTTCAAGTAGTACCTCTTACATTTCATCACTAACTAAGCTAAAAACACAACACAGTTTCTATGAACATAGGTCCGAAACACTGTTTGTTTCAGGTAAAGAAGTACCTGAATTTATAACATTCAGTATTTTTTACATTTGGTAAAATAAATTTTAAATACCTTTGCTGGTCCTCCACCTGAGCTTGTGAACAAGACACTAAGGAGGGATATCACAACCACATCACTGTGCTCGAACAGCAACAATGTCCTATAAAAATGTGAAATAAACAATTATGTCCACTTACAAGGAGTTCACTTACCTCACAAGCTTGATACATGCTATTTCAGCTAAAATTCAATGACACAGCAGTCAAAGGTTTATCCCGTGATTTCAACAGGAAGTTTAAGTAATTTAATAGGATAAATGCAAATCTATTCGCCTTCACCAGCAACAGATCTAGCTGTGGACAACTAGACATATCACAAAATAATGTTCTGACTCAAGAAACAGATTATTCTTTCATAGATTACTTTAAATTGTACTTTCTTCTAGTAACACAACAAGATATTAATTTGCTCAAGATGGAATTATGATTTCCACTACAATACCTCCTCTAAACCAAAGTTTCTGGCTCACAGAAAGAAGAGGTCCTGTTCTGTTGTGTTACAGCCTGTTTATTGAGATCTTGATGGTCCAGTAGTTTATGCAACATCAGAACCTCTTAGTTGCTGAAAGTAAGAAATTCTAACTGGCACACTATCTCTTTCAGACAGAAAAGACTGACTAACAGGCTATACTGACAGCTTTCCAGAGCAGAACATGAAAATAATAATTCCTGTCAAGATTACCAAATGCTTCTGCCATTCTCTGCATAGCCACACAATGTGCTAGGGCCCATGTTCCTGGTTCTGTTTGGGAAGACTGCCAGCATCCACAATACAGCATTAAGAAGGCTGCTATTCTCAGGTATGCCTTCTGCTGTGTAGAGGACAAGACTTCAGTTTCATAAAATGTATCATTTAAGGCTTCACCTTCCTCTCTCTAATGAAAGATGGTAATACATTAACCTTCATTTTTGGAAGTCTAATGTTATTCTTTCATAGTTAGTCAGTCAGTACTGCTAACAAACAGCACAAGTGATTTTACACAGAGTACACGCACTAACGTTACCCAACTCCAGCACAGCACAGGCATACAACCAGATAAAGCAGTGCTCTGCCACAAATGCAGAAATTCATTATGGCCCCCTGGCACGGGAATACAAGTGGCTATCACCAGCAGTCAATTCATGGACTTCAAAGAGTTAAATAAAAAATGTTGGTTTCATTAATAAGACTAGAGAAACTATGAAAACGACAGTCAGTACAGCCATCAGTGAGCTTGTTGAATCACTCACATTAATTGTTTAAGCACTATCAAGAATTTCACTGGCAACTTGTCAAATAATGAATAAAGTTCTACACAAAATTCCATGTAGCTTTTCCCAAGCACAACAGATATCACAGGGAAAAGCATAAAGATTCATTTAAAATTGCAAAAAATAAAGCAAGAAGCTGGCGTTACGGACTAATGGACACAAAACAAAAAACAAAGGAGCAAGACAGGAAAAGATCACAAAAAATAGCTTAAAAAGATAAAACATTCTTTACAGTAAATAAATAATTACCTCAGTGGTCCACAAAGAGTAAGGCCAAAAAACCACAAGAGCGAAATGATACATCCCACAACAGCATGCTTAAAAATTTTGATCCACTACAAAAGAAAGGTATTTCATTATAATTTTCTCCACAGTTTCAAAATAAACACCCTGTTATTAGCATTCCTTTAACACAGTAGCTGTAGAAATAGAGGGGAAAACAAATGCTCTGCAAGTTCTGTAAAATTTTGAGTATGATTATCTTCTTAACTATTTGTCCAGCAAGTAAGGTTTGGACACATTATGAACTAGAATTCTTTTCTATCCACAGTACTAGATTCTATAGCATAGTCTGAGATCTCTTTAACAAAAAGCCTGGAAAAAATGCCGAAAAAAATGCAAGTCCATTTACCTGTCAAATATGCTGTTTATTTTGTAATCTATTTTATATATCTGATAAGCATAAGTAGAACTAGATAAAACATCCAAGATAAAGAGACCAAGACCGTAAGTCTACAAATACTTATGTAAATGTTAAATTCTTTCTTCAGGAAGCAGGTTATAATTCAGCTATTCAATACATTATTAACTGTAAATGCAAGTTTTTGAAGAAGAGTAATTCATCTTGGAAATACATTAAAGAAGAAAAAGTGCCCATCACAAACATCACATCTTCAAAATCCAGAATTTAAAAATGCTTAGCAATAGGGAAACCATAAATTGAGAGATTTTTCTGAACATGAATCAAAGATGAAATGTATTCCTGTTCACACTTTAAAGTAGCTGACATTTGGAACACTTTTGAGGCTATCCCTCAGATTCTCTCTACTTAGCACACACACTGATGACATCGTGCATACATCAAGTTTTTGTGCACACAATTACATAAAAGCTGAATATGGAGCAGCTGAAGAAAATTTATTTCTTACAAAGCAGCAGGTTCCAACCTGGCCCTCCTCTGACATCCTGAGATACTGGGAGCTCAACAGAGGTCTGAAGAGCACAGACTAACCCCCCCCATCACAGCATACCATGCAGAAAGCACTCTTTCGGCGGGAAAGACATGACTGAAGCACTTCAATATTCTGGCAGTCCTGAATCCACCCTTAGAAACTGTCTAAGTTGGTTAAATAGACTAAACCCTTTTTGAAAATCCAGTCCTCAAAACAGAGGCTCGTATGGAGCTAAGGACCAATCTTTTCATGATACTCTCAAAACGAGCTGACATAAGCTAAAAATGCTGATTGTTTTTTATAGCGCACTAGAGACAAAGTTAGGTGCACACTTCTGGAAATCGCAAGCACATCTTCCAAGCAGAGTAACCTTTGCTCTGTGGCAAGAGCCAGGTTGTCAAGAATTATATACAAAGACGTGAACCACTATACTACATACGTAAACTCACCTGACGCTTTGTTACCACTTTTCCGGAAGAAAATGGTTTTTGAAACAAAACCATAAAAATTGCAGACCTGTTAAAAGAAAAACGTTTTCTCTATTAGTGTGTTAGCGGTCAGCTTTTCATTCAAACCAGCTCTAAATAACTAGGTATCTCATACCAGGCTCAGCTGACAAAACTGCTTCCTCTACATTTTACATTAAAAATCCACACTGATCACACTAACTGGTTTTATTTTCGCTGTTGCATTACACGTGTCAGACACCAGTGCAAAGGTGATGGTAAGTGAACTTCAGTTCTGGTCAATTTTAAATGCAAGTTCTTCAGAGAATGGCTAATGAGAAGTCTCCTGTGATTTACAAAAATCAAAATAACTGATCTCAGAAGTTTTCAGGAGAAATAATACTACGTTTTTTTCATTAGCAGAATACATCTGCCCAAAGGCTTACTCACATATGGAATGCTGAATACACAGTCTTGTTAGAAATGGTGAGAAACACCATGCATCTTCCTCAACTGGGATAAAGACTAAATGATGGGGAAGAACACTATGGTGCTTGGGAACATGCAAGTCAGATGCCCAGAAATGTAAACAAATTTTAAATAAAAGGAAAAAATGAGTTTCCAAATGTTGCAACTCTGACAAGTTTATTACAGAAATCCTCTTCCACATCATATAAGGCAAGCATGAAGCATGATTGTGTTTGCAAAGGTTGTTTCTATATATTTGCTATCAGTTTCTACAGTTTTCTCAATCAGGGAAAAATAGCAGTTGAAGCTCACAAGAACTACAGGAATATAAACTGTAAGGAAGAAACTTGTCTTCTATATCCTTCTTAAGAAAACTTGGATATGCCTGAGCTTCCTGTGATCAGTACTATCATAGTATGATCAATATCAATGTAGCAAAACCATTTAAGTTTCTTGAGGGTAGAGGCTTTACAGAGAGACCTGGATAGACTAGAGAACTGAGTAATCACCAACCGTATGAAATTCAACAAGTGCAAGCATGGGACTGTCCACCTGGAACAGGGTAATCCTGGTTAAACATACAAACTGGGTGATGAGAGGCTGGAGAGCAGCCCCATGGAAAGAGATCTGGGGGTCTAGGTTTGTGGCAAGTTGAACATGAGCCAACAATGTGCCCTGGCAGCCAAGAGGGCAACCGTGTCCTGGGTGCATCCAGCACAGCATTGCCAGCCGGGCAGGGAGGTGATTGTCCCGCTCTGCTCTGCACTGGTGCGGCCTCACCTCAAGTATTGTGTGCAGTTTTGGGCACCTCAATATAACAAGGAGCATCAAACTATTAGAGCGTGTCCAGAGTAGGGTGACCAGAATGACAAAAGGTCTTGACAGCAAGAATGAGGAGGAGCAGCTGAGGGCATTTGGTTTGCCCAGCTTGGAGAAGACTGAGGGGTGATCTCATCACAGCCTACACCTTCCTCAATAGCAGCAGGGGATGGGGAGGTGCTGATCTCCTCTGTCTGGTGACCAGTGACAGAACATGAAGGGATGGGGTGAAGCTGCGTCAGCCTAAATTCAGATTATGAATTAGGAAGAGGTTCTTCATGGAGAGGGTGGTCTATCACTAGAACAGGCTACCCAGGGAAGTTGGTCATGGCACTAAGTCTGTCAGAGTTCAACATGTGTCTGGACAATGCCCTTAGTCATATGGCTTAGTTTTAGGTAGTCCTACGAGGAGCAGGGATTTGGACTCAATGATTCTTGTGGGTCCCTTCCAATTTCAGATATGATTCTGAAATCATAGCGAGCAGAGATGTGAAAGAAAAACTGCTATGAACAGAGTATTTCCCGGATCCACCACTACGCCTTCTCCTACTCAATTAACCTATAATAACATAATGCTGGGTACAAGCCTGATGCTGACAAAGATCACTACGGACAAACCGTGCCATGGCAGCAGTGGACAAGGCTCCAGGCCCTGCACACTCACCCCAGCTGCACTATAAAGATAAACTGCACGAGGTGGACTGCTTTCAGAAGGTCGTAAGATTCAAACAGCCCCACGGCTTTCAGAAACTTGGTGAAGCACAGCAGCACGATGTACCGGGTCAGCCTGCAAAAGGAGAGAGAGCGCTTCGCACCTGCGGCCGCGCACACGCCGCCCCCCAGGCCCAGGCCCAGGCCCAGGCCCAGGCCCGGACCCCCGCCGCTCCCTCCCGTTCCCCGCGCGGCAGCCCGCGGAGCGACGCCCGCTGCTCCCCAGCAGGGACAACGACTGGAGCACGGCTCGGGGCTCGCCCGAGGCCTCCTCACCCACCACAGCGGCCGCTCCCCCCCGCCGCCGTTACCGGGCGCTGGGCACATCCACGGGCCCCAGCAGGCCGCCGCCGGCCAAGGCCTGCCCGCTGTACTTCTCCTCCATGCCGGGGCGGGGGAGCGGGCGCGGCCCGGCGCCGGTGCGAGGGAAGGGGTGCGAGCGCTCAGGCGCAGCGCGGCCCGCCCGCCCCGCAGCGCGGCCACCTCATCGTGCGCGGCCCGCCGGCCGCCACCGCGGGAAGGGAACCGGGGGAGGCCGCCGCCGCTCCGCGCGCATGCGCCGGCCGCAGTGCGCAGGCGCCGCAGCGACGGGGCGGGGAGACTGGATCCGTCACGTCCGCGGGCACCGGAAGCGGCGGAGGGGCGGGGAAAGGGGCGGAGCGGGGGCGTTCCTTCCCCTCAGGGCGGGGCGGCCCCTCCCTCTGGGGGCGGGGTTAGCGCCGGGCCGCGCGCGGCGGGGCGGGGTTCCGCGTCCCGGGCGCCTCTGGCCGCCGCTCGGGGGCCCGGCGGGCGTGGGTCCGTCCGGAGTGTCCGTGCCCTGTGGGTCCCGTCGTGTGCCCGTCCGGGGCGTCCGGCGCGGACAAACACGACGAAGATGATGAAGGGAGCGGAGCATCTCCCTTATGAGGAAAGGCTGAGGGAGCTGGGGCTCTTTGGCTTGGAAAAGAGGAGACTGAGGGGTGACCTCATCAATGTTTATAAATATGTGAAGGGTGAGTGTCAGGAGGATGGAGCCAGGCTCTTCTCAGTGACAACCAATGATAGGACAAGGCGTAATGGGTACAAACTGGAACACAGGAGGTTCCACTTAAATATGAGAAGAAACTTCTTCTCAGTGAGGGTGACAGACACTGAACAGGCTGCCCAGGGGGGTTGTGGATTCTCCTTCTCTGCAGACATTCAAACCCACCTGGACACCTTCCTGTGTAACCTCACCTAGGTGTTCCTGCTCCGGCCGGGGGATTGGGCTGGATGATCTTTCGAGGTCCCTTCCAATCCCTGACATTCTGTGCTTCTGCAATTCTGTGAGACCGCAGATGAAACTGAGCTTTGAAAATGGTAAAATGCACGTATTCTGCGGGGGGATTCGTCACCCGCGTTTCGTGACTTGCTGTCCCAGCCCATACTGGAGTTTTCCCCGTTACTGTGGTTAAAGGCAGCGTGCTGGTGGTCACCTCGTCCATGGTGCGTGCGGCTCTTGCCCCGTGGGGGTTCATGCAGGTTGCTGTAAAGCAAGGAAGTGCCCTGAAGATGGGGCTGAATCGCGGTACCAGACGTACACTGCAGCCGTTATCACTAGTAAAACGATGATATATACCAGTAGCTGATTTTTGCAGGGTACAGGAATTGGATGGAATAGGCAGCAGGAACTGGCTGCACTGTTTTGTGTCACCCCTTTCTGTCTGAAGAAGTTGGGTCAATGTGTAGAGCCTTGCAACTTGTTTCTGTTAGGAGGAGAGGTGAACTTTGGAATTGCATGGGGTTTGTTTGTTTGTTTTTGATGGGAGTCTCTCTATTATATATTACTATGTGCAAAGCCTTATTGTCCTGACGGCCATCAGGTGAAGGTTTTCCTGCTGATGGCTCCAAGCCTGTAAGTGCTTCCACCAAAAATATATTCAGTCTTTTATGTTTTCTCAGGATGATTGCTGCACATCCTTCAGTGAGTATGTCTTTTTTTTTCCTTGCACTTCAGCAGTCTGGTGTGGTCCCAGTTTTCTAGATGAATTTCTAATTACACAGATTGCTGGGATCAGGCTTTTTGCTTAAGACATACCAACCGAAATGGAGTCCACCCCCAGCAGCCTGGTGATTTGGTGAACGAAACCAGAAACCTCAGCACGTGTGCCTTGTGAGTTGCCTGAGCACTTTCATTGCTTTGAGTAACCAATTCTTGGTGCTCCTGCCTGTAGGAGTGGTAACAGTCAGCCTCCCTGCCTTGGTGCCCCCACCTTTTGGACAAGGCATCAGCATCACCGTGCTCCTACCCAAGCCTGATCTTGCTTGTGAAGCTGTTGTATGGTTGTTTCTTCACGCATGCACTAGGTTGCTTAGGATTTTCTGGTAATAGTCACGGTGCTGGGAAATCCCCCACAGTGGAGAGTTCTGGTATTTATTGGTGAAGTGCATGGAACCCAGCTGGTTTTACCCCACCTCCAGTGTACCAGTAGGGTCTCTGCACAAGAATCGCTTCACTCATAGGTAAAGAGGAGCAACATTCTGGGTAACACACAAAGTGTGTAACAGTTCCCGAAGATGCCACAGAAGATTATAGGGGACTAAAATATCTGGCTGAAACTAATGGGAAGATTGAGGCAAAAGGTTGGAAATATCCATAGCATGAGCTAGCAACTTTCTTCCAGCCATGTATTGAACTCCCTGGTTTTGGGACATCTGAACAGATCATTTTGGTCCTTAGTTCAGCACTGAGGCAGGACAAAGAAATCAGAAATGAACTGATGTAAAGAGAGGTGGAGTGGGGGAGGAATAGTGCAGGAAAAGGCATACAGATCAAGTGTCTCAGAGAGGAGAGACTGGAGAGGTAAGAAGAAGGGTGTTCTATATACTGGCCTTGCCTATTTCAAGTCTGCTTGAGCTGGCATCATGTTTTGAATGAATTTTGGCAATGGCCAGCTGCGTGTTGGATTTCTTTGAAGTAACGAGCATGGTTAGACTTTAAGTGGGAAAAGATGAAGAGATGGGAGCACAGAGGAGTGTGGCTGCTGGCAAATGAAAGTTTCAGAATTTCACCAGTCAGAAATCAAAGGATTTTTTTTGGTTTGTCTGTTTTTTTTGTTATTTGCAGATTAGCAAATTGTTCCCAGCGCAGGTGGAGACCTCCACATGACAAGCATAAGCCTGTTAGAGAAACACTGGCCCTGCTATTTCAGCCACCTTGTGAAGATCTCTTAAAAGTTTAATCCACAGGTTCTGCCTTCTGTCCAAAAGCTGTCAGTTCACAGCTTGAAATTCCCTGAAGCCCACGGATCAACTAGAAGATGTTAATAACATTTGCGGGCAGGAATAATAAAAAAAAGATGTTTAGTTAACATGCCATGTGTGCTGTGTCCGGGAGATGGAGATGTTGGCAAACAGCACAGGGGCAGGGGTGGGTGGGTGGCCCAGGAGCTGAGTGGAGATACCAAGTGCTGTGGGAGCGGGCAAAGGGTGAGAATCAACCCGTTGGCTCGGAGCCATGCAGAAGGGAAAAGAGAAGAAGGCTGGAGAGGCACGGGGAGAGCTTTCTGGGAGCAAAATTGGGAGAAACACAAAAGAGGTGTGAGTTAAATGACAGCTTTGCAAAGACCAGGAGATGTAGGCATGGATCCTCGACCCTGTTAAGGGTGGGAGTATGTGGCATGCCGGGACAGGCTACCACCTAGCAGTGGCTTTTCCATGACTCCTGGGTGGTGATACAACACACAAGTCTTGTGTGGTCCCTGGCCTGCTAATTCCCTCAGCTGGCCCCCCCTGGGCACCTCCTCCGCACATATCTCAAGCGCCCGTGCTGGTGGCATCTCCTTGTCTGCTGGTGGTACTGGGTGGCCTGGGCTGGAGGGGTGGCATAGTCAGTGTGAGGACTGGTAAAAGTGGATGTTCGTGGTTTGCAGTGGAGCACCACTGCACGCATAGATGGCTACTGCCGTGCTGGAAAGACGGGGCAGGTAACTAAAGAACAAAATTGCAGAAGAGAAAACACCTGGAGAAACTGGTTACAGTTGTTCTCGGGAATGGTGAAAATAAATGACTATTAACTAGCACAAAGTTGGAGTCTGCAGAGAAAGCTGAAGAAGAGAGGAGTTAAAGTCTCAGAAAGAACAGACCCATACCCGGAAACTTTATGATTGAAAAGAGAAGCTGTACACAGGAGGATATGGGGTTCTTGGGTAGAGTTTGAAAGGACTCTTATTTAAACCCTGCAAAACATGCAGAAATTGTGAGAAAATCAAGACATAAAATCATATAGAAACATTTATTGTTTCTTTTAGTTCTAAATGTGTACTAAGCTAGTGCGTGTGTGTTTGTTTGTTTGTTTTTTGAGGAGTCTCACGAAGCCTGTGTTTCTTTTTGCTTAAATATTGCATGCTCCTGAAGACCTGAGTTGTGAAATTAGAGTGTTTAAAAGGTTAGAGCTTTGGAGAGTGTTAGCCGTGGTCCTAGGGTATCTGCGTTACTCCTCAATAAAAGTGTGATGTGTTAAGTAGGAGAACACATGCCTAAGAAATGAAACAATAAACCTGATTGTTGCTGCAACCTAGTGAGACCAATGGAAACTCAGAAGAGAAAGGCTAGGAGAAATCTGGGAGCATTATTTTTTCCTACTAAATGAGATCTTGGTGCAATTGAAGCAAAAAAGGAGCCGTGCCGCTTTCTAAGTAGGTTATTTCTTTTTGCTATTCAAGATTACACTTAACTATGGTAGATTGAAAAAAGAAAATCTCCTCCCCCTGAAAGCAAAAGTACTTAAATTTGTGCTCCATGAAGAGCTGCAGAGTGATTTCAAGTTTGGGCTTTTGGTCTGTCAATAAAGATCGAGCATTTTGCACCTAGGTGGAAGGAAGCAAAGTGTGTGGGTGCCACAGGAGGCTGGAATGATGTCTGGAGCCACCTCTGGGCTCGGTCCTGCTTGGCAGCACCCTTGGGACAGTGGCGAATGTCCTGGTTGGGGAGCTCTGGCAGAGCTGTGCTGCTGGCGGGCATTTATTTATTCCAAATGGTGCTTTCATTAAGAGTTTTGTTTAGAAAATATCTTAATATAATGGCAACACAGATATCTGTTCCAGGAAAAGCTCACTGGGATTGACTAAATAATTGGAATGTCAGAAGATGTATTTTCTTTCTGTTTTGGTATGAGAGGACAGTGACTTCGCTAAGACTTGGTTTCTGCATTTCTTCTGATTCTAATGCAAGCTGTACTCTTTCATTTTTCATCTAGCAAAGAACAATGGAGCAGAAGGCAGCGTGACCTGGAAGTGCATAGGCATCAGAGGTCCATGGATTTCGGTTCAGTCATGATACTAAACTGACCCACAGCAATTTTTTAGAAAATTTCAGGATTGGTGTCTGAGGAAGCAAGGAAAGGAGGGCAGCTGTCTCTGAAATAATGCAATGACTTGGATTGCTGTGAATCTCTGTCGCTTCTTGTTGTATATTTGTGTATATCACTGTAAACTAGTGAAATTACAGTGACAGAAGAGAAAGTAAAAAAAAGCCTCTGTTGTAGTAATTCAGAGAAAATAAGTGACATAGCAAGAAAGCCCTATTGTGACTTAAAAATGACATTTTCCTTTTATAGAGCTCCAATATTAACTATGTAGCAGGCATGAGAAGGGAAAAAAGGACTGATAGAAAATCAGAAAGGCGCCTGAAAATCAGGGTCACTTTAGAGGCTTTCGTGATTTCCTGTAATGTGACATAAACCATCTATTGTGTTTTTGCTGGGAAATTTGTAGCTGAGGTCAGCGTAGCAGAAAATAAAAGTTGAGAAAACATACACAGAGTTGCTGTGCTGGAATGAGAGTTGTGTTCCTTATCAAACCGGTCACAGAGGATGGTGCCTGTTAAAATTTACATAAAACAAATGCTGAAGCGTCTGTTAGACTGTATCCTAGCATGTGTGTTGCTTCCTGTCAGTTTAATTTTGCATTATCAGAAAGCTTTTGTTTAGCTATAAGCAGCTTTTGTTACTCGGGCTCGTTAGGACAGGTCTCTGGCGATGGTTCTCCCTCCTCTCCCCGCTGCGTGCTGGCACCACAGCTCTGGCACCGCAGCTCTGACACGGCAGCTCTGGCACTGTCTTCCCAGTGCAGTTCTGGGGCCGATGGTGGGATCTGTCCGGCTCCGGCACCTCCGGAGGGCTGTCAGCTTCCTCCACCTCGCTCCATGCTCAGGCACGTGGCCCTGCTGACGGCCAGTCCGCAGTCTGACCCGGGCCTTCCTCGAGAACAGCAAGAAACCCCAGAGACCGGTGCTCCCTTGTATGTCCCCGCTTTGGGGCTTGGCCCCTTGGTGGTGGTGATGCATGCCGAGAACCGATTGTCTCCCAAGGTCATGTGCGCGGTTTGCTAAAAAGTTAGTGGAGGGAACACGTACAGCAAGTGCCGATGAAATGCTGTGGTTCCACAGGGAGCTGAGTCAGGGACTGAACCTCAGTCCTAGGTCAGTGGTTTAACCACAAGGTCAATTCCTCATTCATTATGACTTATTTAATAATAAAGCTAAAACAAATACTTGAAATTGTCTCAGAGAATTTTTTGCAACTTTCCAGTCAAAATTAATTAGGTGCTATGAGTAGACCACCTGAACCATTAGAAATGATTCACTGCTTTCCTTCCTAAGGATGTAAATTAACACATGTTCTGTTTTGCTGACAGAGTGAATTCTCCTTTAGGAAACTCAGGAAGCATGGCCAGTGTGAGCAGAGACAAATGCACGTTGCTAACTTTCTGTCTGAAAACAGCAGCTTCAGTTAGCTCTTACTTTGTGTTGCCTTCCCTCTCCTGTGAGAGTCCTGAGTAACAAGGAACACATGCTGCTTAGAAGCTGAACCACACAAACCCCTTTCACCAGCTTTTTCCCTCGAATTTCGCCCTCCCCCAGCATGACTGAAGGCAGCAATTACAGACTTGCAATCGCATGAACGTTAGCAACAAAAACATTGTCCTCTTCAACCTCCTGGATGATGCAAAAAAACTAATGGTCAGTCTATACCAGCCCACCTACATTTTCTAGCACTACTAGAAAACTGAAGAGAGTTGGTACTGCAGACAGGGAAGATGATGGAGACGTCGCGAATTCAAGGCAACAGATGCTCTAAGCCCTGTGACCTGCTACACCACCGTCCTGTCTGGCCCCAGATACAGCCTAGGCACTTCAAAAACAAGCTCCTGGCCATGTGTTTAAAAAAAAAAAAAAAAAGGATAATAAAATGTGCTTTAAAAAGCCCTGTATTTGGGCTAGATTCTGATAGACTGTGCCTCACTGTATTTGGCTTTGTGCCGGTGTACGGCCCATGAGGAAGCACCTGGACCTCAGGCTCCTGACTGTGCAGGACTGCAAATGTACGGGCTTGAAACGACGTGGATGGTGGGCAAGCCCAGCCTTGGGAACAGGCCTGGCCTGATGCGTAACTCATAGTACAGGCGTATTCAGAAAGCTCTCCATGCTGACAGAGATAAATGGGAGCTGTAGGAAAGTGATAGAAAGCAGAGTTCAGATTACTCTCTGTGGGTGATATTCCTCTTCATGTTTTATTTCCAGTTATTTTAAAATTAAGCCATAAATTGAAGGCAGAATTCACATTACACATTCATCTTCTCTTCTGCAGGCCCCTGGGGGACAGCTGGTCTACTTCATCAGGATGCAGAGCGTAGGGTTTCTGACCATTGTTCAGCTGTTTTCTGTATGTATATGTACTGCTTGAACAGGCAGGTGTTTTCTTTTATGTTGTCCTGGGATATATCACGTTTTTTTCCCCATACAGTTACTTGTTAACATCCATACTGGTATTCCTCAGGTCTTGTTTTGACAAGATGTATAGTAGAACCTGGTCTCTGCAGAAACAGGACTCATGCTGAGGGTACGCTTTTGCCCATACTGGAACATAGGGTTGAATAAAATACTTTTTTTGACTTAAAAAACATGGTTATGAAAGCAAGTAAGATGAGAAGGGGGAAGAGAAATTAAAAAAGGCACTGTGAACAAAGCAACATTTTTATTGCCAAAAACATAGCTTTTAATGAGGTTATCTAAAATGACTTTCTAACCACTGAATCATTAATTAAGCCTGAATGAAACTTTACCTGCTGTTGAGGCAGTTAGAATGGTCTTAATATATCTGGATTCTCTGTTGTCTGGTAGTTGGGTGAAACTCATACTGAAGACTTTTCCCTAGTGGGATGCCAGTCTAGGTCTCTCTCCTCCACCTGCCTGCAAATTTTCACAGAACTCTGGGAACTGAATGTCTCAAGGACCTCTACTGGTCTGCCAGTAGCTAAGGCTGGCCAACAGGTGAAAATATCTTAGAAGGGGATGAATGCAAAGCCAATGAAATTAGCTGTAGGCAATGCTTAGGGAAGAATGCCGGTCGAAAAGCACACGTCAGCAGCAGTGAACCAAGCTAAGGGGTGAACAGGCTTGGACACTGGACTGAAATTGTGAAATGGTTTGACTGGCTTCTGGCACATGTGGCTGTGGACAGTGGGTTCCCTCCGGCTGTCTTGGGTTATGGGTTTGGTTCTCACCCCGAGGAAATTTATCGGCATGACTACTCACAGCTGATTTACCCTGTGAGGTCTCATGGGTTGGGGACAGGGTGCAATGGAGGGTGGCTGGCTGGCTCTAGGGGAGAGGTGTGTTGAGATGCTGGGTGCCGAAAGAGGTAGCTTGTCCGGGTGTTGTGGAAGGAAGGGAACCTGCATGCTAAGTCCTTGTTGGAGAAGCAATGGAAATGGAATACAAAGGAAGAAGTGCAGCAGGGCGGGATCACAAGGAAAGGAGCAGTTGAATTAAGATGGAGGTACTCTGATAAACTACTTCTTGCTTCTTTTTCTTTCATAATCTGGTCCTGCCTACAGCTCTGAGCTCATGTTTTTGTACTCCTCCGGTTGCTCCATCTGCTCCCACTTGCTCTTCGGCAAGGCTGAGTATTTTCACGGCTGGGCTACAGAGTGCCAGGCTCTTTGGCACAGCTGGTGGCTGGGATCAAGGCTTGCATTGCGTTCTGGCTTGGCAGGCGGTGCTTCCTCCCACTGGAAATCCTTCTGGCTTTTGCCACCCAGGCTTGTTCTTTCCTGACTGAGTGCAGCTTCCCTCCACCGAGCTGATGGTGCAGCATTACCCTCCCAGCAGTAGAGAATTAGCCCTTGTAAGCAGAACTGCTTCCCTCTCAAATGGGCCAAGAAGAGCCTGTGGTGTAGAGGCTACAAACATGTCCTTTCTTACCTGAGAAGTGGAAACCTTCTTCTACCAGAGCTTCCTTGCCTTTCTTGCGGGGGGGTAGAGGGGGAACGCAGTTAAAGCACGGCAGCTGTATTTGACACAACCCTCTAATGTTCTCTGGTTTTCTTTGGTCAGTAAAAAATAGCAAGAAAGAACATGGTCAGCAAGACAATTCCCCAGATAATTGTGGCAACGTGTTAAACCTTATGTTGCTGTGAGCCCATTTTTGTTTCTTGATGCCAGTAGTCAGAACATTTATCGTAACTGCTCCGAATTATCTCAATGTGCCATGATGTCAGACAGGGTGAGAGTCTCCCTTTGAAGTGGCCTTTCTTTCAATAGGTGGATTTAGCAAAGAAAAAGAGAAAGGATTTATTCAAGGTTGTTGAGACAGCCCGAGATCACTGAGCTCACTCAGAGAGGATGCTCCTGCATGAGCGGTTGCTTTGTCTGCACTCAGAGAGCAGCAGCTGATGGGCAGCCCTGTGGGATCGTGGATGATGAAGGGCAAGATCTGCCACTGACATCCACAAGTGTGGGTCAAATGAAAGTGTCAGAGTGGCCTCTTGTCCCAGGTCTGGATTTGGTAGTGAGTGTAAAGACAGACGGGATGTGACCAGAACTCAGGAACAAGCACTGGGCTAAATATTTAGTCCATACTGGACATGATCAAGCTTCTCTCTGTCTCCTGATAAACAAAGATTTGGATTATGAGCTGAGAGAGATGTCGTGTCTCAGTCCTTCTAGTGCAACCTATTAGCAAGGCTCATTTTTCTCATGTCTGGAGCAACTGGAAGCACTTGAAATGTGCCATGACATGGAGAGCTTGAGTCTTACAGCCTTTAAAACACAGCCGTGGGGCAGGTTAGAGGGATGGTGCTATCTCTGCCTGTAGCCGGAGCTGGTCAGACACCAGCAGCTCAGCCTGAGCATGCTGTGGTGGGAGGCTCAGCCAGAGCAAGTGTGTGCTACATGCATGTAGAAGAATTATTACTCAGCTCAGCATCAGGCTAATGTGGCCACATGCTTCCCAAGATGGCATGGCTTATGCCCTCCCAGGGAGGCAAGGCAGTCCTGTTCCTCCCTTTGATCTGCCCCATAGACATGTGTAATGTGTCTGGGATGATAATGGTGTGAAACTGGCTTCAGCCTGGCAGCTGCTTCAGATTCCCCCATGCAAGTAGGGATGTCAGAGGAGCGATGCACCCTCTCTGAGGAGATATGTTGACCCTATGGCCTCTGGAGATGCAGCCGCTGGAAAACCTGAAGCTGCAGAGGGGATGGAGCGAGGAGGGCGGCAGGGCTCAGAGCCGCATAGACTCCCGAGCTGCCAGGAGAGAGACATTTCAGCTCTCCTGGCAGCCACATTGCACGAGAGGGTCTGAGGAAAAGCCGGGGGATTTAATCGGGACACCTAACACGTCTTACAGCTTGATATTCTCTGCAGCACCAAGAGACCAACATGCCTTTGCTCGTATGTGTACCTGACAGGAGGTTTGGCATCAGTACCAATAATGGCCAAGACTCAACCTTTTTGCCCCTTTTCCCTGCAAAAAAGTGGGCTGTTGTAGCCATGCAGAGTGCATCTATATCTGTATGCTGGCATGTCTCACCTGGACCTATGGGCTAATTTAAGCTAGAGGTGTAGAAGCATTGATTTCAAATAACTTTCATGAAAATGACAGCCTGGGTAGAGAGAAGAGATTCCATGCAGGGCTCCTTTCAGGGGCCAGCGCTTGTCTGTGTTCATCCTTTGTTGAACCCCATAGAGAACCTACATGGGAAAGGGATATTTTAGATGTTCCTTATAGAAGAAAGCTTCACCTGGAGTTTGCACTCAATTAGAAAGCCCAAGCCTGAGAGGCGAAGTGGTGGGGAGCCAGACTCCAGTAGCTCAGTGCTACTTCTCCCTCCATCCCTCACTTTCTTTACCAGACGTACAGACCTGAGAACAGGTTTGGCTGGCACCGAAGGAGCTGAGCGACGTGGAAAATCTCCCCTCCTTTGCAGCATGCTGCCGTGCCGGGGGTGTGCTGTGAGCTGGGCTTGCAGGGAGGAGAGGGCCACGGGTGAACTCAGGGCTTGGAGCAGCTTTTGCTGCTGGAGTCATGGAAGAGCCAACCCCATCCAACAGACTTGTTTCCTTCTTCAGGAGTGCTCCTGTAACGTGTAGCTCACTGAAGGGCATTGCCCCATTTGCCTAGATGTTTTGACACTGTTAGTTATTATCAGGTTTTATTGGTGCTCTTCGGGGTTTCATTGGTTCACGTAGACCAAGCCCTCAGGGCATATGACAAGGGATATGAGCTAAAAAAACAAACAACCTCATACTGCAAGAAGTCACGTTTCTTTACTGTAAACAGGTGGAAATTCTTTGCTAAAAACACAATACGGGAAAAGCAAACTTTGATGAAAACTAGATCAAGGAATGACTGAGCCAATACAGTTCATGTGAAAATAAAAAATAATACCCAAACTAAATAAAGCCAGGAGCTTTCTTGGCTGTCTTGCAATGATTTGGAACATTTTAACTGTGTATGCAATTACAGTTTGTGTTCTTCTTGAGGTTTGCAAAATCCTAGCTTGCCTTTTAGTTCTCCTTTTTGCATTTATTTACACTTCTTGTTTTCAGATATCAGCACCAAAAAAAAAAAGAAAAAAAAAGTGTTATGAGAAAGATTGGTGTTACTATATTTCTGGCCAGACTGAAATGAGGAATTTTCAGAACCTTTCCTGGAAGAAAAGGCATATTATGTAATTTTTCTACAATAGGTAGTTTTTGGACACTTGAAAACTATGCCCCAGGCTATTGGTTGCTCTGCAAATAAAACTGCAGGACTCCATATGCTGGAATATTGAGTTACCTGTTTTGATTAACACTATATTGCATATGTAACTATTTCACAGGGACTAAATTCCCAGTGACAACTTCCCATTTACATTACAGTCGCTTTGCCACCTTGGCAGTTCAGTCGCATACTTATGCTGACATACATATGTATACACAGCTGCACCTGCAGCTGCACAGAAATATATGCATGCATCTGTCCATAAAATGCACACACATCACATCTATATCTAGATATATTTTTTACAAGTTAATCCAGACAGCAAATATGAAACTTCTGTTTTACATGGGATGATTGTGGTGTTCTTCTCTTGACACTAGTGGAAGATTGGTCATGCTAAGAGTCAAGGGTGCTGACCAATTTACTAACAGTACAGATACATTTTGTGGTCTAAATTCTGATCATATGAAAATCAATGGCAGTTCTGTCATTGATTCCAAAGCGATGAGGAGTTGGCTCAAAATTTCAATTTATGCTACCTTCTTAATAGTTTTGACTATTAAATTTAAATTGCCAGAGACAATAAGATAAACGCTGGGGTAAAAAATGTGATTAAATTGTTTAATTTATTTCTGGTTCTATCAAACATTTGTGCTGATAGTGTTTTTATGTTCTTAGTTTTCATTTTAAAATAAACAGTAACACTGTGATGGGAGATCTCCTAATTTCCTGTTAATAGAGTTTAAATTGAAAAGCATTTTTCAATGGGAAAGCTGCCCATTTAAATTATGGATGGCAGTTTTGCTCCATTTTTAATCTCTTCTCTTCTGGCTGGAGATCCTTGAGTCATAAGGCATTTATAGCTTCTTTAACAATACATAACAACAACAGAATTGACACTTCCATATACATCTATAAAGATGTTAAAAGCATGTTATGGCTATAACAGAGAAGGGCAAAATCAAAAAGTTATGAGAGAGAGTCCCATTCACCTGCAGCCCCTCCCCAGCCCTGAAACCCACGTGTCTCTCATCCCCATAGCGGTGTCTCACCCGTGTCAGCCCCTGACTAGACAAGCAGAGGACTACATGAAATGAGAGCCCTAGGAGCGCCATGGCCCTCAGTAAAGGGAGGAGAGAAATGTCCCCATGGCCC
This sequence comes from Caloenas nicobarica, assembly GCF_036013445.1. Classification (NCBI taxonomy): domain Eukaryota; kingdom Metazoa; phylum Chordata; class Aves; order Columbiformes; family Columbidae; genus Caloenas; species Caloenas nicobarica. The sequence continues at coordinate 17,151,539 of NC_088284.1, forward strand.
TGACGGCACATCAGACCTGCAGGAACCACAGTCCCAGTCCCACCTAATTTAGAGCAGAGGGCAGGCAAAACTTGGGTGCCAGGAGATGACAGCTCTTTGGTGTCCTGATACTCCGAGGTGGCCTAGGCTGTGCAGCTGGATCCCTGGGCAGGATAACTGTGTGAGCTAATATGGCAGGGCAACCTATACATGTTCAAAATCTCTAGTTTAGGTCTATATACTTTATCTTTCCCTCCTTAGAATTGGAGATATACATTCATACATATGCATATCCATATCTGTATCCATATCCATACACATATGTATATGAGCCACGTGCTCAGTAAGAGGTAGGAATTTCTTGCTTCTGATGGAGCTGTGGGGTTATCTGGTAGGCAGAGGGCTGCGAAGGACAGGTGGTGGGCAGAGGTGCAGGGCAGAAGGGACACCGCAGGGTTATGCTAAGCCACAGGCACAATAAAATCCGAGTCTGAGGTCCTGGCCCCGCTGAAGTAGATGGAAAATCTCACTCTGGCTCTAGAGCCAATATTTCACCCAGTATGAGCAAGATATTAAAAAGGAACTGATTAGAAAGGAGAAACCCTGGTAACCAGTGACCATGGAAAGGAAAACAGGAAGAGTACATGACATCTTAACGAGGCTTTAGTTTAACAACATATTTTATTCTCTTAAGGACCGATGCAGTGATTCCTCAACTCCGAATTTATCTGCTTTATTGGTTTTGTGTCACTGCCATAGTTTTATTGATTTTTTTTTTTTAACAGTGATACCATAAGAGGCCTCTAAAGCTAAAACATACGAGTAAACTCTTTTACATTCATTTAACTTTGCAAGTCAGGGTCCTGTTGTTAAATTTGGTGTTTCAAGGTGCACTTTGAGGCTTGTTGTAGCTTTATAAATGGCCATTAGGTGGGAATAGGAAAGGGAGAATTCTGTCTTCGAGGGTCTTTCTTGATGTCCCTCTGATTTGCGATTATTACCACAGCGTGTTGCATCAGTCATGTTGGATATGCAGTAAATGACCTCGGCTGTTAGGAAGCCATTCTTCAACAAATCATCAACAAGATAAAACTTAGTGTCTCTTCTCATGCCTTTGGATGTGAAGGACAGTGCTCGATTGTTCCCGAGTCGCTATAATCAGAAGAAAAATGCTGCTGGCTTCCTGGTGAGTTAGTGTGGCTTTGTTTTCCTGGTACCATGTTTTCCTGGTGACCATGTGAAGTCTTGTGGACTGATATCAGGGGATGTTTTGCTGGCTGCCCACCTGTTGCCAAGGAAATTCAGAGGCCAGAATTTCTTGGTTTTATGGATGTGAAGAAATTGTTTGGGAGAGGTTTCCTGGAGTCTCAAACTGAAGACAAGCAGCTTTACTTAGAGCAGAGGTTTTTAAGCATAAAGAAGCATAAAAAACCAGTGTAGTATGTGCTTCTGCTAAAGCATTTGAGGGTTACAATATCTCCCATTTTGAACAGGTGCAGGAGGACAAGGGAAGTATATTTTATCATCTTGAGGTGGGAGAAAATTAATATATACAATCCGTTGGTTTTTGGTCTTGCTGGTCCAGAGCCCTCTCTACTTCTGTGATTCCCTTCATTGTGGCCCCAAGCTCAATTCAAACTTCCTGGCATATGTATTTGTATTTTACCTTTATAAAAGTTAGATCTTAAAATAAGTATTGGCTTTTGCAATGTTTCTTCTCCTGATGAGAATGCCTTAGCTAACCTAGCAGATATGTCTAATAGTAAGAGGGAGACTATCAGGAAAAATTGACTTGAACAGCCTAGTCTTGAAATGTGGTGCCCAAGCCTGTAACACGACCCAGTAACATGCACTCACCCTTGACATATTTTTAAATCACTTGAGAGTCAAACTCTCAGCTGATGCAACTTTGTGCAGCTCTTTCTTATGGTTCCAGTCCATGTTGCCTGTGAACATTTACTCCTCCATGCCAAACTCTAAAGAGGGTCCCCTTTGTTTGTCCTGATATCTTTGGATTTCATTCAGTACTGTGCAGTGTAGAAGTGAGCCTAGAACCCTGGGTTGCCTGTGCTCACAGCACAGTTCTTGGGGAGCCAGATTCACCAGATAACTGATAATCTTTATGACAGACGGAATGCAGGGAATTAGGCTTTTATTCGCAGCAGGATATACCAAGGAACACACCACCTTTTGTTTTCTGTGTACCTATTACTCTCTTTTTTAAATGTAGTTAAATGACTTGCAATGAATTAAACGTATAATCCACTTTATCTGCTATTGTATGATGCATTGCGAATGTGTTAGCAACTTTTAGGGTACGGACTGTCGAATGGTTATGTGTGTGCATACACTGTTTAAGAGAACGGGGCATGGTTTCTAACAGTTACCACAGTAGGTATACATTCTCTACACCTGGCAAAGCTGGATCTCAAATCATAATATTTACTAAAGAGATGCAAATCTACTACATCTATACTTCTGTGCGGCAGACTTCTGAAACAAAAAACCACAGCACCGCTATGACAAACACAGTCTGTTTAAGGGCACTAGTAAATGTTATGCTTTGCATTACACACATTAAAACCATGAGATATAGTACTCGTACCCACTCATGTTTATGTTTGGTGACGACGAAGAAAGAGACAATTAAGGTTTCTGGTATTAATTGTAGAGACTGGCTGGTAATTCACCTAAGTTAGGGTTTTGCTAATGTGCTTCATGACTGGCAAAATTCTGCTGTAAATCTATGAATTGCATATGTCTGTGAGTGTATGCATCAAAACAATAAAGGCTTGAGACAGTATTATTGGGTTTGCCCTATGGGATGGTAAACCTGCTTACTCCAGTGACTGACATGGGAGGTCAAGGACATCAGTAGTAGGCAGGAAAGCTAAATCTTGGTCTTGCAAACACTTCTGCATGCGCTGAACTTTAAAGCCATGTCTAGCTCTATTGGTGTTAATGACACTCCTCAAGGGCTTTGAGATGAGTTGATTTTTAAAAGCTTGCAGGTCTGTAGGCTAATAGCATCCCAGTATTTGACCATAAGACAAGAAGGAAAAAAATGTATCACAAAATGAGCTGTATTAATTCAACAAATGTATTTAAGTTTTAATTATTTATAACATTTCAGAGGATATTAGTACATGTTCCGTAATGTATTGATAACAGTAATGAAGTCTGAGTAATTCAAGATCTAATTACATCATCTTGTTATTAAGTCATGCTTAGGAGTAGAAGAGAAAACACCAGTATGAGTTCAAACAACAAAATATGATCAGCAAAGAGTGCTGGTTGCACTAGATTTCTAAAACGTTCCGGAATATTGAGTAGTAAGTATCTCTGCTTGTCTTAACGGATGGGATTATTTAGGTTAGTTGGATAACTTGGAGCATTGGTTTACTCACAGTATTTGTGGTGAACGAAGCAAACTGTCTGTAATTTGTATTTAAAAGGTATTCAGAACCCACCAAAAATGTCCCAAACCTGCTCCCCATCACTCTATTCATGGAAGAGGTGTTGCTACCTTGCATGGACTGGGCCTGCACAGCAAGAATGAGACTGGGCATACACACGATGTCAAGGACTGACTGGTACAGCTGTAAGGCTGGTGCCATCACCAGCTGTGGTTTGGGTCCAAAGGGCTGATGGGTCGAAAGGGCTTGTCCTGCCTGACCTGAGTGATGGACACCATGAGGAAAAGCTCTCTGCCACAGCAAGCCAAGGCCAGATTCCTGAGGAAGCATCCCAGCTTCTCACCGAAATACAGGGGTGGTGAAAACGCTGTCATGGCTGATGGGCAGCTGTCTCTGAGCTGGCTTCCCCTGCTCGTCTTGAGTCACCTGCTCTGTGGTGCTTTCCTTTACCTCGTCCATAACCCTCTTGTGGAGAGATCACTGACTCCTTATAAACGGATCGATAGACCATAAAGAATGATCAGTAGGAAGATAAGACCTCCCTAGCTCATTGGAAATTATTTTACGATATTTCTGATTAATGGTTCCGTTTTAGCCATTTCAGTGCTCAGCCGTCTTCATTTGTTAGTGTTGATTATAAGAGTCCATGCCTTGCCTGAATCTGAGTTATTTTGACCAACAAATGTGAATTAAAATCAATAGAAATGTCATTAGCATCCCAGTGCTGTGAAAGATAATACGACCATTTCTCATGCATTCAGTTTATTAAAATTTGCTAAAGTGTGAAATATGTATGACAAGTAATGACGTTTTAATCTTTCACCAAGGTAACAATTGAAAGCTGATTGATTCCATTCAGTAATTATAAAATCAAAATGATGGAAGATTGTAATCAAGAAGGATTCTGTCTCATACTTTGTCACGCCTCCATGCAAGATAAAATTCTCATTTGTAACATCTCTTTTATCTGAAAAGAAATCAAACTCCTATTTGCCCCAGTTTAAATCTCATGGCTAGTTAGATTTTTTTTTTCCACTTTGATGAGAAGATAAAAGCAGCCTGCACCCACCAAGGGGCTATATCCTCATGTGTGCCATGGAACCTTAAAAGCTCTTTCTCCATTTCCTTGTATCCTGACACAGGACAGGGCTGACAGGATGACCGCGTTGTGTTGCTGGGGTGCTGGCAGATAGTTTGGTCTTTGTGAGACAACTGAACACCCAGTCCTTCCTCCTTCCCCTTCAAAAAAAGCAATGTTGGCTTCTAAGCCAGACCATGGAAATGTCCTCAGGGCCCGATGGGCTCTGTGGGTGGTGCCTGAGCCAGGCTGGGTGCACAGAAACCTGCCATCCCACCGTCCACCCAGCATCTCACCTGCTGCTGAGCAACCTCAGATGTGTGAGCCAGTCAAGAGGCTGAACCTCCAAAACTAACCATGAATGTTTTGCCTGAAGTTACCCAAAAGAGCTGAAACTCTGCTCTCATTTGGCCTTTCACTGTGATAGTGAGGTCCAGTAAGAAGACTGAGGCTCGGGAGACTTGGCTTTGTTTCTGGCTCTGACATTCATCTTCTGCATGGCCTTGGGCAAGTCCTTTCTCTTGTCTGTGCCTCCCCTTGCCCACACACCCCTCTTCTAAACTGCGTAATGGCAGTAGAGATGACTTACTGCAGTACCATGGCAGGTTGGGTCTCCATAAGTAAACAAACAATAAAGGCAGGATGGTGTATTTTTTTAAAAAAGATTCTGCTTGGCAAGAAATTGTGGTATATTGAGGTTTCTCCACTTCTGCTCTCTGCTTACCTTTGGTAGAAAGAGAAGCCTCCAGTCACCAGCCGGAGAACACAAACAACAGCAGGTGGGGTGTCCCAACCTACCAATGCAGCTAGAGGATAAATTATGAAAGGTCTGAAACCAAGAAGGGAGTCAAAATAAATCCAGCTTGTCTCTCCACTCACTTTAGACAGTCTGCAGACCAGACAGCTACTCAGAGATGTCCTGGAGCAGAAAGCAGTTTCCTCTCTGGGCTGCTTGTTTTTGACATCCAGGTTGGGGAAGCACTCAGCTATTTGTAAGTGTAGAAGCACATCTCTGTGAAATACTCACATTTTAGGGTAGAATGAGTGCTCTGCAATGAAATCCCAGATGCAGTGCAGTTGGTGGGTGGCCTCAGACAAGTTTTAACAGGCTTTGGAATAGGCCCCGAACATATCTTGAACGACAGGAGAAGGAAGCTTTGGTTTAGCCAAGTCTCTAAGCATGTGCTTAACCATTGAAATTAATGAGAGTTAAGCATATACTTGAGTCTTCTGCTGATCTGTACCTTAACTACTGAGTAACAAATACTGACCTGCAGAGACTGCATGAAACAGGGATATCCCTTTTATATGTCCAAGGGGGCATGCCATTTAGAATAGCATATTTATTTGATTTTCTAGTGACACATCGAAACCAGAATTTAGCCCTGTGCTCCTCGTAAGAGGGAAATTTAAAATTATTATCAACTGCAGCTTCTCACTGCAACATTTTGCATGATGCAGGTTAATGGCTGTCTGCTAGAAAAGAGGACTTCTCTGTTTCAGTTGTCTAACAGGATTTTTAGCATCCTGCTTGTTAGAAGGGTTATTTTCTTTAACCATATTGCTATAGGAATGCATCTTTTAAGCATCCTGCTGTATTATTTTGATGCAATGTCCTTACATTTTCAGCTTATTGTTTCTGGAATTCTTTTTCTCCTGACAAGAAGCGATGTTGCTGGGTGTGACTTTCTAACAAACCTTGATGGAAGATCAGGAAAAAAACCTAATATATCTGATGGCTTGATAATTTCAGGGTCAAAATGGATTTTAAGTGTTGATCTTTTGGCTCTTGCTGATGAATCTGTTTGACCGAGCAGCTGCTGTGTGAGATCTAGCCAGCAGCATGCACAGCACATGAGCAAAACAAAGGGAATGTGAGATTAAATTGAAAAAAAGGAAGAACAGCATTTCCTCGCCGTTCTGCATGAAGGCAGAATATGCACCGAGAAGATACAAACTCACTTTTCTTATTGGACCTATGGCCTCTTCCCCCCATCAGGTAACTTTGCTTTTCACTCTCTCAGACAGACCATTTCCCACTCACTGGTATACTTATTTATTAGTAACATTATTTGTAAAATGCTAACTTCATTGCCTGCACTGTTATGATGTTATCTCAATGTGCTTCTGTGAGAATGTAACAATGTCATGAAGAAAAATGGTGTAAAAATGATGTAGGTACATAAAATGGGATTGACAAAATGTAATAAATCACACTGGGCTGAAGAACAGAGCTGCATGTGTAATGAAATACTTCAGCATTACATCATCGTTTATGTAACATCTGGCAGTGCCTTGTATTTTAGTGCTGCTTTGAATCAGGATCATTTTTTCTCTCTGAGAAAAGACAAAAACAAGCCATTAGGTTTTGCACATAGAAAACCGGGAAAAAAAAAACCTAAAAAAAAAAGGAAACCCTTGAAAAATGTGTATGAGATTCCCCCGAGAAGTTTTGCCATCCCCATCTTGATGCAAATAATACAATGTCTGAGATACCTACAAAATAGTTAACATCCAAGCAGGATTTTTTTCAGTTTTATGAGAAAAACATGTCTTTAATGTGAAGGAGAATTTTTGAAGTTGCGCAGTTAATTTCCGCAAATTAGAATTCTTCTGATTTGCTTCATTAGACATACCCTGGGGCCAGGCTTCTTGTGAAAAAACAGGTGTGGATTATATGAACTTGAGTATTTTCCACAGGGATTTTTTTTTTTTTTTTCAAGGAGAATTGAATTATCTTTCTGCCATTGTGGACTCCCCATCCTGTCTCACACAGACATGCAGGTGCTCCTGCGGTGTGGACTCCTCCACCCAGGCTGCCGGCAGAGTCTCCCTTGTCCCTGGGGGAAATCGCTGTGCCCAGGTCCACCCAGGCTGCCAGGCAAGGTCAACATGATGTGCCACTGCTGTGTACGTTAGTTGAAATGTATTTAATTAGCTGTTGCAGTCAATGGAGTCAGAAATGGAGGCGTCTGCCACAAAAGTCTCTGGACGATGCCTGAATTTGGGTGAAGTTTTGCTGTGAATTCAAGGAGACTTGGGTTTTGCCTCCAAAGCCGCGGGTGGTGCCGGTGCGGCGGCTGCGGTGCTGTGTGTGTTGCGGCGAAGGCGCGGGCTGCCAGCCCCCCGGCAGCCGTGACCCTCTTCTTCCCCAAACCTTCAGAGGGCGTGGGAGTGTGGCATTGGCAAGAACTCGCTGTACCTAAAAATAGGCTTTTTGCTTTATCTTTTTCACTACTCCACTGTTCAAGGAGGAGATAGGACAGGCTGCCAAATCACTGCTTGTTTAGCTCCTTTTCAGTTAATCGAATATCATGCAGATAAGCCACTGTTACTATAATTGCTCTTCTCCCAGGGATTTTCATACGGTATATTTGTCCAGCAGTATAGGTCTGCCTGACACACACATAGAGATAGTTGTTGTAACCTTTATACTCCCCCTGCATATTTTGCTCGGATTGGTACAGAGTGGTGGATCTTGATATGCTCATGAGTAAAGTGCAATATAAGACTTTGGCTTTTCATGGTGGAAATGGCAAGGGGAAATGGAACAGCCTGGATACAACAGCTACTGCTGTAGGAACCTGATGCAGTGTAAGCACCTGGAATGCTTTGGTCCTTTCTAAGCAGTGGTTAGAGTTACTGAAAAGTTTGTTTGCTTCATTTTTTTAAACCAGCGTGACTTCTACTGGTTTTCATTTAGAGGAGAGAGGTGCTGATAGAGCATGAATGTTATTGCAAGCAGGACAATATGAAATTGGCAAAGGGAAAAGAGGAAGGCAATGGCCATGTGATTAAAGTGTAAGATTTGGAGTCGGGATGTCTTATTCCTATTTCTGATTTTCCTGCAGGTGACCTTGGGAAAAGAAATCACTATCAGGGCTGAAAGCTGGACATACACAGACACTTACTAGCATCAGGGGTAGCAGTTGGATATTTTAGGATGAAACCCCCTATTTCTAGCACCTGAGGTTTTTGGGTGAGCATGTTTTTCGCCTTCTTACAGGAGTATCATGACAATGCATAGTGGACCTAGGGATTTCCAAGGGGAAGGAGAAGCATTTTGGCATCTTAGAGGCATGTCCGTGATGTTTTTGATTATGGACATTGCAGGAGTGGAAACAGACTGTCACATCAGGGAGGTACTGGGCAGGAGCAGGGTAAGGTTTGAGAACTAGTGCTGGCAGAAGCTAAGCTTATCTCAGGGTGAAAATGGAGTTGTGGTGATACCATGTCAACCATCTCCCTCTCCCACGATGAAAAATGAATTGCCATAGCTTGAGTGACAAGCCTTTTCAGTGAGGCAGCAGTAGATGAAGCCTCTCCACAGGGATTTCTGCAAGACAACAGGTGAGATCTCCAGTGGACATAGCTGCTCCTTTGCATTTACAGTTTGTACCTGTGCCCCTCACGCTATGTCACAGCCACAATTTAAACAGGGTGATGGAAACTAAATTATCTAATGCTCATAAGGTTCTTTCAGTCCCTCGGGAAGGATCACAAAAATATGAGCTGACAATGCAAGAATATCTATAAGCATCAGTGAGAATTGGCTCTCAAGGAGAAAATAAGAGTTCTTATTTGATAAAATATTGGCCAAATGGGAGGTGAGATTTTTTTGATCGCTGATTTCTTTTCTTTCTGCAGCCCTGCCTGTGAGGAAACCTGGGTCCTCTCCTGGGCTGAGATGCTGTAGTCATACAGCAGTTCGTGTTCTCCTGGTTTTAACCAATTAAGTTCAAGGAAAGGCTCGCAGCTCGCTTTCTCTTCCATGCGTAAACCCATTCCTCCAGTGGTTCGGCAGCCAGGAGTGCTGGCCCTTAGCTTCATCCCTGTCCTCATGGGATCAGAGCCCTGGCATGAGGACATGCCTCCTTGTTGAAGACTAAGCTGTATGTCAGCAAAAGAGAATGAAAGACCCTCTCTGTTGCTGTTCTTTATTTTGCCCGTGTAAAGGGCATGAGCTGATAAGGAACTGTTGCTGTTTTCTGCTTTCTCAGAATAATTGCCCCTGTCTTCCTGATAAATGAGGGTGGGATCAGCCTCTTCCAAACAGGTTGCCATACACACTTTAATTTCATCTTGGTGAAACAGGTGATGCTAGTTGGCACCACTGTTCTAACTTAAATGCCTGAACAATATATGGCAGGGGCATCAAACTCGTTTTCACTGGGGGCCACATCAGCCTCGCAGTTGCCTTCAAAGGGCTGAAAGTAATTTTAGGACTGTATAAATGTTTGACACCCCTGGTATGTGAGCACTGGTCTATGTGGTCACAAACCTTGTCTGATTCAGTGTATGGCAAGGCTTTCAGGTGGTCCATTACTGTGCCGAGCAGGAAAGAGCATTTTACTCTTTCAACGGATCAGTAAAGTGCTCTAGATTTAGTCAAGCACTAGGGCAGGTGGTAACATGTACCATAGGGACAAAAAAATGAGTATGCCCGGTCTGCCAAGAATTTATAGTATTTCTGGAGAAGCGAGCGCAGTCACTTGCTGGGGAGAGGCTGAAACAGGCCAAGGAGCAGCAGTGCCTGGGTGGGCAGAGGCGCCGGGGCTGGCTCGCTCCTGCTGCCGGCCCAGGGACGAGTCCCTGTCCCCACAGTCACCAAGGTCTTGTGGCTTTGCAGCAAGGGCAAGACGCCCTTGCGATTTCACTCTGTGCAGGAGGAGATAAAACAGGAATTTTTCCATTTCTTTCAGCCTCTGTCTGTAATGAGCTTCGCAACCATGCCGCCTGTTGGGATTTACAACTAGCCTGCTCACATTTGTTTGCATGATGACTTGGCTCAAGTAAGGGTGAGTTGAGGCTAGGATCCAGGCACCTCCGGGCTGGCAGCCCTTACAATGGATTGGTCTCCCCAAAGCCAGTGCCCAAGCATGGCTCGATGTGCCCCTCATCTGCAGCAGCTGTCAGTGCCACCGCCACCGCCGTCTGCCCAAAGAGCTGCGAGTGACCGCTGAGGCCACACTAGCCTGTGGACAGAGGGACAGTGACCTACCAGCCTTTGGCCATTGCTCAGCAATCTAAGCTCTGAATAATCTTAACGAGTTAATTCACCACCTAGCAAATGTTTCCCTGCTGGCCTAACGGCTGAAGGAACAGCAATGGTTACAGGGCATGAATTTTGTATGGAGATGCATAACAGTGTCACTGCAGATTTGTAACACCTGTTTAGCATTACACAGATGTGTATCAATAATTTTTCTCACCGTTTCTACAGCATGAAGCTGCACTTATTTCCCAGATCTTCTATTTAATTCAGTAAAACAATATTCAACTACCTATTTAAGCAGGAGGTGGGGGACAAACAAGGCTGGGCTGGAAGGTGAATCGATTGGTAACAGCACAGCTGGCTGTGGAAAGGTGCCTTCAATGGTCTTTGTTCCCTGCCTCCCTTCCTCCCAATTTTGAGGAGCTGTGGGAACAAGGGAAAACAGAAGGGAGGCAAATCCTTTATCTCCTACCCTGGCCTCTGCCCAGGCTCCCCGTTCCCACGAGGCTGATATTGTTTGGCAAGCGTCTTCTGGCAGGACAGATATTAAAGTAAATAGCTATCATTGTCAGTTGGTAGGCTGAAGATTGTCACCAGCACACCATGTCACGTCCATGCAAAATATCCAAAGAATTTCTGCTGCCCAATATCATTCCCGCCTTGTTTCTTCCCTGCACTGGTTAGTCACGGTGACCCTTACTAAAGCTATTGGCCTATTCCTGATTGCTCTTCTATTGTGTTTTGTTTGCTTTGAGCTGGTGATGTTGGGCTGACACACGCCAAGTTATTCCTGATTTATTGCAGATGACGTCAGAATCAGAACCACTATTTGAAAAAAAAAAGTTTGGGATATATAGTCTGGCTATCTTTTCCCCTTTGTTCTCTGCTATTTGATGGTTTGCTTCCAATGTTCCTTCCTGCTGACTTCCAATAGAGGTTTCTTGCTTTATAAACAACTGGATTGATTTCCAATATGGACTTTTACTTCCTCGAAAAAAGATCTCCTCTAGGGAAATTGGCAGTTCTCTCTTTATATATTTTCTTATTTGGATTTACTTGGAGGGGTCAACAAATCCCTTTCTCTCTTATCCAATTTAGTTGTTTTAACATAATACAATCATTTTCTAAATCAAACTGATGGAGCAGTTCCTAAAGGCATTACACCAACTGTATATCTGGAATCATATTCGCCTTCTTTTATTGCATTAGCACCAGGCTTGAACTTCGCAAATTTGCATTGTGCTCTGCAGAAGTTCTCAGAATATTTCAAGCACTTTATAGCTGGAATCTGGTCTGTTTTAAACAGAGACTGGAGAGTGAATTGTAGAGCAAAGCTTGTGTAGAGACAAGATTTTAGTTTCATGAAACAAGTAGAAACCAGAATGAGAGAGCAAGAGGAGTGTTGCATTTGCTGGGAGGCACTGCAAAGTGGGTGCTGTTACAACACTGATTCTGGGTGTCTCACCAGTCTCTCTAAAAGGTTTTATTTATTCTCTTTGAAGAAGGTGCTGAGGAGGGTCTGACATACAGCAAGGAGGTATGAGCAGAGAGCGTCTGGGGAATGCACCTAACACCTGGGTTGTAATCTGGTGATGCTTCTGTGCTCACTTTGCAAATATGTCTCCTGTTATCTGAACATTGCCTTTCTTTTCACCATATGGGCTGCCACTATCAGACATCCTTATCAAGATACTCTTGTAATATTAATGTGAGGAATTTTCAAAGACAGACTCTCATGCTCATCTGTGCTTTTGAATACCTTCTCCCTTGTTCTTGTGTCATTATTTCAGTGACAATTCTTTGTCACTTGGAGCAGTGGGTAGTTTGAAACAAGCCGGCTAAAGCAAGCTATACAGAAAATAAGCCCAAGAATATACAGTGAAGGTCTGAGGGTGAAAAGAAATCTCAGACGACATCAGTTCAGGCAAAGAACAGAGTTCTCCAAGCTATGGGACAGCGAGGTACGCCAGTGCAGCGACCCTCCATGTGAACAGGACTGCAGTGTTTCTGGTCCCAGCGGCGTCTGCATGAAACCCTCCCAGTTTGTCAGGGCTTGGGACACAGTTAAACCACAGCCTGGCCGACTCCTTGCACATTACTGAGATCTGTCGCTTAGATGGTGCAAATCCCGACTTGCTCGTAACTGGATGCCTCAAGGCACAGTTAAAATCTTATGGAAGTGCCTGATTCCAGCCTGGTGTCGTTTAGTACTTCTTCCCACCTTCCACAGGAGAGACCTACTAATCCTTTTGTAACTTGTGTCCCTTTCACATGCATTGGTAGACAAATGGGTGCAAAGGAGGTTGTCTCAGTGCATTACTGGGTCCAAGAAATCACCTTGCAGAAGAGGAGTGTGGGGCAGTGAGGGGTAATTGCAATTGCAATTCCAGTACAGTGAGTTGGGCACACTGCAAAAGCATTTATTTCCAATTCTCTCTTCTCCGAAATGTCACAACCAGCTATTGGACAATAGCTTAACATCTGAAAAATTAATATCAAGATTATGACTAAATAATCGGCATGAAATAGCTGACAGTTCGAGAGCATTCTGTTTTAAGTGCAAACCTTGCATTTTAATAAATAAATAAAATAATAATTAAAAAATCCATTTTGAGGTCTAAACTGTAATTCTTGGAACGAGGTTGATTAAAAAAAGAAATCCATTACCTGCAAATCGTATTTAGATGAACTTCTGGGCTCCTGGCATAGACATGTAAAAAGAGACTCTTGGTATTTTTCCTGGAGGGCAGTTTCTGCCAGGTGTGGCAGGCGTTCCTGGGAGATATGAAATAGCCTTGTGCCTGCTTGAATTATCAAAGAAACCTGTCTGCTGGCCAGTGGCCAGGAGTTTTGGTGGTCAGGAGATAGTTTCTGATGGTTTGGTGACCCCTTCACAAATCCACCAAAGGGGAAAGTGTGCTCAGCAGAGGATGATCAGGAAAGGTACCCAGCCTGGGTTCCTTTGGCAATAGATGTTCATGACACAGGAGGTTTGGGGTCCACTGATACTTCTGTCCCTTTTGTCCTACCCTCTCTACAGTGGGGCTCAACTTCTCTCTCTGAAGAACTGGGCATCCTGTACTCTCCCTGCAAAAAGAAGTTAACTGCTCCTAAGTTAGTACCCCGTGGACTACATTTTTCCAAAAATTGAGAAGTTTGTGGTGTGGCAGAGGTGTGCAGTCTGACAGAAGCGGTTCTCACTGACAGTACACTAACCCTGGCCTTGCTGATGGCTGCAACACCCTCTTCGAGATGTTAATTGTTACTAACAGTGTTTAAAGCATCCTCTCAGTGCTTGCCATTGACTGCCCACATGAGAAATTTTACTTACAGTCCAATCTTTCCTTTATTATCGATTATATTAGGAAAGAAATGAAAAATATGAAACCAGTGTTGCAGAGAATAGGTCAGTTTATTAAGGGTCCCTCTCCAAATTGGCTGTTTAAAAATTCAATAGATGAACATAAAAAGCTGATCTTGGTGAGAAAAAAGCCCTCCTGCCATTTGTTCCCTCTGCATTTTATCGTCAGGCTTTGCAGGGGGACCACGAATTTGAAGTATGCTCGACCTCTCGCCAAATGATTAGTAGCATATTTTTCCCTCAGATAATCACATTTTGTTGCTGTTTCAAACTGCAACAAGGTGTCATTATCTCTCAGATGTATTTCCCCTTCCTATATATAGTCAATATAGTATTTCTCTGTGTGTTATGAAGTGGCTTTTAGATCAATATCCTAACACTTGGTGCTCGGGGTTAACGCAACTTATAAATATTGAAGGGGCTCACAGACCCCTGGCTTTGAGGAGTCCCTCCTTCCTCAGGGGCAGTCCCGTACGGACGTGCTGCTATCTCCCACACGTGGCCAGTGACTCAAAACAAGGGGATGTCCACCATGGCGTGGTGTTCACGGCCATTGGCTGGGGTGGGCGAAAGGCTGCTGGGGGCATTTTTTAAATTTGAATGGACTTGATGGAGAAAGGCAACAGAAATACCTGAAGTGTCGTATCCCTCATCTGTGCTTTTTTATGCTTTCGCCTTTCTGTATCATACATCATGGATAACCGAATGGTCAGGACCGATGGCAAAATCCGAGGGAGGGTTATGATAAAGTTGCATAGGGAAGGAAGGACTGCCCTCCTTCCCTGGAATATGATCGTCCTTGCTCGCAGATGGACCCTGCACTGATTGCCTTCCAGCCACAAGCCACTGCCAGCCTACACCGAATCGGCTCTTTGGTCTCCCCTGCGCTTATTTCAACCCGAAGTGCATTTTCGAAGGTGATAGTATTGTCCTGACAGAATTGGTACATCAGTACATCTGCTGTAGCAGGGCTGAAATGCAGAGACTGGGGAGAGCAGTGCTCATATCCAACACTTGGATGACAGACCGTGTGGCACAAATGGCAGGCCAGATGTGTGCCTTTTATGAGAACTTGATATTCGTCTCATACTCATTGCACCTGGGTAATAAGAGTGTGGACGGGGATGGGGACCATGCCCTCTTCTTCTCTGCTCCCCAGCCTTTGACTTACATTGTAATGTCGCCTTTAATATTGGTAGGTTTTAAATCCATAGTTATATCAGCCCCTGGAAATCAGCAGC
This sequence comes from Caloenas nicobarica, assembly GCF_036013445.1. Taxonomy (NCBI): domain Eukaryota; kingdom Metazoa; phylum Chordata; class Aves; order Columbiformes; family Columbidae; genus Caloenas; species Caloenas nicobarica. Next base: position 17,166,609 of record NC_088284.1, read on the forward strand.
AAACTGTCCTAACTGAATTTCCCTAACCTGCGGACCTCGTTCACTACTGTCTTCCCAGCACACAGATTTTCAGATGTCCTTGTTCCTTTAATGCAGTTATGAAAGGACGCTGTTTTGTATAACCTTACGAATCTGCTGGCGGGGTAGAGCATAAACCCAACACAAGCCAAATTTTTAAATTTTGGCATTTCTTCTCCAGACAGAAGTTAATTTACCAGCAGAGGGCTCTCTTTTTTTTTTTCCCCCCCCCCTCCTCCTTTGCCAAAGTTACCACGAAGCTTAAAAACAAGAGGATAGAGAAGATATGAAGCTGTCCATATCCCCAGAATTCAGGGCAGAGGTAGGCTTGAGGTGGGGTCTGGCTGTCTGAGTGTTCCAGGGGTCTCGCTTCTCCGCAAGGGGCATCTTGGGGAGGTGTGGGGCAGCACTTGGCTGTGGGACCAGTGCTCTCCTGGTGGTTTGCGCGCCAGGGATGAGGCAGCTGGTGAGGTTGCTGCTGGGATAGGGAGCAGGATTTTGGAAAACACATTGCAGGGCAGAATCTTCCCAAACCCGGCCTGGGCTCCGGCCAGCATCCTGGGGAGAGGACTGCCAAGCACAAGTCCCGTGGACAGTCGAGGGAGGGTGACAGAGAGGGTGGCTGCAGCCAGCAGCTCACCCACCAGAGCCAAGTGACCCAGCAAGCAGCAAGGGGCTCCTCGGAGTGCGGCGGGAGCAGTGACGTCCCCTGGGAACTCCTGGGAAGATACCCTGTCCCCGTCGCTCCCGGGGCTGCCCCTCTGCACGGCAGGCAGGGAACCAAGGCCCGCGTGGGGTCTCCTCTCTTCCCCCACGAGCCCTCTGATGGAAACCCAACACTCAGCACCTCGGGCTCGTTGCTGAGCGCTCAGATGCAACGCCTGCACTGTCACAGTAAATACTGATGCTAACACACAGCAAACACTAAATACTGCCTGTGAATAGCTTTTATTACTGGTGTAGTTGTATTTTTGCCCCTCGCTGGTGTGGTGGGAAGGCTGTTTCCCTTGCCTTCACTGCTTCTGGCAGCTCTTCATGTTCTTGGCTGCGCTGTTGATGGTATATAAAGCGCTGCAAATGATTTTGCTGTAATAGTTCCCTATAATAATTCCATGAGGTGGTGGATATTGGGATTCTGTTGTGATCCAGCTGTTGTACTTTTGTAATTTAAACATGTATATTTGCCGATAATATAAATAGTGAAGGAAAAGCATATGTACAGGCACACGTACACGAATCTGATTCCAAATGATTACAGGTTAATAATCTGTGTGAATATATATGAATCTGTTCGAAAAATAAGCTATTTGAACTCTCTATATGAACAGGGCATCTGTTTTATGTCTTATGGAATGCAGTGATTCTTCCAGTGGTAGAATGTGGGATACTTGCTATTTCAACTGAATTCTTAAAAATACAGAGCAGAAATAAAGTCATGAGAAAAAGGAGGGTTTGCAGAGGATTTGCAGAGGTCACAATGTTTATTCTTTTCATGTTTGTAGTGTAGACAGTCTTCCACTTCTGTCCTCTTTATCCTTTTGGTACATGTAGAACTATATCCCAAGTGGAGCTGAACAATAGGAATTTAATTTATCAATTAAATTGATATTTCAGGAAAAAATATCTTTATTATTTTTATTTATGAAATGTGAAAAGCAATGAAATTAAATGTGTTTTTAATGATGTTATAACCTGCCCTAATGATATCAGAACCTGTCTTGTAACCTCAGCTGTATAAGCACATGTAAAAGCTCTGTCAGGATATAACTAGGCCTAAATACTTGGGACTTTCAGAGGTGGTGGTCAGCTCTGGACCATTTGCTGGCTGCGTAGTGAGAGTGGGAGCTCTGGGGGCTTTCCTGGCCTTCAGCACTGGTGTAGGTCCCTGGACATCCCTGTGAGATAGCAGCTCTGTTTGCATGGGCAGAGGATGAGTCACAGATCAGGCTGAGGCGTTTGTCTCCAGGAAGTTTGTGGCTGAGCGAAACTCACGTCTCTAATGCCCCATAACAGCCTTCAAGGTACTAGGCTGTCCTGGACAGCTATGTGGTGCCCAAAACATGATTATTAGACGCCTACAACTTGTATAATCACCACTGTTGCTTGGAAGCACTGTATTTTCATAGACAATATGACCAAAATAAAGTTCCTTCATGGCTGCTTGGTGCATCCAGGCCTTTTGGGTGCACGCCGCACCAGAAGCGGCGAGTTCCTGTGATGGGAAGGCAGTTCCCTGCCATGGGCACTTCCCTGCCTCCGGGCAAACAAACGCCCGCCGCCACTTCATCAGGAAGATCGCATCTCATTTGCGGTGAAATTTACTGCCTTTGATGCCTTGAAAAAATGCCTCACCGCAGTGTAAGCATTGCTGGATGGTAGGCAGGGCTGCGCGGGCAGCGCTGGGGCTGAGCCCACCCTTGGCAGACGGGCGACCCTTGGCTGGGGCTGGATGCGGCTCACAGTTCAACCCAGCAAGATAAGCTCCTCTTTCCGGCACGGGTGGAGACCTGATACCGGTGCTCAGCATGCGTCCCGCGTGGGTATTTGCTAAATGACAGACTCTGCCTCTTATCACAATGTTGGCTCTCAGAAAATATTTTGAGCAGTTTTGTTTGGGTGGCAGATACAGTTGTTATTGTACAGTGCTTCAGTCATGGTGATAAACACGTTGCCTGTCCACTTGGGATATTTCATGCTCTTTTCTCTTTCTCCAAAACAATCTGTGTCTCTCCCTCTTTCTCTCCTAGTCCAAACCAAGATTTTTAGTTAAAGAACAGACCTGATTTTTTTTCCTTATGCAGCAAATTGTAATTCAAGAGTAAAACAAATCCACCATGAGAAGAACGATTGTTTAAACACATTAAAATAACAGCTTCCTTAAGCTAACTGATAGCAAGCCCTGCATACACTGTGTATATTTAGTACTTAGATGTAGTAGTACCAAGGAGCGGGTGGGAAAGTATATGCAGCCAAACTCCCTTTTCTCCATGTCCCTTCCCTTGGGGACTGCACGGCCACCACAGCTCTGGCAGTGTCAGCTGCACCATCGGCTCCCACCCCTGGCCCACCGGCACGTGTGTCCCTGCTGCATGTTGCACATCCATCTTCGCAAGCACAGGCTCGGGGTGCAAATGACCGGGGGCGAAGTCAGGTGGGCAGAGGCCTTGTGCGATCTGGCACAAACATCACTGCGGGCACTGGCCAGGCTGCGGGGCAAAGGCCATAGGGAGCAAGATAACTATGGGGCACGGGACCTTGAGCGTGATGTGGTTAATCACTTTGGCTGCTTAGCAGCTAAATTATGTGACAGTTATTAAACAATGTTAGAAATTGGGCCCTGGTGATTTGGCTGCTAGATCCTCAGCTTGCCTGGACTGCCATAGCTGGGAGAGTGCACTAATTTTATACCGGTGCCAGATCAGCTACAAACCTCCTATGGAAAATTAAGGGAAGAGATATCGTGTTCGTGTGGACTTGTGGTTTTAAGAATGAATGACAGCTGTCAGGCTGGGAACCAGCCCAGATCTTGGAGATGGCAATGCCTACACCAAATCCCCTAGAATGAAATTTGGGATCAGTGCATGTAAGCAGATAGAGTTGACATCTCTGAATGAATGGAGCATAGACATCAACTTTATCTCCCTTGGGCACGTCTGCTCCATGTTCTGTGGTGGTTTTATAAGTGAGAGCCTGTTGTTATGCCTACTGCTACTGCTGACAGAGAAAGATCAAATCCATTCAAGTAATACCCACCTTAATAGAACAGTGACAAATGAGGACCAAGTCAAAATATGCACACTAGTTTTAAAGAGGTCACTGGATGAAAGCTGAACCTGGTCAGAGTGTCTCGACAGATCTGTAGCCACTCAACAAGCCTGTTGGGGAATGGGATGTGTGCTTTGGATATTTCATCCGAATAATATTGGTCTTCGTTGTGGCATTTACAATGTCTTAAAGGAAAATACCAGTGATTTTTCAAAATTCTAGCCAGTTATTGAAAGCAGTGGAATTGCCTTTGGAAAAAAATGAATGTTCTATGTATGACACCGATCATCAGTCAGGCAAAGAAAGAAAGAAGAAAACCCAACAACCCAGGAAAGCAAATGGTGATAAAGATCCCAGATAAAGTCACTCTTCTCAGTGGGCGGCAAGTCTGATGAACTGAAATTGAAAGTCCTTCTCATTGATTTCACTGGAAAAAGTAATTGACTTTGAACTCTTTGAATAAGTTGCAATCTGTATTTAATTTCTTGTCCAAGGAAGAGAATGTCATTTTGTTTTTCTTGTGGCTCCTATTAGCTTTAATGTCAGTTGCACAGCTGAATCCCTTGCATCAAGCTCCAAATTTACCCCTGATGTCAGCGTGCTTAAGACTGAAACAAAAATCAGCCTTTCATCTCTCAGTTGCTTAAAGGATCATGCCATAATACCACATTTATTAATTCAAAATCTCTCTTGTCTGTACATGCACAAATGGAGCTGAGTATTCAGAGGAAAGGGAGAGAAAGTGTAAAGACTGTAATTTAACTTTTAGACATTAATGCAGCCTATTAACTGGAAATATTCTTCCAGTTCTAGCAAATGTGCACATTTTTGCCCTTGGGCTGCCTGAACAGAGAGATTCAGCATGTCAGTCTGTCAAGGTCACAGATCCAAACTGCTGACTTTCTTGCAGGGCCACGTTACCTCTTGAATAACATACATACAGAGTTAGGTATGTTGTCATCAGTTCCAATGTGGACGGGGAGTCTGCATCCAGCTGTCCCTTGAGAGCTTCCTCATGTGGGTGAGTTTGTGTGAGATCCTGTTGGCCCTGTGTTGAAACAACCACCTGAAGACAAAGGAGCGGTGCCTGGGTTTGTGAACCATGTTTTTGCTGTTCTAGTATGAAGAATGCGATTCTGATCCTGCAGAGCTTCCTGCAATAAGAACCTTACATGCTGTCCACATTACACGGGTATGTACAAGCTGTATGTAAAAACTCCTGCTTTCTTTACTTGTCACATTGACTTGCTTAGCTAAAGATTACTTGGAGGAGAAAACAGTTTCAATAATTAAACTCTAATGATTTACACTGGCAGTTGGGAACATTACACTTTCAATCACAAACACAGACAAGAAGATCAAAAAGCTCATCTAGAAAGACATCTTTATGGACAAATAATGAGTCTTGTTAAGTCAAGGCTCCAGACAGTAGTGTGTGCTGGAAAGGCAGCAAATGTTAGATACAAACCTCCTTGAAAGGTCCTTTAAAATTCCAGAAAAGTAAAACCAGACCATTGTGTGAATTAAGGTTGGGGGTCATTTGTTTGCATTTATCAACCTTTGTTCTGAAAATTAAGGCACAAAGGCAACCACGACTGTGAGCTTTTGGAGTGCTCTGGCAGGGAGAAGCCACGAGCCTGAGGTGTGGGCAGGAGAGACGGCCATGCCTGGGTCCCCAGCGAGGTGCCTTCTTTACGTAGCACAGAGCATCCCTCCCATGCTCATAGTTCCACAGCTATGAAAGCCTAAGGGAAAACCGGATGATAAAATCTATTTTTAAACGATGCCACACTATTTTTAAACACCTTTCCTCTTTAGGAGGAAGAAAAAGAAGAAGTGTGATCCAAATATATCTGCTTCCCAAGAGAATACGACTCTGTCTTTTTCTGTGCAGAGAATGAGAAGAAAACTTTTTTCCAGAAGATTTGTTGGTTTGCTAATCATAGAATCACAGGATGTCCTGAGTTGAAAGGGACCCACAAGGATCATCAAGCCCAGCTCCTGTCCCTGCATATGACAGCCCCACAGTTCACACCATGTGTCTGAGGGCATTGTCTATTTTCTTGTATATTTCTGATAAAAACGGAAGGCAGGCAAAAGTATTGCTGTACATTGTATAACATGGGGTTAGCGCATCCAGAGGAACCCAGTTCCTGCTCTGATCAAGATGCAGGAACAGCCTGGGTGTAGGTGTTTGTGTCTGACTGTGTGCAGCCCAATATTCTGTGCTGTTCTTCATTGTATTTATCTTCCTCACTTTTTGTGACAATGGACACAGATTTGCTCTGCTTAGGTAAATTCTGACAGCTAAATGCTGCTCCTAGAAGGACATTTTTGTACCAGTGGAGTACCAGTTCTGATCTTGCTTTTTATCTTTTTCTTCCTGGTTCATACACTCTTCTTTTAACATTGGTTGTATATTCAGTGCATCCAATTTTGTCATCATGTTTATCCCAAAACTGTTTTTGTCTTTTTCCTGGGCTTATCCCAGGAACTTTCAAGAACTTATTTTCTGTAGCCCTATCGAAGGTTTTGCAAGCCTCTTGGTACCAAGTTCTGCTACAGGTTCATGGAATTTTTCTGTTCCCTAATTAGGCTTTTTATTTATTTTTTGATACTATAAGCCGTCACGGACTGTTTTGTTTGAGAACATGACTCTTATCTCTAACCATGACAACGATTTTGATATCAATATTATTGTGAAGGTCATAGCAAAAAGCGCAATTTAAGAAGTTGTAGAGATGCTGCATTGTAGAGGTCAGGCCTATAGGTACTGCCCTAGATGGGCTATGTACAGCACTGCAGGGGCCAAGAATAACCTGAGTGGGTAACACCCACAGGTAATTTTTGGACACAAAGGTCCAAGATGGTATACCTGGAGTTGTTTTGACCAGCATTACCAATTTTACTTGAGGATCATTCAGGCTGCCTAGAACATCATGGCCTTCCAGCATCTCTTGTCTTCTGAAACAAGCCCTAAACCTTTTCCCGGAGCCAAGCCAAATTTGGACGCAGCCATTATGGTAAGCAGACGCGACTTGCCAGAAAGACTTACCTTTGTGATAAATCTGGGTAGTCTTCTCTTGCACAACAAAGGCACCTTCCTGACTTTGAGATTTCATCAGAGATCATGATACAAAGTTAGCTCTTTTGCAAATGGTTTCCCATGCACCATTGCTTCTGTGTAACTGGCTACACAGGCACCAGGCAGGTTTTACTATTAATTTTTAGTGCAGAGTTAAGATCGTGTGTGAAGCTTTTGATGCTCTTGACTGAGCACTGTTGCTTTGATGGCAAACAGATAATGCTAGTGGGCCATGGTTTTAGTCTTTCCCGTTGGAAAAGGAGAAAGCCGTAGAAGTGTCTGATGGTACCTTGCTAGAAATTACATATGCTGTTCCTTGAAGTCTAACCTGTTTTCTGTGTTCTTCAATGTATTCACGGGACATTTCCTTTTTATGGCACATACGTTATCAAATTATCTCAGAACCCCAGCTTCTGAGCTGTGTCTGTCCTCGCAGCCTGCCCCAAATAGGGAAGCATTTTTATCCTTACATTTTTTAAAGAGTGAAGAATTGCCGGGAAGGTATTAAGTGACTTGCTGAAGATCACAGAGCTATTGTAGACTGGGAAATCCTAAATCCGAAACACATATGGTAACAATTATATCATCCTTCCTCTGAGACTGTATAAAGAGACACTTTCTAGCAGGGAGGGACAGCCTTACCAACAGGCTGATAACACATGGACGTGTTTGCCTTGTGGGCCTGGTGTGACTTGGCAGAGCCCTTGAGCATTGCTTCCAGCTCTTGAACAGAGCCATTCAGTGGAAGGAAATCTGTTTTCCTCCATGGTTCTGCTCCTGAGGAAATGTGATTGGAGGCAACAATCAGCAACAGGAGCTTTGGTGTGTTTTTTTAACTGGACTATTTGTAGCCACAGGTATGAGACATAGGCATTTACCATGCATCGAATCATGTTTGCTGGCTGCATTTTTATTATCTCCTGATAATTCTGAAGCAGCAAAAAAAGCTATGCTTGTTCACCCATCTCTCATTGCGAAGCAGCAGAAGTGGTCACCAATTTGAATGGTCACAAACATCTGATTTCCACAGTTGGGTCTAACCACGATTTTCTGAGACACTCCTTGGATGAGAGGACAGATTTTCCAGCAAGGCCTGTCTGCGAAGATGTGGCACATGCAGGTTGACTTCACACTTTATGAAAGTCTTCTAAGCCGCCTGCCTTTTTTTTCTTTTAATATTTGGAAAGCCCATGGACTGCGAATGGACCGGCAGGTCTGGAAGAGTGGTTTGCCATGGGGAAACTTCGCAGAGTTGGGGTGACTGTAATGCTGTGATCTGTCCTAAACATTTTCAACATTCAATATTTTTATCAGTAACCCTTTTTCCAAAGGTAAAATAGCTTCTGTTTAAATTTTTATGCCACCACAAGGATTAGTGGACACCACAAGGGTTAGTAATTATTCCTGAGAAGAGCATGCTCAAAAGTGCATCCATTTAAACCAAGTAAGTTTCAATGTGTTAAATCTAAGTCATACATCAAAGGCAGAGGACTGATGTCCTTTCTTACCAAATGGGCAGACACCAGATTTGACCTGGGCAAAGTTAAGGAGGTGGCTCACCTGAAGGACTTAATCTTCTCAAAAGGTTACGGAGAAGCTGCTCCCACCAGGCTCCCTCACTTTAGTGCATGCAGAATCTGGGATCAAAGCATTTGCTGTTTTTGTTATCTATCAGAGAGGTGATTTACTTTTGGTGAGTAACACTTCTGTGGGGAGAGAGTAGTAGCTATTAAAAGAGTATTTAATGTAGCGGAGAAAGGCATAATTGGCTGGAACTGTAGTGCAGGACGGATGGTATTTTTGGAGTAAACCATGGAGAAAGGAGATGAAGTTTCTGTTTCCTGATATTTTCATACCAAGACTGGATACCCAGGCAGACCAAAACATCTCAGTCAGACCAGAACAAGCTGTTCTTTGGCCAGATGCAGCTGTGGGGCTCTATGGGGCAGAGCAGTGAAGTGGAGGATCTGCCTACCTTGAGGATCTTGAGGACTTATTGGTAATGAAATGAATCCTGCCCAGCATCCTCTGTAGAGCAGATGGTTCAAATTAAATTGGCGCAACTTTTTTTTATAAACCAAATTGTAACTGTCCCTACTCAGACACATCCTCTAAAGGACAGTGTCTCTGTACCCCAGCAACTGCTCAAACATCCTGTCCGCCAGATGTGGCAGCCACAGGCAGCTGTGCTGTCACCCTGCGTGGTGCCCCGCAGAGACCAACCTCACCGTCCCTCCAGGTGGCAACTCACTGTGCTGGTCTGCTGGGGCTGCTGCCCTGCTTCCAGCTTTGAAGGGAGCCTCTCTAGAAATAATTTGGCATCTTTATCAATTAAACTCGTTATGTGTGTGGTTTAGTGAGTTTTAACTTTTTACGTTTTGAGTTTTAACTTGTAATGAGTTTAATTGTTATGTTTGTGATTTTAATTTCAAGACTGGCATACATATGGGGTCAATTTCTTTAATCACTTATTTCTAAGAAACATACTCATAAGTAACATCAAATAAGATATTTCTTTTATACCAGTCCTTATACAGACATGGGTAGAAAACAATAAAGTTTAGAAGTAAGCATCCCCACACAGACAACGCAACCAAAATGTACGCTGCAGACAACAAACCAGTCACAAAAGAAGCTGTTTTAAATATTCCACCGTCTAGCAATTAGAGGAGATTAAAAAGCATGCAGCAGGGGCCAGCCCATCAGCCAGTGATCAGACGGACCCTCCAGAAACTTCTTCCTGAAGGGAAGAGCTGGAACCCCGAGCAGAGCCTCTGGTCAGGGGTGAGCACAGGCTGGTGGCCATGCCCCGTGTGTGCAGGTGGGACATGTCTGGGTGTGCAGGTCCAACAGGGTCACTGCCCTCTGCACTGGCTGCCGAGGCTAGCACAAAGGAAATGTCGCTATATTTGACAGGAGCTAAAGGTAACACAGACACACAATTCAACGCGATTTCAGTCTGGTATTTACCCAAGTAATTTACTTTTTGCAATTGTGCCCAATGCTGTTGGTCACCTGGGGCTGCGTCTGGTGGTGCTCCAATCCTCAGGGGCACTGCAAAGTGCCTGCGTTTCCCTGTTTTGGCTGCAGACGAGTGTCAGCAGGTAAAGGCAGAATCATCCAGGAGAGCGGGCAGGAGGTGCCGTGGGCTCGCAGGGTGCAGGGCTCGCAGCTGCCGTGGTGAGTTGGCACAGAGCAGCATGCTGAAGGCTGCCTTTGCAATAGGGCTTATCAGTCATTTCATGATGGATGTTCCCATCTGCATAAAGCAAGGAGTGATATTTATTCTCTTTTTACTGGTACCTTTAACTTTTAAATAGAATGGAAGAGAATTTGGTTTTATATGGCTCCTCTCGCACTTCTCTATTGCAAAGCACTTTTACGGAGCAGTTAAGTTAGGATATAGTGCTGGCAATGCAATGACTGTGGGCAAATGGGGCAGTCTGAACTGCACCATATATCACTGCACCCACCTCCACTGCCTGTGATGGGCATGTGCTTTGATCTTTTTTAATAGCTATTCTGTACCTGCCCTTGATTTTGACCGACTAAATCCAGCCTATTAAATCTGTGCCTTGATCCTTTTCTTAAACACCTTTTTAAAAGGCAATTTAACACTTGTTAACGTTGCCAGATTAAGGTAGGTTTATGGAATATGCAGTTTTTATCCCCTAATAATGACACCAAAGCATTCAAGCTTCAGGGGGCTTGTAAGAAGCATCAAATCAGCAGCCAAACTCTGCTGAGCTTTGCCTGTCCACAGGGCTTCTTTGGGAAGACTGGCGTGATTTCATGTCCTTTTCTTGTAAACAGAAAACACACGGCAACGCCATTTCCTCCCAGACAGCTTTGTTTACCTGTGCAACGCTGCGACTCCTGCGTGTCGGGAGGTGTGCAGGTGGCCGCTGCAGCCCCACGGGGAGCCCGCTGTCGCCTCTGCTTCCTCCGCGCCGGCGGGGATGTTGACACCAACAGCAGGGAAGCACCACCCGGCAGCTCCCCAGCTATCGGAGTTGCCTCAAACAGCCAGTTTCTGGAAAACCAAACGTAGTTTTACCCAGCTTTTTGACCTGTTCAGTGCTTCAGAGCAGCAGGTGGTGCCTTCTCATTAAATGTGAGCTGAGGCTGCAGCAGCTGCATAAAGCTTCGAGGTATTATTCACATAGAAATGCCAGCGTATGAGTTTATACAATAGCCATATACTCGTAAACACACTACTTCATACCAGGTTATAACTCTTGTGGTGATTTTTTGTCCTCCCCTTCCTGCCTTTTTACTGGAAGAAATAATGATCTCAGGAAATAGGGTATCTTAACTCTGAAAAATCAGCTGAAAGAAAAAATAACTAAGTGTGTGGTGGTGTTTTTTTAAATTTTTATTTTTAAAGTAAAGTAAACCCAGCATGTTTAGGGCTACTATAAAAGGAGAAGGACACTGTATTCCAGTGCAAACCAGTAATGGTTAAATTCTTCTCTCAGACTCTCACAAATCAGAGTAGCCCCATTGACTTTAATAGACATGCTGAAATTATGCTAGTGTAGTCAGCTCATTTTGGCCCTACAAACTTGGCATTTTCATTGCAGATCTGATCCAAAACCTGTGGAACCCCTTGGGAATCTTTGTATAATGGGACTTGGATCGGATGGTATAAGTTTAACAGGAATCATAATTAGCTCAGTTTGGTATTTGTGTGGCTCGTAATATGTGAGAGAGCCACACGAGCCAGCTGGAGCATTGGTCTTGTTGCTTAGAATGGAAGTGAAATCATGAAGTCTTTCACTTAGTCCACCTAATTGCAATCAGATGGTAACTACTTAAAGTAGTTACCAAGCAAGAACAAGCTTTGGGCATTGACCTCACATGATGAGTTCTGTCTCCTGCTGCTGGGTCTCTAGAGAAGTAATTATCTTCTTTTACTTCTCGTTAAGTCTTGGCCATTCATAACACCCATCTTGCAATGTTGTTGTTGTTAATTGCTTTTAGTGTTTTGTATGCTACAGGAGTAGCATTTTCTTGCCTACTATATTTGCTTAGTTCATTATGTTCTGTGCATGTCATGAGCAGGAGGACCCAGAGGTCATGAAGCCTGTTTCTGACCTCATTTACATTGGAGTCGCATCAATAGAATTTGATGAACTTTAATGAAATTATTCTTGATTTATAGCAGCTCAGCATAAGTACAAGGCTGAGATTTACTGTAATTCTGTTGATCTGCTAGAATGGCATTGCTCACAGTGAGGATGGGAGGGAGCTGTGGTTGACATATATGAAGATTTACATAATGGTTCTTTAAAATGGCTGTTCATGCTCAAAAGGAAAAAATGTGTTCATCAAGGATTTGCTGGAGATATTATACTGGTGTCGATGGCAGCAAGATTTAGCACAGTGTATTGCATGCCTGGAAGCAAAACAACACATAAACAATACATGCATCCCTTTTCCAAAATCCTTTTACTGTAGAAAATGTCTGTCGCTTTCTGTATTGATGGAAGGAAAACAGCTAACTGTGAATTTGTATGAAGAGAAGAAGCCTTTTTCTAGTCTTCATCTAAGAAACAAGCAGATGAGGGGAAAGGATGCTTTTGTATCAATATCACACAAAGGATAATGAAATTGGAAATAGATGCATGATTTATTGTTCCTCCAGCAACACAGTTAGGTATATGGGAAAATTGGCTTTCAGTATATACAGCAGCTGCTTACATAGCATGACTAAAGAAGGAGCCTGTGAATATGAAAGGTCCCAGATGAATGAGGCCTGAAATGGAAAACCTCTATTGCTATAGCAGACGGGATTGTGTGGCATTCACGTGTCTTGCCAGTAATTTGCCAACATTTCTATTTGATCTTCGGCTAGCAGAAGCATTGATATTGTAGGCTGTAAAGGCCACTTTCTCCGCCTGCCATCTAAACTGTTAAAAATCATTATGTTCCAACCATCCCTTTTTCTATGTTTCAAGCAGGAAAGCCATCACCTGAGGAATGGGGAGGATCCATGGTGTAAATCCTGTGCAAGGTTCCACATCACTGACAATACCAGAGAAAATACAAGATGCATCTCTCGGCTGCAGGAGAGCTGTTTCTCCCTAACGAGGAGGAGGGTGCCCTAAATCAGTCAGGAGCGGGGGAGTATTTGCTGGTGGAGGAAAGCCAGACCCAGGAAGTGCAGCCCCATTTGGGAGGAGACGGTCCCATTTCTGACACGTTTTCTGGCTTTGCCCCCGTGCAGCTGCCATGCCTGCAGAGGCAAGTTCCCCTCTCTTTTAAGTGAATGACCACAGACTATGGTCACACTCTTCCAGCCCTCTCTTTTTGTTAGGGCGGGTGGCAACCATCTTCCCAAGAAAGATGTTGGTGCTTGCAACTCAAGACAGGAAAACAACTGAAACCTTGAAATGCCGCATGAAACTGGAAAACCTTGTTTCCAAACCTGATTTGAGACCGTACCATCCTGCTGGAGATATAGTCTCTCTATGCCAATGTGCGCGGTGGAGGGAGAGGCTTGGGTGTGAAGGGCGCACGAGCTCTTAGTGAAGCCCCAGCTTGTGACCAGGTGTGTGGTGCAATTTATTCTCCGTATTAATATTCCTTGGGCAGGCCCTGGAACTGTATCTGTTTCTTAGATCTCTCCAGTTAATGAAATGGCCAAATACAATCATCTGGCAATAGAATTGCACTTCAGCAATACAAACAAAAAGACACTAATTTACATTTGTGCCAATACCGTTAATGTAAATTGGTTGTCAGGTATTTATGCTAAAAAGCTGTAATACAAAGCATAAAGGTAGTTTTATTAACTACATTTTGCCCTGTGAAATCCATGCTAGAAGGCACACTTTGCAATCAGTGATTTTCTTTTCTCAGGCAATATGGTATTTGCTCCACCTAATTAACATATTTATAAACAAATTACTATCCCCTTTTCTGTGCTTTGCATTTTATAACACATCACTGCTATGAAGTTAATAGGACAACTGTGTGCAATGCTTTTTTAATTCAATTGCAATGTTGGATTGTTCTTTACACTATCATTCTAGTCTATATGTACGAAGGGGTAATTAAAGAAAAAATGGCATTTACAAACAATTATAATACAGGAATAACAAGGAGGGAAATGGGTTTCAATCATAGCTTTTTAACAGGGATGTGGGGAGGGACGGGGGTAGCAGGAAACAGAGCTGCAACTGATTTGCCCTTCTAGTTTTAGTCTCTTCATGCATCTGGGGGAAGATTTTCTGGGGTGCCTGGGCCAGATTTCCTCTTCTGCAGTGCTGCAATGCCCACGCTAATGGAAGGAAGAGTGGGACAGGGAGTGGTGGTTGCCTTCACAGGTAGAATGTGACCTCCCTGCTTTCTAGCACAGCCATTTCAGTGCTGTCCTGCATTGCCCAGGTCTCCTGCTGGGCCTCTCTGCAGCACTTGCTCGGCTGCCAGGTCCCGTGCCCCACCAGTCAGGCACGCAGGCAGCCGTGGCCAGGTGAAGGGAACAGGTAAGGCTGCTGGGAAGGAGAGAGGAGAGGTGGCAAATGGCATGCTATTTGGAAAGAATTCCAGAGGTACAGTGTATGCATGTAAAGAGGATCCTCCACTGTTGCTATAAGCACCTGTGTAAGTGGCAGCACAGATTAAGAAGTTGCATGAGACACCCAGTCCCAAACATCCCAGGTAATGGTATCACTGAGGCTAAATTTGGACAAGGCTTTCTTTTGGCAGCAGAACCAGCTCAGCAACTCTGACCTGCTCTTGTTGTCCCCGCTCTCTTGGCCAGCAGGGCATCACAAAACCAGCCCCCCCGACACGCAGCCCAGCAGAATGAACCAGCTCAATTCAGGCTGGTCTCACAATCCGGTTGTGCCCACCCCAACCAGCTGCCCTGGTGCAGGTGAGGGGCTGTGCGAGGGCTGGGACCCTCAGTGGGATGAGGAAGGTGTGGGACTGGCACTGACACCAGGAGCTGCGTGGGCTGCGTGTTGGGCAGAAATGACTTTTACTTCCCACTACGAGTGATGGACATTTGGACCAGAGGGACATCACGGGCTGTCTGTCTGGTGGACCTGAACATCTGCGGATGTTGCAAATTGGGAATTGATATGAGGAGGGCGACACCTGGGGAGGTTGGAGGGCCAGGCTGTGTGGGCACGCTTGCCAAAATGCTCCCAGGCGGTGGTGGGGGGAGCATGGGTGCTCAGCTCTTCATGTTCCTGGGCACAGCCCCTTCCCAATGTCAGGGTGGTCTGCCCGAGCGAGCACCCGTGCTGCCCTCAGGCCTGCCCCGTCACCACCGCAGTGTCCGGGGATGAGGCTCTGTTCCGTTTCTCTGCCAGGAGGAACTGCATCTGAGAACTGGGTGTTGATTCCTTGGCACGGGAGCACCTTCGGGATGTTTTGGACCTGAGGAATCATTTTGGGCAAACAAATGGTGCTGGGGCGTGGTTTGAGGTTATCAGATGAGCCTCTCTCAGTCACCTGCTCTTTCAGAGGTAGCGCTTCAGGCCTGCAAACCACATCTCCTGGTTTGGCTTCACCACCACGCAGGAGCAGATTCAGCCACGTCTTTGGGTTAGTTGCTTACCATAGCTGCCCCTTTGTCTGAAGCTCCTTTGAGGAAGGCAGGAATGAGAGATGAAGGACGCATGCTTTTTCTTTTCCAGAAATTAAAAGAGTTTTTAATTCAAACAAAACTGCAATATCTCTAATAGCAACTGTGTATTTGGAGGTCATTAATACTATTTCTTATTTCTGTAAAGAATGCATTCTGAAGAATGAATATAACTTCAGTTTAATGAATTCACTTATTCCAGTGGAATTTCAGTTTTACATATCGGTATTAAAAGTTAGCATTAAATGATTTCCTTAAATTACAGTGCCATCTAACCCAACTATGTCTGATCTCTAATAGGCCAATGTCAGTTATTTTAAGTCAAATTAGGTAGTTTAGAAAAGAGGGAGGTAAATCTATTTTCTGTGCAAAGAGTTTTATTAAGTTGTGGCTAAATCATAGCTAGCAAGTAGCTTCTGTGCGTAGGAATATTTTTAATCCCAAGAACACAGACATTCTCCGTGTGAGGATGTATAGGAGGGTCTGAGCATATATATTGCATGACACAAAATGGTCCGGTGCTCCAGTTGTTCTTGTAAGGAAGAGCACTAGGCTATTTTTTGTTGTGAGTTGATAGCAGAGGCTCGTTGGTTGTTTGCATTCAGTGACCCTGCAGTAGGTCGTTCTCAGAGGGTTGTTTTTGGTAGCTGGGGAGGGAGTGCCGTGCTCCCCTCTGGCCCCCTGGCTGGGAGTCACAACACTGGCGGCTCTGGCTGCAGGGCAGAGCGTAAAAAACAAGTTAATAATTGACCTAAGCTCCTTGTTTTTAATTCTTAGGACTACAGACATAGAAATGATAACATCTGTTTTTTAGAAAAACTTTTTTAGAATCAATAGAATGTTTTTTACATCTCTGTTAAAAACAACAACAGAAACAGTAGGTCAAGGAATGGATGATTTGCTGTCTATTTTTAACAAGCACTCTTAAAAGAAGAAGAGATCAGACACTGCTAGGGGAGATCATGCGACATTCAAAAAACTTTGTGAATCACCCGCGATAGGCTGAGGCTGCCATTCTTTGTATGACTTTCCAAGTTCACATAAAGGTTACATGGCTACCGAGATGAAAAGCAGTCTCATCTGTTTTTTTCTACCACATCCTTTTTCCATTACGAAAAATGAGGATTGTGATGAATCATGTCTTCAGCTGAACATCAAACACAAGACTGAAGTCTTCACTGAGTATTAAATATAGATGTGAATATAAATAGAGAAGAGAAGGTTATTATGTAGGAAGGAGGATAATAGCAAGGCGCAAGTCAGGTCTTTAACATGTGCTTTCTCTCCCCTTGGTATCCTACATTCTTTTATCTTGGGAGAGGAGGAGAATGTGCTAGTATGACCCTGGCACAGGCTATAGGTTCATATCAGAAAACTGGAGATGAATAGTCACTGTAATCTGTGAAGCAATCATAATTCTGCTCTGTCTGTAAATATCTGAATGTTTTCTTCACCCAGCTTTGTTATCACACTTCTTCCTCCAGCAGTATTTTGTGTTATTACCAGCACATACAGCACAGAGGAGCCCCTGAGTGTAAACTTGTCTCTTTCATTAAGGCACCCCGTTGCAGAGAGCCTGCAGTTGAACCTGGTCTTCCCACCAGCATCTCTGCCCAGGACCTCCAGGATCTGCTCTTCCCTCCAAGCCCTGTGCAAGCCACCACAAGCAGCGCTCTGCTCTCCATCATTTGGCCCAGGGTGTGAGCAGCTCTTGTCTTCTCATGCAGATTTGTTCAAGTGCACCTGTTTAACGTGCTGCCACTATGGTCTGCAACAGTGCAGTGTTTGTCTTGCCGGGGGACTCCTCGCTGTGTCTTGTTTGGAGGCTGTGTCTCCAAAGGCCTCAGTCCATGTGCTGGATTTCAAGCCTGTCACACAACAAAGTTCGGTGATTTCTCTCTCCATGTGTATTTTCTGGTTATAAACCGTGAGACCACTGCCTTGGCTGCCCCTCCAGCTACCTGGCTTGTTGCAGATCCTGGTGAAGGTGACGGACTGTGATGACCCTCTCAGAGTTCGGATCAGCTGCACCGTTGCTCACAGTGTCAGCTGTGGCTGTAGCACAGTGCGGGACGCAGCACCCTGACCTTGTCTTCTCTGTGCTCCCACCAGGCCTTTCCTTCAGAGGACTCCAGACCAGCAGGGAATGAAGCACATGGAGGGAATCCTGCCATGGGCCGAAAATGGGATGGGCTGTTGGTCCGGCATGTGTGGCTGGAGGGCAGGACCTGAGAGGTGTATTAGAGAAGGTAAATGAAGACTTGCATGGTGTAGGCAGCCGTTTTGACCAGGCTGAGGTCACGCCAGCTAGCTTTGTCTTGGCGAGGAGACACCTGTCACTCGTCTTCTCTTAGACTTTGGCTCCTACTGTATTTGAGTCTGTATCCAATCACTGTTAGCCCTTTTATGGGACGTTTCAATCATCCTTCTCTTCTTCTTCTTTTATTGAGAAAATACCAAATGCCCTTGCTCATTAAACTATCCATGCTACTCACCTTGCTTCACAGATTACCCAAATTATATTGCACTGAAATAACAACACATTTGTACCTTTTAAGGGTGGAGTTGGGACAGTCTTCCTTGTGACTTTGTGGAGCTCTTGGATGCAAAGTTTTAAAGATCTGATTCATGTGCTTGTTCAAAATTAGAAACTTAATAGCGATCAGTCTTCAATGATTACAAGTAGTATGTAACTCTAAGTCAAGACATGGAACTTCTTCTAAAACCATTTAACACTTAGGAAAGAGAATCAAAAGTCATAGTTCAAATACAGCCCCGTCACTGAATACATGTAAAGATAGAAAAGGGTCCTCTAGAAAGTCTATGAGGATATTGCTAGCAGAAAAAAAGTCACATCTACATTTCATATATACGTCTTCAGTGGATGTCTTCAACAAGCAAAAGAGCCCTTAATGACTGGGCTTAATTGTTAATCATCAACACCATTGCACCATCTGTCCTGAAGTGGTAATTTTCTGTGATAGCTATATAATGCCACAACATCAGTGCTCTTCAAACATCATGATACTGAATTAATCATGAAGGAGTTTTCATTAGCACTGGAAAAAAACTGCTTCAATTAAAAAGACTTTCTTTAAAAAAATAACTGGTCAAGGATCGTTTCAACCTTTCAAGGAAACTGAAATACATGTGATAAACTCAGCAAGGCTGCTGTGCCCTGTGCTGGTCCTGGCCCCTCCAGGCATTCCTATCGGCACTGTCTCTGGTCTTTCCCTGGAAGTCCTTTTTGCTTCAAACTTCTCACTTTCTCCCTTATTTAAGCCTTGTGTTAGGACACAGCATTCCCTCCAGACTCTTTGCTCAACTCTAGCTGCTTATAAAGTCAAATCTCAAATATGTTCTGCCACAAAATGATTTTTGCTATGTACTTTCCAAAAACTTGCCAATAGGTCTACTTTGATGATGATCGCCAGTGCTGTTCATCAGAAGATGAAAGCTTCTTATCAAAAAGGGAAAAAGAGATACTAGTAGGGTTTTGAGGTGTCTCTGTTAAGTTGTTGGGGAATACAGAGTCCAGGCAAAACGCTGTCTGATCTCTTCAGTACCTGCCAAAAGTTTGAAGCTGCTTGCACTGGCAGTCCAAGCTAGCTGAAGCCTCCGTGGACACAGAAAAGCACAGAAGGAGAGACCTAGTAACTCCATAGAGACTAGGGAAAAGGTATATTTCAGCATATTGCTCAGAGGTAGAGGTACAGCAACCATTTGAGATACGCTGAAGTCAAGCACATGCATTCTGGGCAACATCTCTGAAATGAACTTTCTGTTTCTGATCTGACTTGATGAAGATGCGTGTAACTATTAACATGCTATGACTCTAATATCTGTGTGGTTTTACGGCCTGTGAAACCTGTGAAAATTTGCAAGTCTGGAAAGAGCCTCAAGAACTTACCAAGCTCATCTCTTTCCACTGTTACAAAATGGGTTACTTTTGTTAGCACCCCTCCATAGGAGGCTTTGCAGGCAGCATTTGCAAGTGAGTTGTGCCAGAGCTTTGCCATCCTTGCTCCTGGAGAGCTGCTCTCAATGTCTAGCTTACATCCAGCCAGCTTGCTGCAGTACGCCCACTCTGTCTGGTTTGTTCCACCATGGACATGGGCGGAACATTCCTCTTTGCTGTAACTTTTTATGTGTTTGAAGTTGAATTCCCTGCAGATGCATTCTTGATCAATGTTTTGGAGATAACATTCTCCACAAGTTGGGTGCTCCAAGGCTTTGAGAAAGGCAGTGGAAAGCAACAGCTGTCCAAACTCTTCTAGCCACTGCTAATAAACTTCCCACTCTCAGTCCTGGGCTGTCTGATGGCACACGCAGTGCAATGTTGGAGATGGAAAGCCCCTTTGGCACAGCCCATGTCTTTTCCTTGGCTGGGTGAGAGTGGCTGCCTGTGGATCTGTCGGGCTGCTGTGATGATGCTGAGGTGGCTCTGCTCAGTAGTGCTGCCCAGCCAGCAGCCCACGCAAACCTATGATTTTCCTCTTTCCCAGTATCTGAGCACACGGCCACCAGTCATGTCCAAAATGGCTACTTATGGCCCAATTATCACTCCCTGCTGGACTTCATTGTTACTATTGGGGGTCAGCTATCAGCATTTTGAATTTCAGTTTGCCCAGCAATTGTAATACAGACCTTTTCTCGTGTCTTGTCCTTTCCTGCTTATGGTGTGAGATGTAACAACATTAAAAAGAGTGTACTAAAAGCAGAGTCAGGCTACCTTCTGTGCACTTAAACACACCAGGATAAAGTCTGAGCATCATCAGGACATGAAATGACCTTATTACAGTGATTCTGTATTTGAAGTCTTAATTTTTAAATGCTTCTTTGTTCTATAGTTGAAATTGCTCACACTAAGAGATAATTACTTCTGCCCTATTGAGGAGACCCAGAGACGAACCCAGGAATAACTCCACTGACAGTGGGATCACTTGCCTGCTGACAGATTCCATAAAATTTTTTGTGTTATGTACAGGGAAGATCCTGCAATGTATGGTATGTCTGGCTGTATCTACTACCTAATTCTTGAAGTCACTAAGAAAGCAGAACAACTTCATTCTTCTGCTGTAGCTTTTTAGCTTGGCTATCTATTGTCTTCCCTGGAAAAGCCCAAGAAAAGGGATCTTGAGCTCTTATGGGCTTTAATACGTATCCCAGGGTTGAAGGTGAGATCCAGGCACCATGAGAGATGATAAATCTATGTGATTTCATCAGGCTGAGGACTTTTCCTTGAAGGGTTTTCTAAGGCTTATCCGAACCTGCTTTTGAATATCAGAGCCTGGATGTTTTGGAGCACCCTCATGGTCCCCACCAGCACAGCAGGGGAGTCAGCATGCCCCCCTAACACAGATATCGCACTTTCTCATGTTTTCTCACTTGAGTTTACCTACTGATATTTTTCTCTCATTTGGTATCATCTCTTTTTCTCTTAAATCTCTCCTGATATCAACAACAGTCACTTTTCTGCAGGAATCACAGAATCACAGAATCACAGAATGTTAGGGATTGGAAGGGACCTCGAAAGATCATCTAGTCCAATCCCCCTGCCAGAGCAGGAACACCTAGGTGAGGTTACACAGGAAGGCGTCCAGGCGGGTTTTGAATGTCTCCAGAGAAGGAGAATCCACAACCTCCCTGGGCAGCCTGTTCCAGTGTTCCGTCACCCTCACTGAGAAGAAGTTTCTTCTCAAATTTAAGTGGAACCTCTTGTGTTATAGCTTGAACCCATTACCCCTTGTCTTACTGTTGGTTGTCACCGAGAAGAGCCTGGCTCCATCCTCGTGACACCCACCCTTTATATATTTATAAACATTGATGAGGTCACCCCTCAGTCTCCTCTTCTCCAAGCTAAAGAGCCCCAGCTCCCTCAGCCTTTCCTCATAAGGGAGATGCTCCACTCCCTTCATCATCTTCGTGGCCCTGCGCTGGACTCTCTCCAGCAGTTCCCTGTCCTTCTGGAACTGAGGGGCCCAGAACTGGACACAATATTCCAGATGAGGTCTCATCAGGGCAGAGTAGAGGGGAAGGACAACCTCTCTCGACCTACTAACCACCCCCCTTCTAATACACCCCAGGATGCCATTGGCCTTCTTGGCCACAAGGGCACAGTGCTGGCTCATGGTCATCCTGCTGTCCACCAGGACCCCCAGGTCCCTTTCCCCTACACTGCTCTCTAATAGGTCATTCCCCAACCTGTACTGGAACCTGGGGTTGTTCCTGCCCAGATGCAAGACTCTACATTTTCCCTTGTTATATTTCATTAAATTTTTCCCCGCCCAACTCTCCAGCCTGTCCAGGTCTCGCTGGATGGCAGCACAGCCCTCTGGCGTGTCAGCCACTCCTCCCAGCTTGGTGTCATCAGCAAACTTGCTGATAGTACACTCAATTCCCTCATCCAAGTCATTGATGAATATATTGAACAGTATTGGTCCCAGAACTGACCCTTGAGGCACTCCACTAGATACAGGCCTCCAACCAGACTCTGCCCCATTGATCACGACTCTCTGGCTTCTCTCCTTCAGCCAGTTTGCAGTCCACCTCACTACCCGATCATCCAGTCCACACTTCCTCAGTTTTGCCGTGAGGATGCTGTGGGAGACGGTGTCAAATGCTTTGCTGAAGTCAAGGTAGACCACATCCACCGCTCTGCCATCGTCAATCCACCTTGTTACGTCTTCATAAAAGGCTATGAGGTTGGTCAAACATGACTTCCCCTTGGTGAAGCCATGTTGACTGTCCCTGATGACCCTCTTATCCTTGATATGTCTTAAGATGGCCCCAAGGATAAGGTGTTCCATCACTTTCCCAGGGATGGAGGTGAGGCTGACTGGTCTATAGTTGTCCGGGTCCTCCTTCTTGCCCTTTTTGAAGACCGGAGTGACATTTGCTTTCCTCCAGTCCTCAGGCACCTCTCCCGTTTCCCAAGACTTGGCAAAGATGATGGAGAGCGGTCCAGCAATGACTTCAGCCAGCTCCCTCAGCACCCGCGGGTGCATCCCATCTGGACCCATGGATTTATGGATGTCCAGATTGCTTAACTGGTCCCTAACCCAGTCCTCATCAACTGAGGCAGATTCCTCCATTGTCCTGACTTCCTCTGGGGCCTCAGGGGTACGGGGCTCCTCAGGACAGCCTCCGGCAGAGTAGACAGAGACAAAGAAGGCATTCAGTAACTCTGCCTTCTCTGTATCTTCTGTCACCAGGGCACCCACCCCGTTCATCAGTGGGCCTACATTGCCTCTGGTGTTAGTTTTATCTGCCATGTATTTGAAGAAGCTCTTCCTGTTGTCCTTGACCCCTCTCGCCAGGTTTAACTCTAAGGAGGCCTTAGCTTTCCTAGCTGCGTCCCTACATCCTCTGACAACAGCCTTATATTCTTCCCAAGTGGCCAGCCCCTCCTTCCATGATTTGTAAACCCCCCTCTTCCACTTGAGTTTGCCCAGCAGTTCCCTGTTTAACCACGCAGGTCTCCTGGCTCCCCTCCTTGACTTCCTGCGCGTCGGGATGCACTGATCTTGAGCTTGGTAGAAGCAGTCCCTGAATGCTAACCAACTATCTTGGGCCCCTTTACCTTCAAGCAGCCTTGCCCACGGGATTCCCTCCAGCAATTGTTTGAACAGGCCAAAGTTGGCCCTGCTGAAGTCCAGGGTTGCAATTCTGCTCGGTATTCTGCTCCCACCACATGAGATCCTGAACTCCACCATCTCATGGTCACTGCAACCAAGGCAGCCCCCCACCTTTACTGCTTCAACCAGACCCTCCTTGTTAGTGAGGACGAGATCCAGCAGCGCACCTCTCCTAGTCGGCTCCTCCACCATTTGCATCAGAAAGTTATCGTCAATGCACTGGAGGAACCTTCTAGACTGAGGCTGGCTGGCTGGAACAAATAAGGAAGGTGTATACACTTTGGTTCTTATATGTGACCTTGTTAGAGGTTAATAAGCCAATTAATTTTATACAAGATACTAGCACTTGGACTGTTTCACTTTCCTGTGTAAACAGTGTAACTAGTAACACTCAGTTGCTCTCTGCACTCTTAAATTAGGATTAAAGGCTATTAATCAGGATGCCATGAAAGCTTGAGGTGTTATGTTTTTCAGCAGGTAGGGGGTTGCACTAGATGAGCTTTGAAGGTCACTTCCAACCCAGACTGTTCTATGACTCTGTGTTTCCCCCGTTCAAGGGTCAGGCTGCCCATGCTGAGGCCAGCTCTGATACGCTGCAGCTCTACAGACTAGATGATGGTGACAGCAGCTGTGGGAGAAAGCTGGGAGAAGTGGGAGGTTTCTCCACCTCTGCTAGGGAGCTTGACTTCAGAGCAGGACCCCACCTTTGGTCCGACAAAGACCATAATGATCACCACCATGGGCTTGTTTCAGCCTTCAGATGGGTATTAGGAACAATTTCTTCCCGGAAAGGGTTGCTGGGCATTGGAACGGGCTGCCCAGGGCAGTGGTGGAGTCACAATCCCTGAAGGGGTTTAAAAGGCTCATAGATGAGGTTCTTAGTGACATGGGTTAGTGGCAGTGTTAGGTCATGGTTGCGCTTGGTGATCTTAAGGGTCTCTTCCAGCCAAAATGATTCTATGATTCTATGAATGTCTCTCAATAGCAAAAGACAAGAACTATTTTTTGCACATAATTTTTGCCCTTCCCTATCCCTCCTCAGCCCACTTACGTGTTATACCGTTAAAAATGAGATTAAAGCCATGCAAAGTCAGGACCTACAGAATTATATCTTGTGAAGCAGTGGAACAGGCTGCCCAGGGAAGTGGTGGAGTCACCATCCCTGGAGGTGTTTAAAAGGTATACAGACAAGGTTCTTAGGGACGTGGTTTAGTGCTAGAATTGGGTGATGGCTGGACTCAGTGATCTTGAGGGTCTCTTCAAACTGAAATGATTCTATGATTCTATAATTTCAGCGACATTTGAAAATAGTGAGGCTTCATGTGTAGCCTTATTTTTTTCAGCATATAATGCTAAAAATAAGAACTTAGCCTGTAGAGGGTTCTCTGCAAGATGCTCAGTTTCCAGTTGCTGAGGAAGCTATAACGCAGTAGTGGTTGAGGCTGGTGTAGAGTGGGAAGTCCCTGGGGCATGAACATGTAAATCTCTCCTGGCTTGTCTGAGGGCTGTTCCCAGTACCTTACTGAAAATACCTAACCAAGTGCAATGATGGATATATGCATTACTTGTTGAAGTCCTGTTCCTGCAGTGCTACTGGTGAAGGGGAATGATGGGGTGAGGGCATTACTCACCCAGTTGCTATCTATAATGCTGGGTTATATAGGATTTCTTTCTATCTCTGGAGGACCAAACAGGGGGAGTCCTTCCCTCAGATCTGGTGGACAGCAGGGTGACCATGAGCCAGCACTGTGCCCTTGTGGCCAGGAAGGCCAATGGCATCCTGAGGTGTATTAGAAGGGGGGTGGTTAGTAGGTCAAGAGAGGTTCTCCTCCCACTCTACTCTGCCCTGGTGAGATCTCATCTGGAATATTGTGTCCAGTTCTGGCCCCCTCAGTTCAGGAAGGACAAGGAACTGCTGGAGAGAGTCCAGTGCAGAGCAACAAAGAAGATTAAGGGAGTGGAGCATCTCCCTTATGAGGAAAGGCTGAGGGAGCTGGGTCTCTTTAGCTTGGAGGAGACTGAGGGGTGACCTCATTAATGCTTATAAATATGTAAAGGATGGGTGTCAGGAGGATGGAGCCAGGCTCTTCTTGGTGACAGCCAGTGATAAGACAAGGGGCAATGGGTGCAAACTGGAATACAGGAGGTTCCAGTTATATATGAGAAGAAACTTCTTTACAGTGAGGGTGACAGACACTGGAACAGGCTGCCCAGGGAGGTTGTGGAGTCTCCTCCTCTGGAGACATTCAAACCCACCTGGACACCTTCCTGTGTAACCTCATCTGGGTGTTCCTGCTCCGGCGGGGGGATTGGACTAGATGATCTTTTGAGGTCCCTTCCAATCCCTGACATTCTGTGATTCTGTGATTCTATGGTCTTGCTCTGCAGCAGGGAGTGGGGCTGTGGGGGTGCATGGGGGCCTCTGTCACCTCCATCTGTGAAACCACGTGGAAGATATTAGGGTTATCTCATATTTTACTGGTCGATGAAGCTCCATGTAGACTTACAGTGCAGCACACAGAAGGAATAGCAAGGACAAGGAATCTGCTTGCTCGTTAGTGGGACTTTCCTGCTGCTGCTGCGTATCACTGGGAAATGTCTCTGGGGATGGGGTTTGGGGGAAACAAGCAACTTGTGCCTTGCACTGAGAGGTTGTGACAGAGCAAGGAAGTAAAGAAAATGTGATTCTTTCCAGAGTCTCTACCTATGTGTCCAGTGTCAGTCAGTGAGAGCTCATGTTGATTCATTACCAGTGGAGGTCATGAAAAGTGAATGAGAGTCAGAAAAAGGGGACAAGACTCGAAAAACATGAATGGAAAGAAAAATCACTGGAGAACACCCTATTTCTGTCTTCTCGTTTTTTCACACTAATACACCCTGGCTGATGTTGAAACTGCTGCTCTCTAGAACAGACCTAGATCAGTACAACCTCTTGCCTACCATTTCTCATCCTACAAGAGAACACACAAGGATGTGTGGGCCAGGGAAACACGGGAGACGATTTGCTGGCTAAATGGCCTTCTTAGTAGAAAGCAAAGCAGCAGAAAGGCAGGGGACCAAGGATGGTGTGGAAGGAGCTGGCATGAGCCAGAGACAAGCTTAGGCCTAAAACATGGCTGCAACTGGCGCAAACCACTTGACTGAATCTGAATCTGAACAGATGCATGGCTACCAATGACCATACAGCTGTAGCCACTGCTACCCCTACTATTTGGGGATATTTTTTTCAGCTGTGGTTATTTTTTCTTTCTTTGGTTGACTGAAGAGAATACTTCATTTGGCCTGGCTGATGTGACTGCTGGGATATATTCTGAATATTTCAAGAACTACCCTGTGCAGCAGGGATCAGATTGTTCTTTATCTTGACTGCTGCTGTGCTCTCGATCTCTTAATATTTATTCTTTATGAGTGTCAATGGAGAATGGGCCTGATGCCCAGTTAGTTATAATCTGACTCTATGTTGCCAGTCTGGCACATAGTATGATGCACTGAGGTGTCAGTTTGATCTTTCAAAGTCTACTTCATTTTTGCTAGAGACATAATAGTGAAAACATCCCCAAATGATGTCATTTCTAAATCTTGCCCTAAAAGCTCCACTTTACTGAGACTTTGCAATAATTTTTTCTGCATTCCAGTTTGTGCCAGCTGACAATGTCAGTCTTAAAGTTTGAGTTTTAAGAAGCTCCAAATTAAAGAAAATTGTAATGATTTGATCTGGTGTTTGACTAGTCTGACATGGAGCTTCCAGTGGGAACTCTGTCTGACCCCAATTCAATTTGAAAAGGTTGTAAATCTCTATTAATTTGTTGGGGAGCTGGGATAAAATCTGTGTTTGTAATCACACTTGAGGAGCTATGGTAATCTACCCTGGAAATACTCAGGTATGAGCTTAAATTGTTTTCAGTGAAGCTACCTGTCTATTTAAAGTTCAGCAGGAGCTCTCTGTTTTCCAGAACTAGATCCTAATTAGCTTCTGAATTTGGTACAGCTTAAATAGGCTGAGAAATAATATATGAAAAGCAGCTGTGTATCATGTTCTAAATGAGAATACACCTTTAAGCTTTCCTCTTTCTAGCAGGACCCTGTGATACAAAGCAGTCACATTTGTCTGTTTGCTACCATTCTTCACGACACCTTAATGAAAATTAAGAGATGCATATTTTCTGTGCCAGCATCACCCTGGCATTTATTAACTGGCTGAGGTAAAAACTAACCTTAGGTAGAAATAATGAAAACATGAATCCAATGTGACTTGATGATCTCTATAGTTAATGGTCTCATTAGTGATGCCACTGTTTTAAATGATGGTAGAATAACTCAATATGCACATTAATGTAAGACATTGATAGATTATTGATTATCCAAATGCTAAACTAAATTAATCCCTTATATAATTACCAGGAAGTCAAATCGAGACAGAAATATAAATGATCCATGTTATTCTAGGTATGATTGTTATGACTAAATTAATACTGATTTACTACCTAAATATCTGATGAAAACCCAGACAGCCTTTGTATACAATCAGAAAACCACAAAATTAGTATTGGGGGCTTTTTTATGACTGTAGAGCTGGAGGGCCTCAAGAGGTTGTGCAGCCCATTTCTTGGCTGGAACACATGACCAGTGATGTCCAGGTTATTCCTGGCAGATGTTTGCCTAATCTACTCTGAAGAAATCTTGAATAATGGAGATTCCACATCCTTTCACAGCAATCTGTTCTCCTGCTTGACATATGTAGTGTATGTAAATCACAGGACATTCAGGGATGCTGAAAGGCAGCTAGATGCCTCCCTCTTTTACCTATCAAACAACATTAGGGACTTAGATAATTTCAATTATTTGGGTATTTGTGACCCTGATTTTTGTTTGTTACACATTTGCAGGTCTGTTTGCTAATCAGATACATTGAGACAAAGCCAAAATCCTATTGTATAGCATTATCCACTGGATAATCATGTTATGATGTTCATATACAATAAGCGCATCCAGAGAGATGTTCTATATCCTAACTTGTTGTTAGGCAGGTATGTGCTGGGTCTTGTGTGAACGTGTGTTGCTTGACACCGATGACACTGCTGAAGAGCTCTCACCTAGGAAAAAAAAACTTTATCCAGTCAAAGAGGAAGATTCAGAAGTCTGATTTTATCAGAATTCCATAGCTGGAATAAATTAATTTTCTCAGTACCCATTAGGGGACTAGTATTGTGGTGCTTTAATGATATCTCTGCATGAATCAATGTTTTACACAGATTTGCCTTGACTTTCACAAATATCGAGAGAGTACCCAACTGATTGTCAGACTCCTTAAGTAGCATTGATTTTACTGCTGCAATATTCAGATGATGAGGTAATTGCATCTTATCAGCTTATTGAAAAAGTCTTGTTAAAGCAGTCAATGCTCACGGACTTTTACAGCTTCCTCATTTCTCTTTAGTTGCTGTTCTGTTTTTGTTTGTTTGTTTTGTTTTTCGATCCATTGAACCTGAGTTCTGCAAGGTGAGGTGGAGGTCATGACATTGCTCTGCGTCCACAGATACCACAAGGTTACCACTATTGTTTCCTGTTCTTGGCAAAGATAGTCTGCAGTGAGGTGCTGACAAACTCAGACCTTCAGTGGTGTTCGCCATGTCATGCAGAGGAAGAGAATATGATTTTGGCTCAGGAGAGAACTTGCACGCACAGGTAAGTGTTGGGTTGATCATGTGAAGCTGGCATAGTACTTGTATGAAGTATTTATGCCAATAGACTTCGCATTAAAAAGGAGAGTTCTGGGAGTCACCACCAGCGTGAAAACACAGGTTGCTCCAAGCTGTGAAACTGCACTATCTTCTGGTGCTTGCACTGACAGGAATGCTATTAAATGCCAAAGTGCCCGTGCTGATTCAGAGTGCTTACAGGCATCTGATAGCACCCACAACTCCGCATGCAGTCCACGAGACCCTTGCCTCACTCTGAGCTGTGCCGCATCTTCACAAGAACCTTCTGTATTTCTAGATTACTCCGGCAAACACCTATCAATCACCAGCTGTCAGAAACATTAATCTGATTACAGGAAATAAAACTGGTTTCCATCTCTGGCGCCTGACTCAGGTTTCAGAGCGAGGGAAAAAGTATGACATCACCCCTGCTTGCATCTGTGTTGGGTAGCTAATGAAATTACACGAAGGGCTTGAAGACCATTAAAGTCAATGCTGATCCTTATTATTATTAAGAGCACTTTCAAATTTACTGCACTACAGGGCAGGCTTGAAAGCATCATTTTTCAAAGGTGTACGCATTGCATTGGATTGCAGCGAAGAGCCCTGCTGGCTGTAGAGGATGCCAGCAGCAGAGAGAACCAATTCTGAAATTAATTGGCTAAAAGTCTGCATAGCTCCTTCCCTGCACAGACCCGCACATTGCATTATTTGGTGATAATGGGCATAATAGTGACCTTGGGTTAAGAAAGCCCCAGGTGGGCTTGCACGTGTGAGAAGGAATTGGTGGAGGTTTCCTCTTGCAGCGTGTTGTGGATCTGGGACTGCATGAGGTCCTCTCCCCTGTGGGCACTGCTGAGCTCCATGCAGGGGCACAAATGCCTCTCATTAATCCCAGCACAGGTCTCTGAGTCCTCCCTTCATCTGCTCCATCAGGACACTTAGGATTCTTTTTTCTCCCAAAAGTTGGTATTGCTATTTTGAGGCTCAGGCCAAAGATACTTAGATGCTTGATGCCCACTCACATGAATTGCCTCTGGTCCTCAGTACTTTCCCTCCTGTAACTGCCTGAGCTTCTCTGTTTTATATGAAGGTTAGTCTGCATGGAACATGATAAATAGCAATACTGCCAA
This sequence comes from Caloenas nicobarica, assembly GCF_036013445.1. NCBI lineage: Eukaryota > Metazoa > Chordata > Aves > Columbiformes > Columbidae > Caloenas > Caloenas nicobarica. The sequence goes on from NC_088284.1 coordinate 17,196,545, forward strand.
AACACAGAGATACTTTGTGCCAAAGTATTTGTTCTATTAAATGGTTTAAAGTATATTGTAAAAAAAAAAAAACAACACACAAGCCATTCCCCTGGATATTTTGGTATCTGAATATTTATTGCATCTCATGACATTGTTTCTTCAGTTCAGATCCAGGATAAAGGAAAATTTTACTCCAAGTACTGAAGATTTTTCGTAAGTTTTTTGGAAAGGTAAAGCTACTCTCTGTATTTTAGAAATCAAAAAAAGTAGATGTGTAAGGAATAACTTTTTGCACTGGTGTTGGTATGAGCAGGGTGAGCCTCTGGGTACCCTTGCATTTTGCTTAGGTGAAGGTCTCCCTGATCAGGCTCAAGTTATACAAAAGGATTTTATAGACAATGACAAAAATAACAACTGCTTAAGTCATACATGAGCTTTCAAATCCAGCTGAGGAAGATGGCTTAAGTACTAACTTCCTTAGCATGAGAACCTGCAGGCTGATACAGGAGAGAAGGGATGCAGATGCCTTCTCTGCGGGAGTTTTTGGGGTTGGTCTGCACAGCAGTTTGACAGTGTCTGAGGGTCCAGACTGCTTGCTGCACTACATGGTGCTGGCAGTGGGATTATAGTTGTATTGGCTCCTCTAGTAAGTTTACCATATGGTATAGGATGTCCCCAGCACAGGGGAACAACGAGGAGTAGGCTGGAGACACGTCTACCACATCCTGGCTTGTTACTTCATCTCCTCAGCATCTGCTGTTTGGCAGCACAAGGCAGAGCAAAACTGAGCTTGCTCTGTCTTTTGAACAGGTTGATTTTATTCAGGTGAAGGCATCTCCCAAGTTCAGAGAGAGGAGAACTGGCAGAAAGGTCTCAGAGACACTGTCCTGCCAACCACCTGCTCCTCAGACCAACAGTGTGAGCTTCTCCTGGAGTCTGACGCTAGGTCTGTAGCTCTGCTAGACATCTTCTGGGTGGGAATCAGCCATGGCCTCAGGATATATGCTCATAAACAGCTGAGGCACAGCAGCAGGTCTGGGGTAGGCACACAGGAGCACTGGAACTTGGAGCAAAACATTGTATTTTGCAAATCCAACAGTTTAGTGGTGGAGCTGAAACCCTCACCCATGCATTTCCTACCTGCCTTCTGATGCGTTCATGAGGAGAGGGGACGTACATCTACAGGAATCCTCAGGAGCAGTTATTTTTGACATTTTGCACTGCCTTGTCACAGCAGACTCACAAAGCATTTGTAATAGTCTGTGCTGTCTAAGAAGTGGCTGTGGGAAAGGTGTGCTTCCTGGAGTGGGTAATGGTGCCTGGTTTCCCAAAGAGAGCCCATTTACAACAGTGAAAATGATATAATCAGAACGAGTGTGTCATTTGAATCCCTTCTAAACATCCCTCTATCAAATTTTATTTGTAAGATGTATAGCACCAGCCTCAGCACAGCAGACCAACATCAATTAATACTGGCCGGATAAGGATATGCATAAAGAGACAGCACAGGCAGAGATGTCCCTAAATAAAAAGAATGAGTTGCAATTAAGAGGCTGGTCTGAGGAGCTACTGAGAGGTCTGCCTCTCATAAAGAAAAATCTCCTTCCTGCAGGCATGACAACTTCACAATTGCTAAATACAAAAAGAGGAAAGGATAGAGACGAAATTTTAAAGTAATATGTGTTGTCCCTCAAGAGTATTTTCATTATCTGTAACAGCATTTTTAAGTGTGAATTTGTATGGAGAAGACCCTTATGATAGATGTAGCTCCCAAAACAATCAGCCTGGTCAAAAGCAGTAAGGTACACATTCCTGGCTAGCAGCCATAGGTTTTATTTTTTTAATGTTGGAATTCTGCTGTGGAGACATTAAACACCATGACTGCAGTAATATTAGAACCAATGTCCTGAAAATCAGAAATTCCAGTCAAATGATGTACTGTACAAGGTATTTTCCAACTCTCTGCACCGCCACTGAAGCCTTGCATATATTTTGTTCCTTCATTTTCATATCTATTATATTGCCCATCAGTGTGCTGCCGCATGTTGGAAACCAGTGAGAGCTAGTGGCACAGTGCTTGAAGGCAGAGATCAAACTGCAAGCATTTGCTTTGCACTTAGAACTTGTGGCCTTGAAATAGGGAAGTTCCCCTCAGAAACTGCAAAAACTAAGATTCCCAGTTTAGGTAAATGCCTGCTGAGGTACTGCTCAGTCTGCTCTTTTACGAGGGCTCCAGTGGTGCCTGCAAATCTGAAAGAAAACTAATCACTCAACTAAGACATTAAAAATGGCTATTCAGTAAAAGCCTCCATTCCTTCCCACAAACCAAACCAAACCAAATCAAACCAAACCAAACCAAACCAAACTTGCAAGGTCCTCAGGTTAGAGAAGGCACATATCGCTGCAATGAAATCAATAATATGGCTTGAAAGCCATAGTGTATAACAATTGTCTGGACACTTAGGACAAATTTCTGACAAGCCTGAGTAAAAACCCTGGAAGCAAGAGCACTTGAAATTTACAAGAACAGTGGGTGCTAGCTTAAAGCCCAGCTGAGCAGAGCCTGAGAACTAGGTTGTTTTAGGCTCTAAGGTGTAGGGAACCCTTGCATGCCACAATAGTGTGAGGGCACTCTCTTGGCTGTCCTTTCATGTGGATAAGACCTTTCTGGGCAATGAGGGGCGAGAGCATACTATTATGGTGATTCCACTGCTCACCTTCCCTAATTAGAGAAGAACACAGAAACTTAGCCCTTGTTGGGCAGCCTCCTCACATGAGCAGCCAAGACCTCTTGCCTTGCCCTTGCCAAGGCACTGCATTTGGCTAGGGAAAAGATCTTGGTCAAAGATCAGCTACCAGCTGTACTAGGCTGAAGTGACTCAAAGATCTTGGGTTAGGGCTATCTTTCTCCATCAGTCCGAGTTCTTGTATCAGGTGAAGATACGTGGATCAGATGTCCCAGCACAGCCTTAGGAGCAGCAGCTACTCTGACAACAGCCTTCGCTGTGAATATAATGAAAAGTTGATGAGTAAAACTTACAGTGTATGGTTCACTTCAAAGCAAGGCTTCTCAAACACGGGTACGTGGGGTACCTGATCCGGTACAGAGATAGCCTGTGGTGGTTAGTCTCTGCCCCAGCTGCTGCTCTCTATAGCTGCCAGTGTTGACTGTGATACCCAGCAGAAACATTTAGGAAATTGATTTAAAGTGGAATACATAGCAGGAGAGACCAGCCACCTAAAAGCAAGTTTGGAATCACCAGGAGAGCTCACGAGTATTACCTATAGTCAACATGGTTAGCATCCTATGTTATGGAGTCTACAGACTCCACTCCTATCAGACTGAGATATTGAGGCAGGCTTTTATGGGAGCCACTGTGAAGATACCTGTTTGTTTAAGGATTGAGCAGAAAGGTAAAACCTGTGATTTAACCACTTCTGCTAGTCAGCAGTTTCGTGTTAGCCAAGCCAAGGAACAACCTAGTATTTTCTCTTCTTTCTTCACACACATATTCACCTACCTATCATTAATTAGAAATTCAGTACCAGCTGCCCTGCTAGCTGGCAAGATTGCACTGGTGCAGGTTTGTTTTAAAGGGCTTGTTCAGTAACTCTCTATGAGGACCTGTTTTTTTTTAAATTTTTATTTTTTTATTGCCAGCTGACCCCTTTTCAAAACGCAATTTTCCTTGTCATTGTTACATTGTAGTTGAGTTAAAAAAAAATAGACAAAGCCTAACGAGCATAGGGTAGAAGGATAAATTCATAGAACTGCATGGGTGTACTGGAAAACACAATTCCTTCATGTCATTCAGTCTGTGGGCTGTAGAACCACACTTCAACACAGTACAAATTTTGTCACAGGTTGCATTAAAGAGCTTCAACTAATTTACAAGGTAAACCATGTTATATTTCACTAGAGTTCCACATTTCAACATTTGCTTCAGAATAATTTACTGCCTATATACAGGGTGTTCTATCTATACAAAACCATATTGCAGGCTGTTAACTTATAAAATATAGGAGAGTGAGAAAGCATTCTAATTTCTCGTCAGTGGAAGAAAAGATAAGAAAAATATTAACACATTGGATAATAGCTTTCCGAATAGAGTTGGATGAGTTTGCAAGAGAGGAGTTCTAGGCACTGGTCCTGATCTTTGTTAGATCTGGAATAAATTCACTGGAGTCAGTGTAACACATTCCCAACTTTGGGAATAATAGAATATTTAAGAAGCAATTTATACAGATCAGATTCTGTTTTGATTTTCCATGACCATGGATCTGGTAAAATGCCATCACTGCTAGTGGTGTCTCTGGGTTTGCATGCGTGTTGCTGGATCAGTCATGGGGCAGGAACCAGCTACAATCTGGATTTACACAGAATCACAGAATGGTAGGGATTGGAAGGCACCTCAAAAGATCGTCTAGTCCAATCCCCCTGCCAGGGGGATTTCATAGTTACATTAAAATGACAGCTGGGCACCTGACAAAAAGCAACATATGCTCAGCACAGAAAGCTTCATAGAAATATGAAAAACGCATTTGGGCATTGTTACACTGCTTGCAATAGTACCTGAACTGGCTCGGCTAAATGAGCTGCCTTCAGGTGTGTTTATAGGATCTATCATGGCAGTGCTGTCTGCTGTATGGATCCATCCTTGGCACCTCAGAGTCTGGGCTCCTGTGATGCTGTTCCTATTAAACTGCTTATCTCCCTCTGGGAAGCATCAGTCCAGCACCACGGCAGGAGACCTAACAGTAGCCAAATGGCAGTGCTGGAGGTGATGGCGTTAATATGTCTTTGTGTGGGTGTGGTGCGTGGGGGAGAGCTGCCTGAGAAACCTAAGGAGGAGGGCTGAGTTTCTGCAAGGGACAATTGTTTTCTTAATTGTCCAGGGTTTCAAGTGCATTGGAACATAATATACTGTTTCATTGCCGTAATCCTTCTGTGGGAGACAGATTATTATCCCTATTTCACAAAGATGCTGAAGAATGGATTTACCAAGACCATATTTCTCAAACATTGGAAAATATATTTCTGCCTTAAATCTGCATTTGGATTTGAAAAGTCTTAAACTTTTTATTCCAGAGAGGTGGCAGAAGTCACAAAGGAAGTCTGCTAGAATTACTAGGCATTGCTTCTTTAGTTTAATCAAGCGTTTTGTCTTCTTAATGAGAAGGCTGTTTGTCGTTCATATTTCTTGGTCAATTAACTATGTGAAAAGCCCCTGCAAGAAGGTTTGTAGGCATTTGCCTAGCATTGGGAAAGTCTGGAATTTTTTGCAGCCCAACTCAGAATTTCTTCAATACACTATGGCCAAAGCAGACACCACTGCAGCAGAAAGAGCGACTTGTGAAAACAGCCAGTTTATATCCTGCACGGCGTCTTTTGCACAGTTGCCCCTTTGTAATACTTGTCAGGTGGCTGCTTGTAAAAGCTGGCTTAGTCTCTGAATGACAGACCAGTGTACAACTAGTGATAATGGAAGTCTATGTGGAAAAAATGTCCTTCTCTCAGGAATCACTATTTTTTTTTTTTTTAAATTGAAAAAGAAAGAGAGAGAAAGAGAGAAAAAAGGTGTGTTTCCCCCCCCCGCCACTAAGTACTTTCTACTTAGTGATTTTCAAGCATTTTGAAACCACTGTCACTTTTCCTCTTTGAATTCAGAGAACCTTTGTCTAAGCTAGTAAAATCACTGCCTAGCTAAGCCTGTTATCTAGTGGAAGAAGATTAGTTTTCCTTTAATGACCTTATAGAGAGTGTTTGAAAGAGGTGCTTTTTGCCTGCCATCAACCTTGTTTTCCACCATTAATATGCTTAAGCAGAAGATGAGATTTTATTCACCTGTTTTCTCAGAAGGTATATGAAAAGGATTTCAGGCCTTGGTTCTCCTTAGGTTTGTATTAAAACCTTCCATGGAAATTTAGAGGTTTGGACTGAAACATCTTTTTGGTTTAGACTGGACAAGCAGGAGGGTAGTAAGGGACACTTTACCAGTAAGGAAGGGAAAATGTTGGTTCTTTACTACAGTGCAGTGTGCCCTCTGAGCTTGTTTCTGACCTCTCCCACTGCAGATTAAACAACCCAGCTCTTCAGGAGAGTCCCTTTGCATTGATACCTGTGTGGAGGAGTTCCTGGTCCCTAGGGCAATGTGAATCATCTTTCTAACTTACATCGTCCTAAATAGAGCTGAGGGAGTTGGTAACTTCTCAGCGCTCTACAGTTTCCCAAGCTTTGACATACTGGTGCAGATGCCTCTGTCTGCATTGCTCACCTGGGGCTCATGCACGGCCAGGGGAGGTGCCCGGGCCTCCTGGGAGCATGATTCATTCCATCTTGAAGTACAAACATAGATTAGCTCAGATGAGCTGCAGCCTGAGTCTCAGCTTAGACAACACTGGATGCTTCAGGTGTTTGGCCCAAATGTTGGTGTCACACTGTATCAGTCCTCTGAGGGCGGTCTCAGCTCTGATGTCCCTGGCGACCTGGCCATGGGGCTTCCCCCCATCCTGCCCACTGCCCAGCACCCCATTCCAGCCCACCATGAGGAAGGGGGTCTGGCCATCCCCTTTGGTGGAGAGCAGGAGCTGGGGGCACGGAGGCTGGCAAGGTCGCCAACATGGGTTGCCAGCTGGGAGCTGGAACAGGATCGGTGGTGTGGCTCATCCTGTGGTCAGGTGCTGCTGTCCTGCCAGTTCAGCCGGTGGCTGAGCTGGGGTGCTGGGGTCCCGTCCCCCGCCCGAGGGCAGAGCCACCAGCCCTCCTTGGTGTGGCTGTGGGAGCCTGTGGCTGACAAGACAGCCTGGGACGAGACATCTGGTCTGATGCACCTCCGAGAGATCGTGTCGCTGTTTCTGAAATGACACAACAATATAGATTATGCAGAAAATGTATGAATACCATATCTGCAGAAGTAGCCTAAATCTGCTCCTGTAGCCCTGTCTATTTTGACTTCTTCCCCAGTGCCCCATGTTCTCACTGAGCTGTGGCATAACCTATTACTGCATCCTCAGTATCACACTGTGCAGAGCACTCTCATACCTTGAGCATAAAAGATGCTATAAAAATGTAATTATATTCTATATCTGATATTAATTCATATTCTCTCAACTAATGGAGGACTTTGCAGTGCCCATTTAATTTCTCTAATGTTAACTTTTTAGACAAATTTAGCTACGGTACAAAGGTTTTATGTGGAGCAGGAGTTTTTCTTTTTATTTCGTTCCCATTCTTCCTTTTCAGGTGAAGGTCTGATTCTGTTTTGCACATTGTTGTCCTTGCTAGCCTGAATTCAGCAAAAATGGCAAGAAGCTGACAGAGTGACAGGGCTTTCTGCCTCTCACCTTGACCCTTGTTGCAAGTTTGCATGTTTTCTAAGCTGGAATATACACACTCTGGGTTACTGGTGGCTGTGGACAAAGAAATGACCATTTTCCTCCGGAGTCCAGTATGACAGAAAAAAATATTTATGGTGCATTACTTGAAATGTGTTTAGCTAGTTGTCAAGCCATGCCTTAAGTGTATTTTAAGAATTAGGAAGTGTTTACCTACTCCATCTTGACCGTCTGAGGGCAGTGTCACCTAATACTTGCTAGAAGTGAAATGCCTGGTCATTGCATACTGTCTGCACAGCACCGACCCTCTCAGGATATCACTCAAAACTCTAGATGCCAAAAAGAGCCTTTCCACACATCTTAACTGCATCTTGGAATTGGGCATATTGAGCTCACTCTCTGGGCCAGAGTGTCTATTGGTCTAAGTCTTCAATGGCATTGAATCCAGTTTGGGGCATTCCGCCTGATCAATTTGTAGACCTGAAACTAGATGGGACCATGACTGACCTTTGAGTCAGACCTCTCACATACATCCAATGCAGACTGCTACAAAGTGCTTTTCGCATGAAGCAGTTGATGCTTGGCTGTAGCATGACTTTGACAAGACTATCCAATCATGTTTTAAAGACTTCAAGTCATAATGAATCTATAGCAGTCTTTGATAAGTTGTTCCATAGGCAATCATACTCACTGTTAAAAACATCCATCTTAGACCCAATATGTTTAAGTTCATATTCCACCAGATACTCAGTTACTCATAAAATGTCCTTCAGTTAATTTTGTCTTTGTTGTTAATGCTAATTGTATGTTGTGGAGCACAGCAAACCACCAGACCTTCCTGTGGGTGTAATTCCACCTCATTCTGAAACAAAGCTTTGTGTCTGGGGTCAAAACAGGTGTTTTGGGTAGGAAGGGATGAGAAATCCAATGGAAGAAGCATCACTGGGAAAGGAAATACGGGGCTTCTAGAATGGGTAGACCCTTCCTAGATTTCATCCTCTGTACTTCAGGTGCATAGGATGGGGATGATGGAAAAAACATGGAAGACAACAGAATGATGATGGTTTGTATCAGCTGAGAACCTGATCTCATGCTTATGCTTTACGTAGGCTAGTTGTGGGTAACTGAATAGTGGCATGGCTGCGTTTCAACTCACGTACGTATGAGATCACAAAGGATACAAGGTACATTTATATAAAGACATACCTCAAACACAGTCCTTCCTGTTTTGCCTGGAGTATGTACGTAAACACTGCACAGTTATAAGTTCCTCTTTAAACTGTGAGGGAAACCATTGTAATGCTATTTCTCCTGGTGGGAAATGGCAGAATATTTTGATTTGGAGGAGGCAACAAAAGTGGCAAAGTAATAAGGCAGTACCTCTTGGTCCTTCTCTGGCAACAAAAATATTTGGTGCCAAAGTTCTAGATCAGTGTCAAATAATCAGCAAAAAGAAAAAGGATAATTTTGGCAGAACAGTGTAAAAAGCCTAAAGGCTATTATGATCAGCACAGTAATCCCAACATGTTAAGAGTTGTTCACCCTCAACCTGTTATCAGCTTAAAGCATTACATGTAAAGGATTCTTCTTTCATATTTTGCAGATGATTGGTGCTGAGAAAGCTGGACATTGGCAGCAGAAGGACAGTGGTAAATACAATACATTGAAATACACACATTAAATTAAACACTGGAGTGTTGCTGATTGTTTAGGCACTAGTAACTGGCTTTGGGCACTAAAGGTGATTCTGAACACACTGGAGAACAATTTTGGAAATAGAAAAATATTGATGTAAATTTGATGTCTGGTGGGTGGGAAGTTGGCTCAACCCTTTGTCTTTCCTTCCCATGTTTTAAAAGATTTTATATCATGTGAAAACACTTGCAATATTGAACTGAAATCAGAAAAGTCTGGTTTAGGGCGGTACAGGGCAGTGGTGAGGGAATTGTGTCACTCTGTCCAGACCAGTCACAAATTACACGTAGTCCCTGAACTTCTCATTAAAGCCCACTGGAGCTCGCGACTGTTGCCGATTCCTCCCCGGGGAGCCTTCCAGCTAGTGCCTGTTTTCACAGGAGCTTCTTCCATCTGCTCCCTTGCCTTGTCCAGGCTTGAACCTAGAAATTCTTGCCTGTGTGAGGAAGAGGAATCTCTACCAATTCCCCTGCCCGGGCGGCCTGCCTGGCTGATATCTCAGAAGCACTAATTACATCAGTAGGGAGGGAAGAGAGGAATGGTATTGCTTCTCATACTCAGCTTTTCTTCTCTCTGGCCCAAGTAATCTGTAAACCCAGGTAGTTGTACAGTTTTCCTCTCTCGGTTTTGCAGGTTTTTTTCACTGTGAGCACTCCTCCTGCAGCCTGCTGTGTGCATCCTCTGCCTGCCTGCTCTGAATCCAAGTCTGCTGTAACCAAACCGCTTCCCTCTGGTCTAACGTGTGTCAGGGACCCTCTCTCTTCTTCAGCTTTGGCTGGGGGAATGTGGAGCTGCCTGCTATGTGGACATAGGGTAGTAGGGTATAGGAACTGCAGAGCAAAAATATGAAGCCTTTACTTCAATATGGTCAGCTCGGGCTTTGTGGCAACTTAGGGCTCTGACTTACATGAGCTTCAGCCACTTAGAGAAAGCCCTGGAAACCCCAGGAGCTTTAGGAAATGCTCTTTGCACGTTTAGCTTGAAATACAACTCAGGCTCACTTGTCCAGGCACAGGAGACTTGGGTTGCAGAAGGCACATAGTTAGGACAGATAACAGTCTGTACAAATCCCCATGTCTTGGCTGCAGCCTGTATGTGGCTGCCTTATTGGTTGCTTCCATCTGCTTTAACAAGTCGTGATATAAATAGCTGTCTGGGTCTCCACATCTGACCTAGTTTCATTTCACAGTACTAATCCCATCATTAAATAGACCTCCATCCATTTCATTTCTTTTGGTTAGTTCCTGACGATTTTTCTGCCTTGTAGCTTCTTGGTTTTCCCACCAAAGTAGTGCCACACTCACCATTTGGCCTAATCTGGAAGACGGGAAATCAGATGTGGTATTGGCTCAGAACCTAAAGAGTTTTAACCTCATTAACCTGAGTTGTGGTCCACACCAGCCATGAAAAGGAGAAGACTGAAGAAAACCTCAGGTGATGGTACCTCACAGCAGATGATTTTTGTGGTTGTTGTTTGTCTGGTTTTTTTGTTTTCTTCTTTTTTTTTTTTTTTTTTTTTTTAAGAAAGAAAAGGAAAAGAAAATTAAAGATGAAATGTCCTCCTGAAGAACACACTGAAACATTTTCCACAGAGTTTGTTGCCTGCACACAGAATAGGATGTGCACACCAATGTGAACCATTGTGCTCTTGGGATCTCACACCATCTTTCTTGCAGATTTTCATGTTGTCTGGAAGAGAAAGAGAGGAAGATGGGACGACGTCTTCAACAGAGGCCCTTGGCAGCAGAGAGACCAGGCTCAGACGTGGTGCTGGACTGAGATAGGAGTGCAATAATTCTTCTGTGATGGTCACAGAGAGTTTTGAACCAAAAATTGTGGAATGGTGTCGTGAGCTGGCCAGATGGAAACATGTCTTCACTCCACGGTACAGGGAAAACCAAATTCATTGTGTTCTGTCTTTACCCTCAGCCATTCTTGGCAACTTCAGTCACATCCTGGAAAGAGTGGAGGGGAGGAAGTGCAGAGGGGAGCCAGTAGGCAAGTGGGTTATGGGGTTTGGTTTGTCCTCTGCTCAGGGAAGCTGTTCAGCTTCGAAGGAATATATCTGATTGCTGAGGAAGAGTATACAAAATAATTATGCTTATTCTTTTTAAACCTCATCGCTGCTTCTCAGTATTTCTTTTACCACTGTTTCTTCCCCAGAGCACAGTGACAATAATCCTTCCCAGATGATGGTATAATGGTTGCAGCTTGCTCTGTCATCTACTTAGGTGGTAGGTGGGGCTAACTAAACAGCTGGGAAACAGAACTCTTTTCCTGATTGGGATCAGAAGGTAAAACACAATAAACTCTGGTTTTGATATTACAGGTCTTTGTTTTTGTTGTTGTTTATACATATAGTTGCCATCAAAAATAACTTTTGCCTATTTGTCATTTCCTTTTTTGGTTGACACACAATATTTAGCTATTCAGTTCTCTGATGTTCTAGCAAATAGCCAGACAATTTTAAAAATAAACGTTCTCTTAGCATTTGCATATTTTCCCTTCTGTTCATTTCTGGGTCTGGAAAATGGAAAGAGACTTCAGAAGCAGTCCAAGTTTATTTTAGAAGCAGAAGGATGTTTGGCATTCTTTTTTTAATTATTGTTATTTATTTCCTTGTACCACAGTATTGTTTTCTCCTCTTATTGTCTCAGAGTTGGTGTTAAATGTGATCTTTTTAGGGCATGCTTTGGATTTTCAGGATTTCTTAAGCACCCTTTCTCTGCATCATAGAAGTCAGAATCCATTTACTGACAGATGACTAATGTTCGGCCAGGTTGCTCAGCTGGATGATTATGAGGGTCTGCATATATTCAATCTATAATGTCCCAGCAAAATCTTTATCCTCTTTCTCTATCTCATTTCTCCATTGTTTACCCTGCTTTCCTGAGCTTATGCAGTCTCAGCCTCTGTCAGTCAATCTGGCGCCTTTTGAACCAGTTTGCTGATTTAAATCAAATTTGCAGGAGGTCAAGAGGTTAGGTTCCTGCACATTTCATGGAAGAAAGAGGTCTGTTAACAGATGGCTGCACTGACAGGATTGGCCACACTCCTGTGTCCTCTTGCATGCTCCATGCAGCTTCAAACATGAGGAATGGATGCTGTGCACAGAGCTGAATCCCACGGTGATTCCGGGCTGGCTGAAGTGCAGCAGTGGCAGCCACATGCTTTGTCGTGCACTGTCAGCTCCATTGCCACCTCCTGTCTCAGGCTTTGGCTACCACAGAGAAGGTGCATTAGGCAGAAGGAGAGGAACTTTTGGGGAGAAAATGCAGAACTCCACCAGCTGGGATTGCACCAGCGGACAGTTGATGTCAGTGTCTGCTGTGTCCATGCCAGCCCTGAGCCACTGACAGATGCAGCAGAACCTCCCTCGTGGAGAAGGGTCAGTTGCCCCTGGTGCAAGGATTATATGACATTACAAGGAGCTTCTTTAAAAAGAGAATGGCAAGACTGTCTACCTAGAAAGCTCTTCAGCACATATATATATCAGAGCGTTGGAGCCAGTTTGAAGCAGAATATGACACTGTGCATGCCTTTGATATACCATCACTGATACACTAATACACCTTCACCTCGGGTTCAGATGGCTGGAAAGCACATGTGCGAGGTGACTCTGTGCTCCTCGGTCCTGGGGAGACAATCCTGAATGGGCTCCAAACTGCTGCAGAGCTCCTTGATGCCTTTGAAGAAACACATCCTCATGTGAAGGGGCCGCACAGTTCTGCGCTCAGCAGCATTTGGAAAAGGCATCCTGGGCTCCGCGTGTGTGAGCGGGGTGTGCTGCCTGCAGCTGCCTGCGCAGAGGCTGCAGGGGAGCCCGGCGTGCCACAGGGCGCTGACTCTTGGGCTTAGACCTGTCCTAACTTGTGTGTCTGGCTCTGGCACCTAACTCACACCGAGGATTCAGGCCCTCAGTGAAGCAGACTTGCGGAGTGTCTGTGCTCCCTGCCCACAGTGTGGGCTGAGGCAGGCAGGCTGCTCCTGGAGGCTTTCCACAGCCCTGTTTCTTCTGCTCCACAGAGCATGGGTATTGACTTCCAGATTCTGCTTTGTTGGACACCTTACATTTGATGGACTGGCAGGTCGGGTGGTTTGGACGCTGCTCTCTAAGTTGAAACATTTTTAGGGCTACAAAGATGATGAGGGGCCTGGAGCACCTTTCTGATGAGGAGAGACTGAGACAGCTGGGTCTGTTCAGCCTGGAGAAGAGAAGGCTGAGAGGGGATCTCATCAACGTTTATAAATATCTCAAGGGTGGGTGTCAAGAGGATGGACCAGACCCCTTTCAGTGGTGCCCAACGATAGGATGAGAGGCAACGGGCACAGACAGAAGCACGGGAGGTTCCATCTGAATATGAGGAGAAACTTCTTCACTTTGAGGTGCCAGAGCCCTGGAACAGGCTGCACAGAGAGGCTGTGGAGTCTCCTTCTCTGGAGACATTCAAACCCACCTGGACACATTCCTGTGCAATCTCCTCTAGGTGAACCTGCTTTAGCAGGTGGGTTGGACTACATGATCTCCAGAGGTCCCTTCCAACCCCAGCCATTCTGTGATCCTATGATTTTTTTGCAGACTAGCAGTTAATAGACTCATCTGCAAACACACATTCGCTGGGGTGCTTGTGCGCTGCTGTGAGCGGAGTGCCTCACTGCACAGGTGCAAAACCACTCTCTGCTGAGGACATTACTGCAGATTTGGGTGAAATGTGCTTTGTCTTTACAGGCATTTTTACTATGTAAAGAAGCTTTCGATGTCTTGACTCATCCCAGAGTTTATTTAATAAAAGGAAGCCACTGTACCCTTGGGTGGCTCTGGGTACAGCTAGCAAAATGCTAGCTGCTCAGAGGGTTTCATTTATTCCTAAAAAGTAAGAATAAGCTGCAACATTTCTAGCCCACTGATTTTCTTACTTTAGACATCATCAGTACGAGCAAGAGGGGATGAAGAAGCAGACATAAATAGCAGTGAGATGTGCTTATTTCTTATATTCTTGCTGAGATTTTATGATGTGTTTTTTACTTTTGATGGTACACCTTGAGGCAGAAAACTGGCTAAAGCAGATTTTTTTATCAAATGAGCAATGAAATTTAGATGATTTCGTTGATCCTATTGCTATTTTTTCAGAGGAAATTAAAAAGGAAAAAAATATTTTTAGGGCCTATCATTTAGCACAGAGCCTCTTAGTAAAATGGTTTTATCTGCTGTGTTTTCTGAATGTTTGACATTCATTGCTAGAAATATTACTATTTATTTTTCATTCTGATTTCCTCTTGCTACAAAAGTCAAAGCACATTCTATTTATTGTCCAGTTTTGGAAAGACATAAGCATGGATTCATGGATTGACAAATTCATGTATGGAGTTAAACATCAAGTTAATTTTTTGAGGAATGCTCTTTTATGAGTCACAACAGTTAATACAATTCTGCAGTTTTTAATATATTTGTAGGTGTAGAAGTTTGATGAATGCATAAAGAGTGAAGTTACTAGCAGACTTGACCGTGTGTGTCGTGTCACCTGATGACCCAGGAGCAAAAACCTGACAAAGAAGTTTTAGCCAGTATTTGTTTGAGGCTGGTGGATTGAGTGGTTTGGGTAAAAATCATAGCTACTGAAAACCTGAAACCATAAACTACTATTCAGTTTGGACTGCACAAAATGTTAAATGCCAAGGGAAAAATGAAAAAGTTGGACTCATGTCACAGGAATACCCGTTAGAAGAGTTAATTAATGTCTGTAAAATATGTTGAGATATAGAAGTAAGAATAAAAATCTAGTTACAGCAAAAATTATTTCTTTTCAATTAAAAAATGTCTTCATTGGGCCAGTACAAAAGTATGACAAAACAAAAAGTAGACTAGAATCCAGAATTAATCTTATAGAAACAATAGGTCAGTGAAACAAGGGAATATAAGCTATGGACTAACATCCCTCTCCTTGTGAAACCCAAGCAGAGGTGGACCTTTCTTCTGGAAGGCATTGATC
Source organism: Caloenas nicobarica (assembly GCF_036013445.1). Classification (NCBI taxonomy): domain Eukaryota; kingdom Metazoa; phylum Chordata; class Aves; order Columbiformes; family Columbidae; genus Caloenas; species Caloenas nicobarica. The sequence continues at coordinate 17,211,547 of NC_088284.1, forward strand.
GGGAAAGCTGGAGCATGAGGATACTAAGACCGGTTTAATTTTTTAATGGATTTTCAGATTAATATCTTCACAGGGGGCAGTGCCTCCCTGTATTCTGCATTTCTCACTACATATTCAGTATATTAAAGGACTAAGCAATTTAAATATCTCAACTTTTGAGTTTTACTGAAACTCCAGCTTTCAGTCAAATACCAAATAATAAACATGGGTGGTTTATGGGATATACTGCTTGAACGTTGCTTCTCTGTATAATGACTTGCATATGACAGTGGCTCTGTGGTCAACTTCTAAATTTGGAGAGAAATATTATCTTAAAGCAGAACGTGTTCTATAGAGAAAAATACCTTCCATTTTGATCCTTCGTTCAATTTGCTTATGTTTTTTTTTCCTTCACACTGTCGCCATCTCCAGTTGCACAGCAAACGGCAACACTTGTGAAGTAATAAACAGCTCTGGCTGCCTGACACTAACCTGAGGCTCCACCATGCAGAACAAAAAATGAAACTTAAGGACGAATTCAGAAGAATTCAGGGTACAGTGCAAGAGAAAAGCTATTTAGTAAATGTTCGTAAGTGGGACAGTTCTTGACTGCGCATGAGCACACTAGAGAAATCAATATAACCACTGGGGCCCTGTCTTTTCAGACGAGAGCCTAAACATTCATTTTTGCTCAAGATGTCTCTGCCACAAGTATATCTTCATACATGAGGAAAGAGTTGGAAGGGTACAGAGTAACAGATGACAAGTATGCAATAGTGATAAATGGGAGTGAAAAAAAGAAGGGGAGCAACACAAAGATTATACTTAAAACCCACACTGTTAATTGGAATCGAGTCACAGTGCTTTCTTTTTTGGAAAAATAATAGTAATTTGTCTTCAGCTTTGGCAGAAGAACAGCATGCATAAGAGCAAATAATATTTGAAAGTAGAACAAGCCGACATGGCACCAAGTGAGATAAATGCTTATCTCATAATCTTTAACTCCTGGCCTAGCCACTTCTTTGCATTGCCAAAAAATCAGGCTATAAATAATAGTTCCAAGGAACAGCAACGGAAAATACTTGCAAATGTACTTGCCTGTGATCATTAAAGTACTATAAAACCAAAGAAACAAAGAACATCTCCTCTTGGTGGTCCTAAATCAGAGATTTGGTGTGGTAGCTTTGAATTTTTGCTGCAGAAGTAGCTGATGTCCACGTTACTCATGAGCCAAGTGCCTGCTTCTGTTGGACAATCTTTTCAATCATTACCTGCCTGAACAGTAAAGTCCTGCTATTCCTAGAAGGGAGGGAAAGTGGTTGCAGCAGCTTCTAGATGACAGATCAAAAGTGTTCTGGACTCCTGCCTCAGCATGAAGCCGATCTGCTGTGTTAAGCCATCTATTTAGCACGATAACCATCTGTCCAGAGCAGTCTTGATGAGGTAATGGTTTTATTAATTTCTTATAATAAGTGAGATGAGCAGACGGGACTGCTTGTGACAGTCAGATATGAGTATTCGACCTTTATAAAATTATCTTCCTTCCTTTCTGGTGCAAAACCTGATGATTTTCAGTTTATCAGAGGCATTACCAGATGAATTTTTCCAGGGCTTTGCCGTAAACATAAGAAGATGTTAAGGAGGTATGTCCAAACTTGTTTTTCACATCCACAGAACAGGTGCTTTTTAATTGCAAAGGCTAAAGAAAGAAATGGCTATTTCCCTCAGACTCTTCTATTTCCTCTATGCTGAGGGATGTTACATGTTATCCACATGTTCTTCTGACTCTGCTAGATGAAACTAAACTTTCTGTAAAGCTACCTGCTCTTGATTAGAAGCTATCATTTTCCTTGGTAGCTTGCCCAAAAACTGCCACCCACACTTTTTAAAAATGGTGACCTGTTCCTTAGCTGCATTTCCTTCTTAAATTTCCACCCACTAGTTTTGCCTGTGCCTTTCTCCTTGAGTTTAAAAGGGCCTCTAGGACTCAGCATTTTCATTGCCTGAAGGAGCCACAGCAAAGCATTTTGCTTTGCTAAAGTGTGCAAATCAAACTCCTGAAGCCTTTCCCTGTACCACTCTTCTTCCAGCCCTGAAATAATTTATGCAGCTTTTTCCTGCAATATCTTCAGGTTTTCAGCATCTTTTTAGAAATGTGGATGCCAAAGGCAGACAGAATTGCACCGTGAGCAGAGATGTTTATATTCAGGGAGCAACAACAAAACAGAAGAAATCTTTTAAGTTTTGGAAGAGGTTTTCGGGTAACCTATTTGCCTCCAGAATCACCAGTAGCTAAGTGATGCAAAGTGAAGAAAAACAGCTCATGTGCCTTTAAGTCACGGTAGCCTTTAAGAGGTAGTACATAAAGAGGTATGATGATAAATCATGAGCAGCGTTTCTTGTACATATAATGTGGGGAATGCTGAAAGTGCTGCCACCAAGTTATGTAAGGGTATCCCCTTCTTTTATCTGCAAAAAGAAACCGTAGTAACATTGTCCAGTCTTCTCCAAGGATTGTCCTGTGGACGTGTCTGCAGGTGCCTGCAGCCTCCTGCGCAGAATGGCCAAAGCAGATGTGCTTGGTCACCTGTGTTTTCTCTGCGTGTTTGGCTTCCGTACACCACTTCACCACCCTGAGCTTTCTGTACTAAAGGCTTATTTTGCTGTTTCGCTTTACTCCTCTGGTCTTCCACAGTAATTCATGTTGGAAAGCACCTAACACAAGTGCAGCCACCACAGGTGTGGAGTAGGCATTGATGTACATTGAACTTGAGAGGGAGGGAGCTCCTCTTGGCCTTCAAAGAGCTCAGCAGGTTGCTCCTGATGGTCACCAGTAAATTGACATTCCAGGGTTTTTGGCCAATTCTCAGTAGTTGTCAGGGATGTGTCTGAGAAGTTGTGGATGATCCTGATCTCAGTTATTCTTCTTCACTGTCACGGCCAAATGCTCTTACTTTGCATGTGGCAGATGGGTTGGCCTGGCTAGTGAGACTGCAGGTCACTCCTCTGCCTCTGCTTGGGGACCTCCTTACCCCTGGGGACAGACCTAGTTTAGGGGAGGTTGACACGTCCTGGTGACATGCCAGGAAGGAGAGCCACGCACACCTTGCAGTGTGCACTATGCACGGCCCTCACCTGCCAGAGGATACCTTGGTGGCCATTGCTGGTGCCCAGGAGGACACAGCTCCAATGCCAGAAGCGATTCAAACCAACTTCGGGCATGTTGCAGCAGTTACAGTAAGGGAAGAGACATTCCCACAGGGACAGGTTTTCCCCAAATTTACCTAAGTCTGTTCTGAACAGACAGCTCATGCCTTACTCACTCATTAAGTTTAGAACTGCTGAAACATGATGCTTCCAGAAATGTCGTCTCATCAGCACTGTTGGGAGGCATTTCAGGTTGAACGGGCAGAAGGACCAGGGGAATGTTTAGCTGAAAGGGCACATGGCAGGAATAGTTATTGGAAAGCCATAGCCTGTTGGCCATCCCTGTGGCCAAAGGGGCAGAGTCGCCGGGGCCTGCACCACAGAGGCAGCACGTCCCAGCCATGAGAGACCTCTTGTGTTAGAGACCTTCTCCAAGAACAGCCAAGAATGGTTAACCATGGTAGAGAGGACATGCATAACTGGGAAAAGTTATTTTAAAAACTAGCTCAGGAAACTAGTATGTGTTAGCATGTTTTGAACAAGCTGACAGACAAAAGGAGCTTAAAGCTGTTAGATCAAAACCCAGTGCATCTGCACTGCCACGGTGAGTTAACTGGGTGAGGAGAAATGACAGGATTCACTACAGAGATGGTGTGGAAAGACCCCCGACTGCCAGGCAGGTGTCCCCTCGTTTTGCCACTGCACTGAACTTTTCCGTAGGATGTCGCTTGTGCAGAAGTGAGGCTTGCTTCTCAGCAGGACATGCATCCACCTGAAGGGGAAGGTGGTTGGGATTGCTTTTGCTTTTTGAACATGTCCCCTGGGTGTCTCTGAGGTCAGAGAGGAATCAGTGTCAGAAGCAAACAATTTACCACACCCCAGCTGCCCAGTCCCCAGAAGGTCAGTTTCCCAAATAATCGTCCTGCCTCTCCAGTCCCTCCTTGGCTTCAAGGAGAGCAGATGCTCTCTCCCTTCTTCCCTCCTGGATGCACCAGACCTGTTTCTACGCTCAAGTGCTGCTCCCAGGAACTGCTTTTCACAGTTTCTGCGCATGACCTTGCACATCCCTCTGGAGATGGTGACTTTCCTTAGAAATAAAGAAGGCCGCCATGTGCATGCACCATGCTGCCAAGTGAAGGCACCGTGTCTTTCTGTTAAAAGTTTTCATCCATGTGAGACCTCAAAGTTTTCATCCATGGAAGAGTGTTGTTTGCTTCCATGTTACACCTGCGTTACACTTACCCTGGTGCTGACACTGAGAGGAGGCAGGGCACACAGAGAGACTCCCAGCGCTAAGTGTTAAAATAATACGGGCCTCTTGTAAATAAATAACCTCCAGTGAGTAGTTATTAATAGTGTGAATGTCCTGTTTAGAGGCAACTGAACCACGCTTGGAGAGGAAGACCCGGAATAATGTGGCTCCCTTGGTACACGCCAGGATCTCTGGGGCTGGGCGCCAGCCGGGTATGCTCCTGCCAGGTCACCGCCGATCCCACCGAGCCTTTCTCTGGTGGCTTCTTAAGGAGAGCAGCTTGTGGACTCACACTTATCACCTCCCTTACCAGACTTTGTATTTATTCTTTCTGTGTGCCCATGGCCTTCCCAGACTTTGTTCCCTCCACATCTGAAAGAGAAGCCACCTCTGGGTGGAGGCTGAGCTCCTCCACCTATTGCCCTAAAGGCAGCAGAGTGGGCTTGGATCTCCTGTTAAGTACCTTGTGGAGGGGGTGGTGGAAAATACCAGGTCTGCTTCTGTAGTTGCCTAAATGTAACTCTAAAATCTACATTCGCCTTCAGTGTCTCGGCTGGCTGCACAGGCGGCATGGCCCAGGCAGTCTTGCAGGATGGTCCAGGGTGGAGGCAGGCCCCCAGAAGCCACGCAGGGTCTGTGCTGGGGCAATCAGACACGTGTGGTGGGCAGCACGTGTCGCACTTGCCCTGGGCAGTGCGGGGATTGAATATCTTGCAGGTCTCGGGCACCCGGCGGCTGCCCTCAGGTGCCCGGGCATGATGTGCAGGAATGGTTAATGGCAGAAGTGTGTCAGGCTGGCTTGCACCTCAGGCTGTGAGATATCCGATCAGTTATCTCATGTTTCTCTGCTGGAACCACACACACCCGCTGGCCGGTTTCTGTCTCACCCGTGCTGCCCGATGGGCAATGGCAGCGAGGAGCTGCTCTGTAATCACAGACATTAGCACAGACATGGCTGACCTCTCTGGCTCCTGACTTTAGTTGAAATCACATGCAGATCTCTGCAGCCCTAAGGATTTAAAAAAAAAAAAAAGGAAAAAGGGCTATGTTCCTGTAATAAGGAAGCAGTTCTTAGGAAAGGAAACCTTGTGAGTTAGCAACAGAATCCATGCAGACTTGCACAAAGTTGAAACCATTTTAAAATAACACACATCAGTTCTCGGGGACGTGATTACAAATGCCTCACCAAAACTGCAATGTAAAACCCAGAGAAAGGAACTTCTCTATTTTTTTTTTCTGCAGACATTTCAAAAGAATCTTTCTTTTCTTTTAAAATATATGTCAACCCTCTTTTCTAGTCTTCTGCTGTTCTTCATACAGGAACTCCTAACATAGAAACAGTAAATTTACTCTATTTACTCTATTGTGAAGTCTTTGAAAGACAGGACCTGTTTGCTTAATTTCTGGAGGGAGATGGGTGTTTTATCTGTAGATAATGAAATAGATCTAATTACAATATCACATTTGTGGTATGAGTCTTCCATTGGCAAGTTTTAATGGTCCGGTGTAGTTATAGCTTGTGATGTAACTCCATGAGAAGGTACCTTTATAAAAATCGTTATGATATTTGCAGCTGGAAGAAGTAATGTGAAGGTGCTTTCATTAAAGCCCACTCTAAGCCTGCGTATTTCAGGGGATTTCTACTGTCTGCTCTTTCTAAAAATGTGTATCTCAATAACCAGAATATGGGCAAGGCAGATATGCATCTGAAATTATTTGCATGACAAAAGTGTATGTAGTTGCTAGAACACCCAAACAGGAGCAAAGTCATTCTTCTTGAAAAAAAAAATATATATCCTTTTCAAATTGGTTTTTAAATATAAAAGTAAAATGTTAATGTAAATAATGCTAAGACAGCCTTCTCCAGCTGGGAGCTAGTCATGTGCTGGTGCTTATAGGGAGATATTCTGGTAACAGATAATTAAGCAACTAAGTAGTTGAAAATGTCGGGAGAGAAAAATGATCTTTTCACCTCACTGAGTTAGTTTTTAAAACTATGTTAGCTGAGCTCACTCTGGTCCCATATAGCCAGCCTGCAGCTCTGCTGGGGACATGCACTATGGCCATTGAGCACACAGATAGAGGGGAAAATGAGGGAAAAGACCTTTTCTTGATCCTCCTGTGCTTAAGGAGGAGCTGCAAATCTCCATCAACTGCTACATGTGGTTCTTGCTTGCATTGGCTTGTAGAGTCAGGCCTTGGTTGTCGCTTGCTTCATGGGTGAGACATGTTCCTTCCCGCAAGCCATGTCCCAGTGCTGCTGCAACCAGATGACTCTCCTCTGGCCCTGTGGTTCAGATATACTCCTGGAGCCTCTCCTTTTCAGGAGATGCCAGAGCAAGGATGGACAGGTTGTTGGCTGTAAAGAGGAGAAAGCAGTGGGGCATCTCTCAGCCTTTGCAACATGGGTTGGAAAGAGAAGGCAACTCAGCCAGCAAGCAAGGACAAGAGCCATAGCATGATAGTTTGGCCCCTCCACTATCTTTGAAATTAATCTCTCTGTGTCCCTGGGGAGGGCAAGGGAGCAGTCCCTGACGCCGTGGAGCCTTGGGCAATGCAGCAAGTGTCTGACCTCCTGGCATTTCAGCAGCCCCTGCGGCAGCAGTATGGGACCTGGGCACTGGGGCAAGGCGGTCCCAGGCAGCGCTTCAAAAGCTGACATATCACCCCAGAGCCTCAGCACCTGCTTCAAACCTGGCACCCTTTTTGGGGGGAGTGCAGCTGGGGACATGGGACACACTCCTTTTGCTCCCTCTCCCCGTCCTTTTGCAGCTCTGAGAAGACTGAGCATGTGAAAATGCCGGCTGCCCACTGAGCTTGCAGCTTTACTGGCAGCAACAGAGTATAAATATCACTGTGCTTTGGTAACCATTTCTGCACATCATGAGGATGCCTGGAACCCTTTCCTCTCTCAGGTGTGAGCCTGTCCCTGTTTGCACCTATCTGTGGTATGACTCAACATCCCTTTGCAATTCCCTGTAATTTAGATAGGGAAGAGGGGAGAGTATTCCCCGTGTTTTGCCACTGACCACAGACAGCTATTCCTGATTATGTGTTAATGATTTTCTAATGAAGAGAGAGGCTCCCAATGAATAGGCTTTGCATCACTAGCTCCTCAGTGCTGTTCCTCCAGGTATCACCCAAATACGCCTCCTCCTGTAGCCCTGGCTGCCTACCCTGTGCCAGCAGCAAGCTGATGCAACAGGGAACACATGTCTACTTAACGGTAACTATTACATTGAAATATAATATTGCAGCAACTTCTGCCTCCAGGGTAGCCCCAGAAATATCAGAACATCCTTGTCCAGATACGTCATGCTGAGCAGAGAGCAGTACCACTCAGAGCCCTGTACCAGGATTTGGAAGCTCAGTCTGGACAACTGGACTGCATTAACACTCAGTTGGAGTGAATTTTCCTCAATAGTCTGAAAATTAAAAGTCTTTAAGTTGCAAGGCTATAAAATGAGAGACAGATGTAGTCCATTAGAGGTAAACTTACAAAATTGTTATTTTGCTCACATGCAGCCAATTTAAAATTACCCTCACCAGGAGTCAAGAAACCTCACCAAAAAAGACACCTCACCGAAACCTGACGTCTCCAGTAATGCTTCAGTAGAGCAGATGAGAACCTGCTCTTCAAGACAGGCTGATGGATGAAACGGCTGCAGTGAGCTTTGAGAGAGACACATATTGATTCTCATGTGAATAAGACAAAAGGCAGGTGTTGACCATAGACGACCACCAGTGACTTTGCACAGATTCCCTGCGCAATCAGGACTAACTACGCAGAAGCTGAATTTCTTTTATAAATAGCATGATTTGAAAATAAATTAATGGGTAAAGAGGGGAACCCATAAGGCAGTGGACATAGGAACTAGACTGCAATGCGGGGTCACAATTGAAAAGTTGAAGAATTGCCTAAATACATGTATCTTCAGTAGATAAGAACAGCTCAGCAGTCATTTGGATTACCTACAAGATTGGACGGGGGATGAATGAGCATGTGCATTCCTCAGGATTTGGGGCATGGCTGGGTTACAACATGTTCATGATGGTGCATGGGAAGTCCAAAGCTGCGGGTACCCCAAAAAAGGGATTTCTGTGCCCATGGTCTGATTGCCTATAGCACTCATGCCCATCGTAAGGGCCTGGGCTTTTGTTGTGTCCCACCATTTCCAGCCCGGAGTGGATGTGCTGAATGGATGCCTGTTTGCCCATGACTTGCTCAGTACAGCTGAGTGAAAAACAGGCTTTGTAATTGTGTGGACAATTGAAAACAAAAATTATGGGAAAAATACCAAGTAAAAATAAGAAAGCTTGAAGAATTTAATCAAATTAATGTCCAAAGGCTGGCTGACCTGTTAAAGATATTTCAGTTTCATTTTGACTTTACTTAGTACTCTCCAAAACCTTTTTCCCATTTTTGGGGGAGGCCTGGGTTAGTTTTGAAGTGGAGAATGGTGTTTCGAAATAAGGAATAGGAAAGTTTTGTTCTTCAATATCAAATGAAAATGGTGCAGCATTTCTGAAATAAATTCCCTAATGTCAAAACCCACAAAAATCTTGAGCTTTGATATACTTCTACCATTTTTTTTCCTTGGAAACTAGTTAAGTTTGGCTCCTTTTTTTTTTTTTTTTTTCAAAATAACTGTTTAAGAGATTCACTCATTGGCAAAAAGTTCCTTCCCTGTCTAATCCAGAGTTAAAGCTATGAGCTGCAGCCCTGTGAGTTAAGGCTTTCTCACTGGGGCTGTAGCAGGCTGGTGTCTTCTCCTAACATAAATTCACCAGTGAGCCTCATAACTCAGGGAAGTATAAAATCAGTTGAGCTATGCAGCTGTAAAACCAGAGCCATGGAGCGGGGAATCAGGCATAGGCTGCTAATTTCACACCATTGGGGAAAAAAAATGGAGTTTAAAGTTAATTAAAATCAAAAGAATCCCTCTATAAATTATGTCTGAGGATGTTGGAGTGAAAAGGACAGAAGGCAAATGAATATTTAAGACAGGGAACTTAACTAGCCCTGGTAGGAGCTGATATGTCTCACCTTTGGCCTCACTGTCTTTCTCGCAGCTAAGGGCAGTTATTTATGCAGGGTCTGTTCCTGATATGCATGGGGGGGTCTAGGGCCCTCCGTACCTTGATGGGAGTGAAATCACTGCAGAATTTGTGCCTTGCCTCAGGCTGGGTGCTGGAGAGGACTCCTGGCTGCTCCTGCTGCCCATGGTGTTTGGCAGGGTGCTGGCAAGGGGAAAGCCCCAGGCTGGCATCACAGGTGCTTCAGGTGTGCGTACTGCAGACTGCCACTCGCGCAGACACAGACAGCTGGAGAGAGAAAGGCATGAGGGGTCCATGGGGTGTGGGACCAGAACTGCACCCCCTTGCTGTGGGGCACATGGGTGCAGAGGCAACCTCTGGGGACAGGAGTGGGGAATCGGGGGGACCTCCATCTGCAGGGAAGCTGCGGATTAGAGCATCCCTCCCTGTGTCCCCACTGCACACAGGTGCTGTTTTCCTGCTGGGGTGATGCCAATGGGCACCAGGCACCACCCAGCACCTTCTGCTAGAGGAGGGCTTTGCACAGCCAGAAGGATGCATGAAACCTGAATGAGTCCCCCCTAACAAGCTCAGCCTGGTATTAAACTATTTCTTGATGCCATTGACCAAACTATGCTTTCGTTTAAACCTGCATAAAACTGAAGTAGCTCCACTAGAGGCTAAGGCATAATGCAGATTTATGCTACGCTGATTAGCAGCAGAGTTTGGTCCTGTTATTTTATAATTCCGTGACTGCAGTTTTACTAGTCCTGGGAGCACAGAGCAAAAGTATTTTTATTTACTTCCTCTGAATTTTAAGTGCATTTTGCTGTGATTCCTTAAGTAAAGCATCTTTCAGAACTGTGGACCTCTCAGATCAATGTATTCTCCTCTGCCGGTGAATTGTGGCCTAACGTCCCAAGCCATGTAGGACCCATAAAGTACCAGCCTATAATAGCATTTCACGTCAGTGAATCTAGCAGCTCCCACCGTGTTGTATACAAAATTAGTCCCTGACCTTTCAAAGGGCCCAGCAGCCAGCAGGCCCACCTGTCTGTGGACTGACTTGTTGCAACTTCAGGTGGTGGATAACTCATTGTCTGGTTGTGACATGCATGTTCTTCTTGGATAAGGAATCACAGCACATCGTCACCTTTTCTTCGTGAAAGGAATGATTGCCAAAAAGCCCATGAGTATATTTTTTTGGCGAAAATAGCTGGAAACCCATTTTTTTCACCTCTCATGACCATTCCTTTAACAAAACAAGCTGCGTTTTCCCTCCCGTGGGTAGCAGTTCTACATCTAATGAGACATTACCTGCAAAGTGTAGCAGGATGACGACTTGCCATGCACAGCCCTTTGGGAACATTAAGTATTAAAAGCACTTGCCCCCCAAACCGTAAAACTTCTGCCTGTGAAAGGAGACCGCCAGGGCCAGAAAAGTCACCTTGCAAATACGGAGATGGGGACAGCAGGTGTCAAGTACACATGAGGAATTGTTTTCCTTCCTGACGCTTTGTTATTCAGGCTCTGCGATCCGAATGGAAATGAAGGAAAGGAAAAGCTTTCAGTCCAAGTGGGAAAAAGATCTCTGGCAGGATTAAATTATGTCCTGCCTCTTGAGTTCTGGCTGTGCTGCTAATCATTCCTCTGTGACGGAAACAGTTGCCATTGCAATCTTTCTAGAAAATATGCTATGGCTGTAGGAGAGAGCCTTAAAGCAGCAAAATGTGACAACTCACTGAAACACACAATCTAAGTAAAAAATTGAGCAGACAAATTAAATCCCTCCAATCAACAGTGCTAGTTTGTAACAAGAGAGGGAATTGTAATTTAGTCATGGTTGAATGTTTCCCATTTTCTCTTAGCGTTCACAGCTCTTTTTTATAATTGTGCTTTTGTGGAGAGAGAGGTGCTGGGATTCTCTGGGGTTTCAGGAATATCTTTGCTTTATGCTGAACGCACCTGTCTGTTCCCTCTGTGACAAAGACTCTAATCCTGCCCTGGATACAGCGAGAAAAAATGGGCTTCTAATTTCATGGTTGAAGTTGGAAGAGATAATATCGGCTCAGTTCCCTGCATAAAAATTGCTCTCTAGCATAAGCCTCCTGGAATTCTGCTTTTGTGTCCTCGAAAGGATCAGGATGTGAGGATCCATCCGGGTGTGCATGACCTCTGTACATGCTGAAAAACAGAATATAAGGGTTGCTTGATACTATATAAAAATTCTAATAAGAGGTGAGTCACATAAAGCTTTTCACTGCCTTCCCCTTTTATTCTTAATATATGTTCTAGCCATGTCTCAGGAACATAGCTTGTCAGTGTATGTAGGTACAATCTGATTCATGTTGACATCTTGTAAAGACTCGGGAGGTGTTATTCTGGCAGCTGCAAGGGCACTTCTCAGAGAGTGGAAAGAAACGCTGTGTTATTCCCCCTCTAATGTGAGTTTTTAAAGGTTACATCATTTACGCAGTATGTTCAAAGGCATCAAAACCAAGCTCCAGTAAGAAGCAGAGTCAGGAGAGGGTTAAGGAAATCAGTGATGCCTGATGTTAACGTCTTTCCTCTTTTTCAGCTTTGTAAAAGATAAACGTTTTAGATTTCAATCTGTGGTTCCCAGCAGTGCTTTGGAAACACTGCAGTAGGCCTGCAAAAATCGCTAATGCTGGGCCAAGCCGAGATAATGCGTCTCAGCAGGAATGACATAATGCCCTAAAAGAAGAGTATGATGTAATGCATATCTCAAAAATCAGAGCCAATTTCAGTTAGAAAGGCTTGAAGTCTAGCACTAATTCTGCAATATACAAAACTTCGGAGGTTTAGATTTTTGTTTGTTTGTTTTTCATTGTTTTTTTTTTTTTTTAAATAATTTTGTAAAGCTTACAGCGCTCGTGCAGTCTTGCCTCAGTTACTAGGGAAGCCTCTCCCTTGTTCTGCACTTTCTTGCAATTCGACTGCTTACTGAAAGCCATTGAGCATTTCACCTTGGTTGAGGTGCCTGCAATATGTAACACTGTAATTTATAGCGTTAACACGGCTGTTTATGCAGGTGAGGCATAAAGCGTATATAGCATATTACAGTAAATCCTGCTTAATGAAGGTGTTGTGCAGGGATTTATTAGACTCACTAAGGTCTCATGGAAAAGTTAAACAGTATTTGTGCTAAGCTCAGCTTGGGCTTCAGCCAGTGCAAATCCTCAGTCCTTGGTGGAGTTGCTCCCCTGAGTAAGGTGAGACAGATTTGGGACCATGCAGTTTATAAACCATCCTGTTTAGTTTTCTTGTCTTTTATTAATAACCATGCTGTCAGAGCAGCGGGACTTGCCTACTGCTCAGTCCTCCTGAGCCAGCCGGACTGGCGTACTGGGAGATGCTGCAGGGTTTGTTTCCAAGCAGGGTGTCTCTGAGCAGCCCTGCCCGGGTTCTGCACCTGCCCTGACTCCAGCCCCTGGCCAAGCTGTGGGGTGTCCTGGAGGGTCTCACTGTCACCTTGGCCCACTCATGGTCTGCAGCAAGGACACCGTGGTGATTCCCAGGGACATGGCTGCCCTTGGAGCTGTGGCCCTGCAACCTTCATGCACCCTTGTGGGGATGAGGGCAGGAGCTGCTGACGCTGGCTGGCTCTGCCCTTTGGAGACAGGACAAAGCTGGGGGTCTGGCCCTGCAGGTGGGGGAAAGTCACAGTGGTTTCTGGCATTGGAGCAGGTGGCAGCAGCCCATGCCAGGCAGGATCTCACCTTTGCTGCCTGTGCAGCCGCATCACCCTACAGCCATAGTGTGGCAATGTATGAACCTTAGCTGTGTCTTCACCTCAAAAATGTCAAATTGTTGGAGTCAGACCTCACAGGCTTGCAAAATACCTCCAGTTCTCCAGAACCGGCCCTGATCGGGGTTGTGCATCCAGTTCCTAGGTTGAGACCAGGGACCAGGGACTTTTCAGAGGTCCCATCACAGTCAGGGCATGGGTCTCTGGGCTACAACCTGTTCTCTCAGGAAAGAACAATTGTATTGCAGCCTCTCACATCGGCTGATGGAGACCTCTCCCAGGATGTATCCCAAGTAGCAGAGTCAATTCAAGAGTGTTTGCACTGAAAACAAGAATCCTTAAAAAATGACGGGTAAGGGAGTTCACGCACCGCAGCCCTCCACCATGGCAGGTAGCTGCCAGCATGATTTCGGCTGCCCTGGTGTCTGTGACAGGGAGCAGATCCGTGCTAATCAAACCATCTCATCTCAAGCAGCTGAGGTATTGATATGTAACCTCACCTGGCTCTTGCAGATTTGAGGTTTATGTTTTCACTTTGCTGGGTTAAGAAACACTGGGAATGTCAGATATCAAAGGCTTGTGTTTACTTGCCTATGAGATGCGAGGTTGCTAACTGAGATTCAGTAGGCAAATAAGCTTGTGACCTTGTTCTGAAAATTAATAAACCATCATCAGCACCTCAAAGAGAGGGGGAAGCTGGCATCTGCTCCTGTTAGTTCAAGCCTGGACCTGCTTTTCATTCAGAATGACCTTACTGCAAATGGACGCTGCTGTATTTTGTGTTACAGACTGCCTTCTAAAGGAGACTGATCTGAGATGCATGGCATCATTAAATTGGGAATGATGCCGGACATGTACCACGACCACACAAGTGAAAGGTGAGTTGCTGCCTCAAATTGTTTTAAAAACTCATTATCGTTAATAAATACCAAGCTGTGTTACGTGCACCATTTCATTAAAAGAGGATAGCCAGAAGGAGAGCTTAATTATCTTGCTCTAGCAAAAAGCTCTAGGGGCAAAAGGGGAAAGTATAATTATAGCATCAATATGCCCTATCAGCCTGCTGGTGGGCCAGCGACACAGGGACCCATCTCTCTAATCCTGACCTTGCCTTGGCCGCATGTGACTGTTGGGCCAAGTCATTTAACCTTCACTCTAACACGGGAGCTCTCATACTTCCAGAGCTAAGTAATCAAACTACCCTGAAGACGAAGTTTTGTATAAGGACTGAAGCATTTGTAACCTATTTTGGCTTTTCCTGTTTGCCTTTATGCACACTTATATATATGCTGTCCCAGCTGACTTGAACTCAGCAACCAGGATTACATTGGCAAAGGAGGCATTGCATGGCTTAAGACCACAGCAGCCAGCACCCGGCCACACTGTGAAATTGCCGCATGTCAGTTATCCTGAAATCACATAGAAAACAACGTAGCTGCTGGTGTCAGCCACACAGGACCGATTTTGGTAAGAGTTGAGGAAAGAGACGTGCAAGACCAGGTTTGTGATATATCTACAGCTACAAACTGAGTGCAACACGTTGTATATCTGATCAGCGCAGAGTAAGTCAGGGAGTAACAAAGCTCTGATTTTACAGTACAAAGAGGTCCAGGATGCCCTGGAGCCCTGGGCCTCCATTAATACTGCTCTCTTGTTCACCCACATCCCATATCTTTGCAGCTACTGCTATCACTTCAGCCAAAAGACCTGGCTAGCTGTCTTCTGTCCCACAGGTGTACTTAGGTGCAGCCAGCGTGGTGCCCGTACCCTGATAATCTGCTCTGAGCCTATTGCTTTGTGCACCTAATTAATCTCCACAGCTACATTACACAGTACTGAGTGAAGCATTTTGCCTGCTGCAGAAGTGCCTTGGGTTTACAAATGTCCCCTGGCACTTTCCATGGCATTGGTATGGTATGACGTGGGAAGCTTGCCTCCTATTGCAACCTATTATTTGGTGGAGGGTAGTCTCTGTTAGGCTAGCAGATGATGGAAAAGAATATATTCCCAGAATAGTACAGGGCTAGTGTGGTGAACTGCCTAGCCTTGGGTAAGGCAGCCCAGGTGCAGTGGCCTCCCTGGCATCTCTGATACCAAAACTTTCCTTGAGCTACCCGGGGTCTCTCTGTGCCAGTGCTGCAGACATGTGCTGCGTGGCCTTGCTCTCGTGGCAGCGCTGCTTGGAGGAGAGCTCGAGGTTCAGTCCTGTCATCCTGCTCTTCTACCTGAACTTTTACTGTACCTCTAGCACTTCTCATTTCTGCATCTCAAAGGCTGCCCATGCACTGAGTCTCTCATCTCCAACTTAAGGAGTAATAAGACCTAGGAGCCACTTAATCCTGCTTCAAAGGTACAGCAAGATCTGCCAAGGAAGAAGAACTAGTCTGCTTAGAAATGTCCCATAGGATGAGAAATTGCAAAAGCTGTGGCCAGAGAAGCCTTTCGCTAGCCAAGCAAGGAGTAGAGTTAGAAAGTATTTGAGTGAGATATTCCTAATGCTGCAGGGCAGAGCAAAAACTTGTCAGTTCCTCCCTTCTGACCCTATCACACAGTATGAGAACAACAGGTCTCCATGACATTAAAGGCAATAAATTTAGAAGGAATTACAGAGGATATTGCTTTGCACACTAAATAGACAGCCTGTGGTTTTCACTAATGCAGACATTCAATGACAAGCATGTATGGATGTACCTTCAAAAAGCATTGGCTAATTTAATCATCACTGGCTACCACTTGATGTGCTAGGATAATCCAGGGCTGGATTTCACCCTACAGTCTTGCAAATGACTACCTCTGGGGGGGTTGTGTGCCTGTGTGGGACAACTGTACAACTGGCTGAGTGGATCCAAGTTTTTTTTTTTTTTCTCTAAGTTTTTATTTATAATATCTCCAGAGACATGAGGCTGAAGCAAATGGAATAACATTGGAATGACAACATCCAAAGCTAAAAGTCAGATCAAAAAAGGAATCTGGGATTTAAGCTTTTTCTTGTTTCCACATCCAGCTTGGCACTGAACTCAGTAGGAAGTTAGTACCTCAGTGTCTTGGTAGGTCTGATCTTATTGGTTAAAGCGACAGCTGTGTAATGCCTGGACTCTACACGACTGACACACAAAGGAAAGTGATTACTGTCGTCTTTGCTCCCTGGGAACTCAAAACATCTTCTACTATAACTTCGAAAGCACCTTGAGAAATACTTTAAAGGTGCTTCCACTGCAATGATCCTGCAGGTGAAATTTCTACTGTCTTTCACAGAATCACAGAATCACAGAATGTTAGGGATTGGAAGGGGCCTCGAAAGATCATCTAGTCCAATCCCCCTGCCAGAGCAGGAACACCTAGGTGAGGTTACACAGGAAGGTGTCCAGGCGGGTTTTGAATGTCTCCAGAGAAGGAGAATCCACAACCTCCCTGGGCAGCCTGTTCCAGTGTTCCGTCACCCTCACTGAGAAGAAGTTTCTTCTCAAATTTAAGTGGAACCTCTTGTGTTCCAGCTTGAACCCATTACCCCTTGTCTTACTGTTGGTTGTCACCGAGAAGAGCCTGGCTCCATCCTCGTGACACCCACCCTTTATATATTTATAAACATTGATGAGGTCACCCCTCAGTCTCCTCTTCTCCAAGCTAAAGAGCCCCAGCTCCCTCAGCCTTTCCTCATACGGGAGATGCTCCACTCCCTTAATCATCTTTGTGGCCCTGCGCTGGACTCTCTCCAGCAGTTCCCTGTCCTTCATGAACTGAGGGGCCCAGAACTGGACACAATATTCCAGATGAGGTCTCACCAGGGCAGAGTAGAGGGGAAGGAGAACCTCTCTCGACCTACTAACCACCCCCCTTCTAATACACCCCAGGATGCCATTGGCCTTCTTGGCCACAAGGGCACAGTGCTGGCTCATGGTCACCCTGCTGCCCACCAGGACCCCCAGGTCCCTTTCCCCTACACTGCTCTCTAATAGGTCATTCCCCAACCTATACTGGAACCTGGGGTTGTTCCTGCCCAGATGCAAGACTCTACATTTTCCCTTGTTATATTTCATTAAATTTTTCCCCGCCCAACTCTCCAGCCTGTCCAGGTCTCGCTGGATGGCAGCACAGCCCTCTGGCGTGTCAGCCACTCCTCCCAGCTTGGTGTCATCAGCAAACTTGCTGATAGTACACTCAATTCCCTCATCCAAGTCATTGATGAATATATTGAACAGTATTGGTCCCAGAACTGACCCTTGAGGCACTCCACTAGATACAGGCCTCCAACCAGACTCTGCCCCATTGATCACGACTCTCTGGCTTCTTTCCTTCAGCCAGTTTGCAGTCCACCTCACTACCCAATCATCCAGTCCACACTTCCTCAGTTTTGCCGTGAGGATGCTGTGGGAGACGGTGTCAAATGCTTTGTTGAAGTCAAGGTACTTGTCCACTTGTCCACTGCTCTGCCATAGTCAATCCACCTTGTTACGTCTTCATAAAAGGCTATGAGGTTGGTCAAACATGACTTCCCCTTGGTGAAGCCATGTTGACTGTCCCTGATGACCCTCTTATCCTTGATATGTCTTAAGATGGCCCCAAGGATAAGGTGTTCCATCACTTTCCCAGGGATGGAGGTGAGGCTGACCGGTCTATAGTTGCCTGGGTCCTCCTTCTTGCCCTTTTTGAAGACTGGAGTGACATTTGCTTTCCTCCAGTCCTCAGGCACCTCTCCCGTTTCCCAAGACTTGGCAAAGATGATGGAGAGCAGTCCAGCAATGACTTCAGCCAGCTCCCTCAACACCCGCGGGTGCATCCCATCTGGACCCATGGATTTATGGATGTCCAGATTGCTTAACTGGTCCCTAACCCAGTCCTCATCAACTGAGGCAGACTCCTCCATTGCCCTGCCTTCCTCTGGGGCCTCAGGGGTACGGGGCTCCTCAGGACAGCCTCCGGCAGAGTAGACAGAGACAAAGAAGGCATTCAGTAATTCTGCCTTCTCTGTATCTTCTGTCACCAGGGCACCCACCCCGTTCATCAGTGGGCCTACATTGCCTAAATGTTAGGTGCGCCCAAGCTCACAGTTGATTTTGCTGTGCCATGTGGCTGGAACAAACTGTGTCCCCACTGCCTGTAGTGCTGACTTTGGAATTTGAGCCATTCCCCACCCTGTGTCCAGATTTCCTCCTTCCAGACCTCCTGTCTCTCTGGATCATCTTAAGAGTAAGCCAGCTGAGGAGCAGCAGGACCGCATGGATATCCTCTTAGAAAGTGAAGCGCTGATGAAGTGCAGGAGCAGGCTGTTCTCTGCCTCTCCACACACTCACTGCAATGTGGAGTGAGGCAAGGGGGTGATGGAGACCTTGAGGTTGTGCTTGGTCAGGACAACCTTCCTCCTTTGGAGCTGTGGAGAGCCCATCTTGCCCTTGTGCAGTGCCTAAGTATAACTCACCACACCGATCCACCCACTTTCCCCTTCCAGAGAGCAAAGCCCTTCAGAAGCCACCACAGATGGGTCTGGGAGCTCTGTGCTGTTGCGTGCAGAGCCTCTGGAAATGTGGAATGTTGCAATGTCTCTCTCTGTTACTATCACTGTCCCAGTGGCTTCCAGTTTCCCACTGCTGAGACAAGAGTGATTCACACCTGAACACTCTGTGCACCCTGTGGTGCCCAGAAAGGGGCTGCTGGTGGGATGGTTGCTTATTCCCTATTGCGTGCCACTGAAATGATGGCTTCTGGCTGCCAGGGAAGCTGCCTGAAAGCAGTAGAGACCTCCTGGATATACCTGGGCATTGCCAATGACGGGCCTGGCCTCTCACTCCTCTGCAGGGTGACTCACCCGCCTCCAGCTCTGCAGAAAAAATAAATCACAGCTGCAGCTACAGACGGCAGTGCTGAGGGCAGCAGCGCCAGCACCGAGCGGAGCGCAGCCTCCTGAGACCCCCTGCCCTTGGCAGGCAGGATTCGGGGACAGAAGCAGCTCAAGATGGCTTTGAGCACCCCTTTAATTTCACAAAGCAGATTCTGTTCCTGGTCCTGCAGTGATGCTCTGACAAGCTACGTTTTCATTTCATGTTTCTGGTGGGTACTTGGAGGAGTTGAACACCCCCAAGCCACAAGATGCTGCAATGCAACCAGCTGCGAGTGAAGCAGAAGTGTCAGCCCTGGTATACAACATGGAGGAGGAATGTATGTTTCTGAGCCTCTAGCACAGACTGTGGCCTCTGAAGGCATGATGGCTCTCAGCAGCATGTCAATGATCAAATGTATGCTCTGGATGTCTTCAGCTGAGGGAAAGCTGTGCTGCCCACTGCTGCTGTGGGCCGCTGTGGTTTCTGACTGTGAGGGTTGGGCGGCTGCAGCTGCCAGCGCTTGGGCTTCCCCATCGAAAACCATCAGCTAGTAATCAAGCACCTGACAACCTGTCAGGGCACCCACTGCCTGACCATTCCCCATCAGGTGTTGTACCACCGGTCCTGTGAAACTCAGTGAGATGCAAGGGCTGAAATGAGTCATTCCTGGCTTCAGGCAGAGCTGGTGGCATCTCCCATTAAGAGGCCTGCACAATATTTTCCATTGTAAGAGTCTATTTCTAGTTGCATTTCTTTTTGCCAAGCGTATCTGCCTCAAGCTGCTGTTTCATTTACATTTCATCCAAAACAATGTCATTGTCTCTGAAAGTGAAGGCAGTGGAACGTACTTTTTAAAAAATCCATATGCAACTGGGTATATATACATGTGTATGCAAAATCTGGCAATAACTTTGTGTTGTGCACTCTGGAACGGGAGTGCAGACAATCAGCACAGGGAACTCCACCTTGCCTGTGCAAACCCGCCCAAGCTGCAAGCCCTGTTCACCCTGGCTCGGGGAGGACCTGCTGGAGCTGTGCAGACCTGGCTTCCCTGTGGCTCCAGCCGTGCTGAGCCCACCAGCCCAGGCTCAGCAGGAAATGGGGGGAGCGTGGCACAGCCTCCCCACTCCTGCTGTACCTCTGGTCCACCTGATGCTCCTCCTGCCCTGGTTATCCCTTATCCTTGTCCTTGCTGTAAGCAATCTGTGCACACCTACTAGCTGCATGTCTCTACTCCACACCCAGCCACAGGGTGGGTTTCTACCAGCCCAGTGGAGCTGGAGCACCAGCAGGGGCTGAAAGTGGTGGAGAAGATTTTGAAAGGGAGTTAAAATCAGAGGAAAAAGGGGCAGCTGAGGCTTTGCTGCAGTATGTCTGCCCATGGGACACCAGGGCTGGTGGGTCCTGCAGCTTGCAGAGGGGCTTCTTGAAACACAGGAGATTAATTTCCCCTGCCTTTGGCTGAGCAGCGTGGGAGCCAGCAGGCACTAGAGGGAATGTCAGAGTGTGACTCAGAGAGGAGAAGGAGAAAGGAAAAAAAGCTGCCTCCTCTACTTCTGAAAATTATTTGTGAAAGAATGGTTGCTTAGCTCATTACTAAGGATCTAAGGTTTTGGGTTCACAGAGACAGGTTTTATTTAAAAAGGATGAATTTCCTGGACATAAGTGATGCCTGCATGTAAGATACACGTGCTATCCCTACAGCCTCTGTGCTAAGAAACCATCAAACATCAGACTGGCGGGGTGCATACAACAGCAGTTGCCCAGAATCCTATTTTTGAAGATGTTCTCATACACAAAGACACAGATCTCTGCCATTCTGCAGCTCAGTTTAGGTTTCACCTGAAGCCTATAATATGTCTTTCATGTTTGCCACATCTGCATGACCAAAAGGCAGCTACTTCTGGGGTCTGGAACTGGGGGGTAAGCCAGTGCATTGCCCCCAAGCTGGGAATTAGGGACATCAGTGCAATAAGTGAGGAATGTTGTAGCCATGTGTTTGTCCAGCACCTAGTAAAAGGAGGTTTACTCCAAGTCTGAGCTCCTAGTCAGACTGAAATTGATGTAATAAAAATGGTAATATTATAAAAATCAATAATTTTAGCCAAGGGTACATTTAAGTCACCCATCATTTGGAAATGACATCAGACTCCACGAGTTTGCACACCAGATATTTCTTGTGCCTTTATCTTATCTCTCTCACACACACATACAGTCACAAGCCTAAAACATCATTAATCTTCTAGTGACTGAAAGGCAGAGTCAACCTTAATGGGAATAAATCCAGGGCTCCAAGTTTACCTACACCCAGCGGCAGTTCATGCTGCAGAATTCCGTGGATTGCTGGATTTGGTTGCACTGGCCATGGAAGCACCAGGTGTTCCAAGGAAAGGGTTTTGGTGGGAAGAGACTGGACATACTTATATCTTACTGTTTACTCATGGTAAAGTCCTGGACCCTCCACACTGAATGGTTTATGAGCAGAAGTAGTTGTCAGTACTCCCACAACCCAATTCATGCAGAAAATGGGATGAGAGGGGCAGTGTACTACACTCCGGGGCAGATGTTTCACCTTCACCTGGCCGAGGCTTGCAGCTCCCTACTTAGCCCAGCTCTGGGTGGCCCATAGCCACTTGCTGGCCTGCAGAAGGAAACGTGCAAGTCAGGCTCAACCGGAGCTGGAAGCAGAGAGACATGAGGGGACGTTATTCAGTGACAGTGGCTGATGCTTTTTTTGCCCTCATCCCTGCAGTCCTAGCTTTTGCAAGTTGTGCTTTGTTTCTCTGGACTCTGGAAACTCCATCAGACCTGCCTTGTTCTGCAGGCAATCTGCAGTATTTCATCTGTTTCATCATTTTCTGCTGTCTTGCATCTATTTTGCTGTATTGTCTGAGGTACAGGCTGTCTCCCTCCGTGCTGTTACAGCACATAGCACAAGGAGATCCAGACCTCATGTGAGCTCTTGTGGTTCAAAAATATAGTTTGTCCCTTCTGCTTGTTTTTGTAAACTGCAATGCCTTATACTGATTCCAGGGGAAATATGCTGCCTAATGAATGTGGCCATAAGGAATAATCTTACTGGATCGCACCAAAGTTTAGTGAAACTAATGCTTTGCTTTGGTGAGGAGTGGGTGCTCAGCTGGCAGTGGTACAACTGTGCTCAGCAGGGGCTTCCCAAAAGGTGTCCTTTACTGATTGCATTTACCAGCCTACACACAAAGCTGGAATTTAGGCTGGGTTTTGGGCTACTTCTTGCTGTGGAAATCCTTCTTTTCCAACACAGTCCCAGCATGAAGCTAAAGGCTGACCCCTGATGGAGGCAAACTGGGAGCCTTTAGTGGAGAAGCCCAGGTGGGGA
Organism: Caloenas nicobarica; assembly: GCF_036013445.1. Taxonomy (NCBI): domain Eukaryota; kingdom Metazoa; phylum Chordata; class Aves; order Columbiformes; family Columbidae; genus Caloenas; species Caloenas nicobarica. Next base: position 17,233,905 of record NC_088284.1, read on the forward strand.
ACAGGGAGGCTCTGGTGCCATGTATGCCAGGGGACTTTTGGAAGCTGAGTACCTTGCTACGCATGTTGACCAGGAAACCTATCTACACTCCAGGACAGCTGTTGAAATGCGAAGTCTTTCCTTTCTCAAATGCTTGCCTGGGGCTATAGCTGGACTACTGACTGAGAAGTAAAATGTCATATTACCACTCCCACATAGTTCAAACAGGATGCTATGGCGTGCTGCTGCCACAGTACAGAAAAATGGCAGGTGCCACAACAGCACCTTTGGTTTCCCTGTTATTATTCTTTGGGCAAAGGTGCATGCGCTTTCTCCTCTAGGTAAATGCTGGTCTGCTTTTCATTTAAATATTAATTTGGGCTGGCGCAATACAGTGTGTAATATCGCCACTCTCTGTGAGGATTAGAGTGATTAGGAGTCTCAGAATTCACTTTAATCAGTCAGTTCAATACTGCTGAGATTTGCAGTCTGCCCTCTCCCATGCAACAGCCAGAGTCTTCTGACACGCTAACAAAATTGAAATGAGTTCCTTCATCTTAGACAAGGATAATTAATCTTCAAACACTGTTTATCTTAGCCCAAAAATCCCCAGAATTCAGAACCAAATTAATTTAAAGTCTAAATCTGCTTTAACTAGTAATTGGTTAATCAACAGGCTCGATGTGTAATTATATTCTTTGTTCACACTCCTTACAGGCTTGAAAAGACCATCTAATTCCTATGTTGCTTTCATTCCTATAATTAGACCATGTGACATACAATTCTGTATGTATAGTGTACAAATTCTTTCCTGGAATAGTTTCCCTGAGATTGTTTTCTAAAGAGGATTTTTTTTTTAACTTAAAAAAGCTTTCACATGATTTCTTGGTTATTTTGGATTTCTGTGACTCATTTAGAGATTGTGTGAAGAGTTTTAAGCTTTGAATCTCTGCTCTCTGCCTGTCACTGAAGAAATCTACCTTGTGTTTTTATTTCCCTCACTTGCATTTGACATAGCTTTAATAGTTAAGGGATCCTTGCTCTTTCTGAATATTGATAGCATGTGGCAAACTCGAGATATTGTCCTTCTTATTATCTTTCAGAACAGACCAGCCACAAAACCTATTAGCTGGTGTTATTCTTGTGGACAGGAATTATTGTTGCTATTAGGAACAGGAGGTCCGAGAATAAATCGGAGAAGGAAATTGTGGTCTTTTTAACACTGAGTTGTGGGTCTTCTTTACTTAGTGGATATTGTCATAACCCCATTGTGGTCAGTGGTCTGGTCAATGGTTTTCATATTTCTGCTCACAGAATTCCCTGTTTCCATCAGCTCCATGAGTGCTTATATGCCAGTACATATTAATATCCACTCTTCTTCAATAATGCCTCCTTGCTGAAACCTATTAAAGCCCAAAGCCTGTTTAACTCTCTGCATACCTAGATGTATTCCGACTCTCATTCTTGTTAATGACAGATAGATTATAGCTTCAAGAACCAAGTTGGAAACCTTTTCCTTCTGATGAATGAGATGCAGGAGAGTTTGACTGCCAACACCTTACTGATATGAGTTTTAGAGGGCAGGGGAATATCAGGCTCTTAAGCCTTTGGGCCCAAAACCTCTGTGGATCTGTGTGGATCCAGCCTACCATTTTGCAGCACCCTTAAAAGTGGAGCATTTGTTTTATCTGCAAAGCATTTAGCACCTGTTGGCCCTTTCTTTTGATACCTACCTGGGGACTTCAGCAGCATGGAGGAAAAATGACAAGGGGAGAGAAAGGAGAGACATCACATGAGCTGCAGTGGTTGTGATGGGGATGTGACAGGGCAGCCTCCGCCCTTGCCGATAGCCAGACAGCTCTAACACATGCATTTGTCCTTGGTCCCAGCAGTGTGGGACATGTGAGCTGCCTGGGCTCTGCAGGTGAGGTGGAGCGAGGTGAGTAGCCTGGAGTAGCGATCCCCGCTGTGGGGGTTAAAGATGTTATCAAAGGCACTTCTTCACAGCCAGTAGCTCCCCCATCACGATGCTATTAAGTGGAGATGGTGAATCAGCAAGATAAGCCTTGGCAAATTTTAAAATTCTGTTCAATATCAGATGGAAGAACACGCAGTGAGCTGCACCCTGGGAGTTGTTGTTCTGGGTGTACCCCACCGCCCAAACCCCCTCCAGTTGCGCAGGGACATGGTCACCTTTCTCTGGGAGAAACACCGTGTCAGACCAAAGGCACAGTCAGAAGGAGTCCTTCCCTCCAGAAAGGAATGTTTTCTAAGATCTTCACCCTTTGAAAGATTTCCTAGCATTAGATTTCCCATGGCAATCTCAAAGCCCATCATGGATCAAGAAAACAGTTGCAACAATCATTTCAATGCATGGAACTGAGGAGGTTTCCATCGCCTCTCTACCAGCCCCTGTAAATCCTTTTCTGTCCATTTGCTATTGTCTCAGTATTTTTGCTAAGCAGACAGTTCTTCCTGTTTGCCTTCACTGCTCTGTATTTCTTTGCTCCTGAATGCTAGTATACATGACAGTCCAGGTTTCTCTCACTTATTCATATTTGCTGAAAACCATAGTGATTAGAGGATTTCCCACCTCCCTACCCAGAGAGGCCGTACTTCTGCCGTGGTGCTGAACCTGACCCAAACCACTGGAAAAGGCTTCCCTGGGCTTGTGGTGAGCCACTCCTATTGATCGTTCTCCCAAGCAATGTCACAACTAGGAGCTTGGAGATTTAGGCAGAGAAGCAAGCACTTGCTGGGACCCTTTCCTAGAAGTTCCCTCTACAGCCAAAGGGTAGAACCAAACAATGGCCAGCAGACAGGGATTATCCCTCATCAGGTGTATGGCTGAGCCCCTGTCTGCTTCTCAGGCTCCCTCTGTGAGGTATCTTCACTCTGCAATGGTGAGGTTACAGAATCGTTAAGTGTGGTGGTAATAGGCGAAACTCCATATTAAAGCTCAGCATGTAAAGACTGCAGGAGCAAATCCTTACTTTTCTGAGCACATGACAGAAGTTCTGCTTATGTTTATGGCAGAGGAAAAATGGAACATGGAGAAAGGAATATAAGGGTTTGTTTTGGAAGTGCTTGGCTAAGCTGTGGCCCCCGTGTTTGTGGCTAATTTCAGCTTTGGAGTCCAAGCCCTGGGGCTGGCCCTAGGCAAGAATCTTGGGTCACGCTTGGCTCCTGCCCTGGGCTGTGAAGTGCAGCCCCAGCTAGAGCTCCTGCATGCAAAAACCATGTGTCAACCTCCTCCTCTCCCATCTTACCATGCACAGCAGTGGCTTTGGAATAACGGAGCTGTAAATCTCTGTTTCCTTTTATTTAATTGCCAGCTTCTGAACCACTATGAGTCACATTCTTAAGCTTTTCTTGATAAACATGGGGATAAAAGACATTCTTGAAATGTTCTTAAAAAGACAAAACAAAGCAAAACCCAAATGACAACTGCAATTCTACTGTAATTTCCTGCTTTGGGTAGAGACTTTAAGAACATGAAACCTAGGAAGATGTGCTAAGAATCTGGAAGCGGGGTATGGCAGAGAAATTATGCTTTGCCTGGGCTTCATGATTATACAGTAGTCCCATTCAAGCTATTAGGAAGGAAGAAACATTCTGAAATTTATAAGTTGTTTCTATAAGAAAACAGCTGAAAAAATCTTGTGTTGAAACCTACATAACTTAATTTTTTTAATAAGATGTTATTGGCACTCTTCATAGAAGGGTCATAGACCCTTTTAATTAGTGAAAACCTTTTATGTTGGCAGTTACTAAGACTGCCAGTAATGACTTTATAGTTATATGGCAGAAAATGTTGACAAAATATTTCATTTAATATTTGTAAAGTGGAAAATGTCTCTCCCCTTTCATTTTGAAAGAAAGTGATTCAAGAACCCTTGCACTTTGAAAAATGGTGTCCAGAGCTGCTTTAATCATGGCCTTCCAGGAGACCTGGGATTTCATTACCCAGTTTTCATTGTGCCCCTTCACAGCTGACCCTAGAGAAACCTCTTTTTAGCTAAGGTACAATACCTAGGCACTGCAGAGATGCAAGTTTTGATTTGTTTCCTGTGATGTAAAAGATCACCGGGAGAAAAGAGTTAACACAACCTCCCATTGCTTGCAGGACAAGAGCATTCAAATACCCCTGGTCTGTGCTGAAGGCGAAATGTCACAGAAAGGTAAACGTTGGAGACTTAATCCTGCTCTCATAGAACAGGGAGAGCTGACACTGGGCAGGTGAATGTAAAATCAATCACCTCAGAGAGGGACAGGGTGAAGGAAACAGCAGCACATTACTGCTCTCATAGATATCAGGATTCTTTGCTTCGCCTTGCCCTAAACCACTTGATAGTTAAAATATTTCTGCAATACATATGGATGCTCAAGTTACTGAGAGTTTTCCAAAGTCCCATTTCTACCGTACCAACACGGGGACACTGATTTAAAGCTCCCAAGACGAGGCTGTCTTTCCAGAGCTCCCTGTCTTGGACAAGCAGATGCTCTGAGGACAGCATGCCTTTTTCTCCTCAATGCTTCTCCTCCTCTGCCCCATATAGGCACAGCTGGGAAGCAACAAGCTCGCAGCATAGGTAGCACAGTAGTGGTTTTAGACAGGTTAGTGAAACTCAAGATGTTGCTTTCTGTCATCGTCTAGCTCTTGCTACTCAGAAATCATCCCTCTCTCCCCAGAACTGATGCATCATCTCCTGAGTCAACCAGCTCTTGGGTGCAGTTTGAAATGCCTCTCCTCGCTCTACAATCCTCCCAGGTGCATGGTAGCTCTTTGAGAGGCTGAGTCTTGTTGTGTGCTCTCAGCACAATTCATACAAGCTCCTCCTGAGCTCCTGCCTTTGACAGCATTCTCCTTTACAGCTCTGGTTTTGGGAGGTCTTACACTCCGTGAGGCTTTGGCGTTACCTTTGGAATGTCAGCTACTGCGGGGAATATGCTTCTGCTGTACAACACCTCTGCAACCTGTTGCTTATGGTAGACAGGAAACCGGTGGGAGAATTTGGATGTAAAATAGAACATTTCATTCTGAAAAAAGAATTGCCCCAAATTTCTATTTTAACAGCCACAGAGCATCTCTAAGGCCATATTCCTTGGGGAACATTACATTTCTCGCATGGCTGAGGTCTCTTAGCCTTCAGTCTTTTGTAGGCCCCCGCTCAAAGATCCTCCTCAGAAATGCAGAATCCCTGAGGTGGTGTATCTGCTTAATTATACAAACAAAATTTCTTTCCCTTGCAAGTTCAGCCTCATCCTAGGTCTAAATTTGCAGATAGAGGCAAATACATTATAATGGTGATGATTGATAGTTGAAGATTTCTTAGGTTCAGAGTGTACCCTAATGTAGGCCATTTTTCATCATCTAGAGTTGCCTGATAATGATGTCATTTCCATTGCTTGAATGTTGAAGCAGCAGCCACGTATCATGGAGTTAAAATAGCTGTTTGTAGGGCAGCTAAATTGTGTTCTTATCAGTTTAGGGCAGTGTTTGCTTTGCTTCTGGGGACAAAACGACAATTGGACTTTCCTAAAACTCATCAAACAGGATTAGAATGCCAAGAATACAAATATGAGCTGTAGTCAAGCTTGGGGAAAAAAGGGAGTGAAGAAAAAAGGAGAGCTATTTTTGTGTGAAAATATGATGACCATCAGATAAAAATGACAAAGTTGTACTTGTCAGAAAATAAGTCACATTGCGATCACCGGATAACTTTGATGTAATATTCTGCAATCATTTAACTGAGATTTCATGGCAAGATTAATGGTGAAGTTTTTAAAACATGCATGGAGAAGAGCTTTCTTCTAATATCCAGCTGTCAGACAGCCCTTATCTGGGGCTTATGTTGATTGATTATGATTGGGATTGAACTAGAACACGACCTCTAAATAAAAAAGAAAATTATGCAGATTTGAAAGTGAACCGTCAAGCTTTTGGGTCTTTCCTAAATATTTCAAAACCTGCTTAGGGCCTCATATGTTTATATATACATACTTACCCTACATGCATACATGTCTTTGCAGACTCAGCCCTGTTAACATGTGAAAAATCAGCAAGAAAAACCTCACCAAACTCTTCTGTTTTCTGTATCACAAAGTACCATGAATTAGGTTTAATACATCATTTCCAACATACAGAACTCACATTGGAATGAATTGTTTATGAGATGCTCTGTGATCTTAAGCAGTCCACAGATTTTGAGTAAAAGCAGAACAATTTCCTTTGAAAAAAACGCTAGCTTCTAGTGTATGACATTGGATGAATTGTTATATATACTTTGGAAAGGATGGTGACCGTAAATCTCACTTTGGACACTTCATGAAATATTTGCAGCGTATTTTAAACTAGCTTAGTGGTGCCAGTTCTTCACTAGTGCTCACCACCTACCTTGTGTTTTCGTGGGGCGCTTCGAGTACGATGGAGAAAAGCTTGGGTGGGCTGGCCAGCCACAGTGCCTGCCAGGCTGCAGCCAGCTAGAGACACACTTTTGCCCAGGAGCCTCTCTTCTGCAGCTGAAAAACTGAAGGAACGCAACAGGACTTTCCAGTTTTGCCCTCTGTTAATTCCCACCACAAATCAAGGGGATTCACAGCACTGTTACACGTTGGACCTGGTCAGCCTCTGAAACTGGATTTGGAGTAGCTAGTCATATGGAAAGCAGCTAGGAGATGCCCAGCTTAGCCATGGCAGCTCTAAAGAGCACCATGTCCTGAGCAAAGTGATCAGGTCAAGTAGAAGGTGCTATCCACCTTTGTGTTTTATTTTCTGTACAGCACAGCCACGTAGCTCTGGCTGAGGTTGATGCTGCCTACAGGTCCCAGCATGCCGACAAGTTGGTGGGACCAACATGCATTAGTAGTCCCACCTTTTGTGTGCCCTTACCAGCACTGCATTTCCATTTGTCCACAGTCCTCTCCATGCTTTGTCTAAAATAGACTTTTTTTACCCTTCTTCAAACCCATCATATAACGGGGAGTTTATGGAGCTTGCTTGGCCCTGGGGTGAACTGCACCATCACATTGGCCCCTTTAATTGAATGTCACATCCAGATGAGAAAGATGAAACAGCAGACAAGCAGGGCTGCTCTGTCTCTCTGAGGAGCTGGCTTGGTATCCTGAGAAATGAAAACAAGGGTGCGCTCCCTCACCACAGAGTGAGGCTTTGGGCACCTCCAAGTCCCTGGCTGAAGTGAGCTGTGATACAGAGGGCAGATACCCTTCTGAAGGGTGGCCATGCCTCATCTCTCACATCTGTATTTGAAAAACCTGTTCATGCAACCATTGCAAAAAAAAAAAAAAAAAGCCAAATCAAACCCTGCATGGATAATTCTCTCTCCCTAAAATGGAGGAGACTATCAAAGTGAAATGTGAAAGCATTCAAAACATGAAATGCATTTACATCTAGTTGTAAAGGAAAACCGCCATGGCAACATCCCATCAGGTGTCCAGTCGTTTGTTTCAGGAGGATATTCTCAGTCTCATAGAGGGCTGAGAAATGCTGCACAGTGACTGTGCTTCTTCCCTGATGTGCTTCATGTGTCTGTGCTGCAGCTGGCCAACACTGAACTCTGTGGCACACAGAGAGGATTTTGCAAGAAGATGTCCATCTTAAAGAAATAGACTTTGTTTTCCTGTGGAATTCCATTCCCTGACCCTCACCTCTTTCCAATGGCCACTTACAGAATGGGGAGGGGAAATGGAGAAACAGCAGAAATATTTCCCTGCTTTCTCCCCAAGGGAAAAGGCATGACTAAAGGAAGCAGATTTCTCCCAGCCTTTTAAAACTCTTGTTCCTCTTCTCAGGCACCATGGGTTTGGGGGCATCTGTTTTCTTTCCCTTCCATAATAAACCCTGGAATTCTTAAAAGGCTGCATTTAAAAAAAGATTTGTCAGTCCTGCAAAATTTCCAGGGAAAGGCTTTCAAAATAGGCAGAAACGTATTCATCGTCTCTTCTTTCTTCTGGATCTTATTTGGATTTCTGCATCTTGATCTTATTTGGGCTAATTATAAAAGAAGGTATAAAAGGAGGCTAATAAGACTTCAGGATTTGCAGCTGAATGAGCAGCGTGTAGGTGGGAGACACTGCCAAAAGCTTGATTTTCAAAGGGAATGCAAAGGGAATGGAGGTGGAGCCCTGACACTTCCTCGTGATCCTGGGAGCGGAGGCCGGTGCTGCACATGAGGTTACTTACATGTGGGACACAGGTAAAGGAGGCACAATCGAGATACAAATGACCAAGATTTATAGATTTTGATGTGGATAAGGATGTTTCTGCCATTCGCTCACAATGGCTTTTGGAATTGTGTGAAAGAATCTGACTTGAAAAATTGATTAATGTTTAATCATTAAAAAATAACATGAAAACCTGCTTTTTTTTTTTTTTATTCGTCAAATATCTAGAGACCAGAGTCACATTAGGTCTTCAATCTAACAGAACATGAAAATAATAGCAAACATCTCTTTACAGCAAAATCTGCAGTTTACTTTGGAATGTTGTAAACGATGTTGTTATAACAAGGATGTCATGAGTTTTAATGGCACAGGGAAGCATGATAGAACAGATTTATATCTAAGTCTATTATAGCAGAGAGCCTTATAATAAGCGCAGAATGTTGTATAATAGTCAAAATGCCATCTCAGGCACAGACAAGACCGATGAGAAAAAGGGTTAGATGCAGGGATTTATCTTTCTTTTCCAGAATGGAGACTTTTGATTATCTCCCTTTAGGTTGCGATGCTTAAACCCCAAATTTCCAGATACCACTAGAACACAAATCAGACGAGCCTCCATTTGCATAATTTTCCTTTCATTTTTTTACCCAACTTCTGGAAATTAATGAAACTTCACTAGTTAAAAAAAATATTTTGATCCTGTTTTCTTGAAGTAGAAGCTGAAAAATACCCCACTAACAAAACACTACCACATTTCCTTGCTCAGTTATGGCCTGAAGATGGAAACAAAACCTCTTACCCTCAGCCCTACAGACAAGAGGTTTTGTGTGAGGGTCTCTCCCAGCCCACCTCTTCCAGCTCTGCATCCTTGTCCTGCACCACTGTCAGCAGCTGACACCACTGACGCAGTATATAGTGCAGACACTATATTTGTAGGGAATTAAAGGAACTTCAGAGCAGCCTTCAGAGGTATGAACCTGTTTTCAGCACTTGTTGCAGTCACCAAAGAATTTAAAAAGTCCCAACACCCAGTATATTGCCATCTTATTTGATATAAATTTGGCAAATTTTTGATGGTTGATGCACAAAGAAAAAGATTGTGGGTGTTCTTAAAGAGGCTTCTGGACCCTACAGGTGAGATTCAGCCACTGCTGTTTTTCAGTGAGCTTATAATTGCTATTGGAAAACTATTCTCAGAAAAGTTGAAGACAAAACAGCTGTAGTTTATGTTATACTGTTTAGTGGAAAAGAGGAAATCAAATGACAATTTTAGCTAGTTTCCTTGAATTCGCTTAATTCAGAGCATGTGGCATTTAATAAATTTGCCCAATTTTAAGATCAGAACTACGTTGGTTTTGGTAGCAAAAAACCCCAAACCAAACCCAAACCCCAGACCAGATGACCAGATATCTAAGCCAAACCCAAGCTATTGCAACTAGTTTGATTTACCTTGTATAACTTTATACATGCATTTTTTTATTTCCAGAAAAGACTATACACACCCTTTGAATATTACTGGATGCTCTGTTCCTAGCAAGAGAAATCTTTTGTCTTTTGCAAAGACTTGCTTTGCCAGTATGTCCTGGACTGGGTTGCAGGTGTTGGCCTCATGATTCCTGCTTAGGCACCAAAATTGCACAGATTCTGTACTGCCCACTTCTTTCTAGGTAGATGAAACACACTCTTCCCCTGTTTTTTAGTGGCTGACAGTTTTTAAGTGGGGCGGGGGGGAAATTAAGCTGCACTAATTTGGTGTCATGCTTTTGACATCACTAATAAACTCACAGCATGGGAAATGTGTATATCTAGCTCTTGTACAGCTTCTCCCATTTATGTTGCATCCCATGTTCAGGTTCACTAACCATGGGGTGTCAGCCAGAGAAAATGCTGTTCCATGACTTAAAGTAAAAGTACATCAATGGAGATTCGGAGCAATAGCAAAGGAACTTGTATTCATCACTCATCAATGCCTTCCTGCTGTTCAGAGACTAAACATGCACAAAACCAGTAGGAGGTTGTTATGTTCCTGTTAGCAGCTACTGTACAGAAAAAGAAAATCCTGATGTGAATTGTGCAGGCTGTCAAACTCAGAAACATCACACGACTCTGACAGGCCTCCTCTGCGTTAAATTTAAACATCTACAGCCATGCAGTTCAGAAGGTACAGTGGTAACAGCAGCTCAGGAGACACAAAGGTAGACCTAAGCATTAGTAACCACACGGGTGCAACATATTGTAATATTCCTGCTCTATGTTGTCTCTGCACTGGGTGAAACGCCTGCTATTGGTTAACAGACTTCACAAATCTGACCAGGAACCTTCATGTTTGGTCATGTTTTTCTAATATTTTTTGAATTATACAGTACTAAAACCATTGCATATCCTTATTCCTCCAATTTAATTTTGCAAATTTGATCTCCCTTTCACAATAGCCCCTATTAAAGCACAGACTTCTTGAGATTTTAGATCAATTCTGAGGGTAAATAACCCTGACACAGAAGCTGTTTCTCAGCATGTCACTGCCTCACCACACAGCAACTCTCATGGAGAAGTGTAAATGCACTAGCTGGCCAGTGTGCATGCATAAACGCTTGAGCGACCTGGGGACCAGTTGTTTAAGGCTCTGTGCCTACATGAGTGTTCCTACGTCTGTATTTGTGAGCGCAGGGTCACTTCAGAGTCACAGGTCTGGCTGCGTATCTCAGTAGGTCTCTGACTCCTTCCCCAGCACACACCAGCTCCACCAGCAGCCCAGAAAGGACAAGGAGCATGTTGGCTGACTGGGAGCCACGCATGGTTTAGACAACTGAAGGCTCAAGCTCAAGTCAAGAGAGGAGGAGTGCTGGCAAGTGCCTCTCTGCATCCCATCACTGACCTGGGGCTCACTCCTTCACTGGTGTCACAGGTGTTACCTTCAGAGAGCCTGCAAGACCCACCTTCTCTCCTGTGCATGCAGGAGGAGGCAGGTGAATGGAAAAGGTTGTGTTGCTTTCTGTAGAGTGTTGTGAAGATGCTGTGTTTGTTACAGATATGTGCAGTTCAGTGTATCTGGTATCACGGTACTGGGGGTTTTTCCTCTCAGTTGCACATGCCATTAGAAATATGGCTGGACAATACGGATCCTTTTCCCAAACACATGCCAGTGCACAGCAACATTCTTTCTGCGTCATTGAAAGGAGTTACTTCTTCTGCAGAGCTTTGTCTAATGCTGTATAGCAGGGTCAGGAGGAGATAACAAAGGTGCTCAGGTGGATTTTTCCAAAAACTTCAGGACCTTTCATCTATCAATGACAACATAAGACATCTTCCTCAAACTAGACAGAGCCTCCTGCCTGGTGGTGCTTAGGGCAGTCAGCAATAACTGAAGCAGAGAACCTGAACTGGCAAGTGCAAGTAAGTATGTGTCTATTTGATCTAAACAGGCTTGAGAGAAAGGGACATCCTCACTGCTCCACACTCCTCTTGGTTCAATAAAAGGCTGATGAGATAAAATTTCAGGCTAGTCAGAAAGTAATGCAACAGCCAAAGGCCAGATGGGTTAAAATGTACACTGGGAAAATCAGAAAAAAAATTGAGCAGCAGAGAAGGAAGGAGTAAGAGAGATGTACAGTGCCTTGAAGGAGACTCAACTAAGTCCGAATTTAACGCAGCTTAAAGAGAACAGCAGGTTAAATCATACTGTCCTGAAAGTCCCTACGTACAGCAGAATGCATAGACTTTCTGTTGATGTTAGTATGAAATGCACGTTTTTTTCTGTGCAGCATATAATAAAGTCTCTACAATAGAAAATATTCATTTTCGTAAAGCCAGCAGAGGTCCAAACTTATGGCCTTTCAATGGGTGCTTTGTCAAATCTGTGGGCTCAGATAATTGGCACTGCCAGGGAGGGTCATGCAAGTACCATCACCCTGTATTGTACCAGGGGATTTAAGGCTCACATTCATTCTGAACTATGATAACGACAATAATACTACAAAATATTATTTTAAGACAACCGTGCTAGCAATATTATTTTGCTTTTTGCTAGGAGGTTTTAACAGACCACAGCTGTGTAAATGTGGGACCACATCAGCTGCTTTCAAAGTTTTCATGTAAGCTGTGTTTGCATTGCCAGTTAAGTGTTATGACAATGCTCTTTTGTTTAGCAATGTTTGCTCCAAAACTTTTCACAAACTTTGTATCCAACAGCAGTTTTAATTCTGTTGCCTAGCATTACTGTGATTTCTAAGCAACTCGTTTGATTGCAGAGTTGCCGGTGCCAAAGTCTTTGATGTCGAGGTGGCTGCTATCACTGAGAGTACCAGGATAACGTATCTTCAAGAATAACGGATGTGTTATTAGGGGTGGCTTCCAAACCTCTGCAAATGATAGTCTAAATGAACAAGAACTGTAGGTGAATGAACGAATAAAGAAAATAAGACACACATACAGAAAAGTATCTGACTGAGATTGAGAGTGGAGCTTTTTTGAAACTCAGATAACTTAATCCAATGCACATCCTGGTTTTACTTGTGTACAGTCACAGACCTACATGGCAACGTTAGTGTCTATTTTCCTACTAAGATTATGCTTATTTGGAGTGGAGGGAAATATTCTGACTAATGTATGAAATAGTGTGATCAAGATACATTGCAAAGCGTCTTACAAGAGCTTTAGCTGGAATGCTTAGTCCACCTGATCTCCCCACTGGCCCCTATTTTAACTAAGAGGAAACATCTGGAAGTCCAGTAGCCATAATGAAAACAGTCTCTCTTTGTAAGCATGACTATTCATATTAAGGAAAATAATGTGTTAAAAATGCAAGCTTACCAAAGGTACCTTAAAATCAGTCTTAAATCAGAAGGGCCAAAATTAATGGGGAAAAATGCCCTTGCCCAGTCAAACACCCAAATGAGATGGTATATTTTTAAACACCCAGCACATTTAAGTGCTATTTTGAGGCCCTGGGCAGCACACGGGCTGAGTCAGGACATGCAGGTTTCTACATTTAGTTTACTGGTTACCAGCCAGCCCGGTTTGATGGAGACTGACATTTCTTCCTGGTGCCTTGAGACAACTTATGTGAAGGCAGTAGCTGATCCTAAGTGGGTATCAGTATCAAAACAGTCAATCAATATTGGCAATAAGTGGTAGCTTTACTGCAAATCCTCGAAGCAGAGAGACTACAGCTTGGGGAATACATGGACTGCTTAGCCCTTATCTCTTAAATACTCAGCACAGCTTGAAGGACGGGCCATGACGGCAGCCTGGGTTTGGTGGTTGATATCAGTAGCTGCATGCCCAGAGCTTTTTATCTGCAGCAGGGCAGGATTGAGGTTGGGAGCGGAGCCGCATGCCCGGCACTACTACAACACCAGCGCTGAGCAAGAGCTACCTCCTTGAAAGAGGCAGTGACATTTATAAGGAATCAAAAAAAGATTCCATGTACCTGGATGGACAAAGTCCAAATGGCAGTGACATTTAATGGAAGACACATATGAACTATGTCTTTCAAAACCCAATAGTCATTTATAGATACAGACAGGCCTGTCAAAGCAACTAAACCTTGAGACTACTTTAATAATAGCTGTGTGATTAAACAGACAGCAACTGCTATGCAAGGCACCAGCTAGAGGGAAAAGGCGTTTTTTTGAGACAAGGACTGCTAATAGTAGATGACCCTGGAACAATTTATTAAGTAACGATCAGGTAGAAATTGTCGGGACAAAGGAAAACCCAAAAGCTCATAACTGTAAGAATGAATAGAGTAAGACCTTAGGCAAAGACAGAGGAGTACAATTACCCTAGAGCTAATAGGTAGTGTTGCAACTGCACAATACATCCTAGCTAACACTGTATTACTTGCTCTAATTTCTGAGAAATTTAGGATTTTCTAATAAAATAAAAATGGTTATAAAGACTGATAATGTTAAAATGAAAAACTGTAAGTCAGAGGGGCTGCTAGGTGCTTGCAGTCAAAGAGATGTTCTTGTTTTCTGGCATGCGTGTCATTTGCAGCTCTCTGGCTTTGGTTACCAAGGGGACTGAAGAAAATAAGGTCCAAGTAATGGGCGGCAGGATTTTTAAAAGGTTTCTTTAAGTAATTAAATGAATGAGACATACTGTCAGCAGCATGACTTTACCCTGTTGTAACCACTGGGAAATATATTTGTCCAAAAAACTTTAAAATGCTATAACACAAAGAGGGCAATATACATCACAAGGTGGTTCGCAAATCTACCACATTCATTTCAGTATCTTTTTAAACATAGATATTTTTAACTACACGATAGATTTATCTAAAGCATTACTATAATATCACAGTTTTGTACAGATTGTGCTCATCAGTGTGCGAATTTAGAGATGAAACAAGTGTGGAGGAGGAGAAGGGAAATTCCAGCATGTGTTACAAAGAGTACAGGCAAGCTATTTTGAGGAAAAGCCTTGTACATCTTTGACAGACGGCAAAAAAACCCCTAAAGAAGTTATTTAACTTTTAAACTTTGACAATGTTGTGGCTGAAGTTTCCAGTTTTGCTGTCTCCTGTGATTTGCTCAGGGGGAGCATTTCTTTTTCAGACAACTTTAGCGAGGAAAACAGTCTTGCATTTTCGTGGGAAAGTGCAATATTAATTCTGGCCTATTAAACTGTTCCAGAGAAGGATTTCATTGCATCACAGAGAAGTGAAATGTAAAACATCTACATACTGTATCCCATCCTTCTGCTAATGCCTAGCTATTCCCTGTGCTACTATGCAGAGTGTATTTTAACCCACACTCTTTTCACCCAAGGGACCAGGCTTGTCGTCGTATCAACTGAATCTTTTTTGTTGGTGTTCAGTTTCCATTTTCTTCTGCTTTAGGTTCTTGAATATAAAACTGCCTTCCTGGATGAAGTCCTTGCCCAGCTCAACTCCCCGCCATGTCATTAGCACACTCTTAGTGTAAAAAAGCTTTGCCACCCTTAAAAAAGCAGTATACTTGAGCTGATGAAAATGCCAAGTTCACCTGGAAAAGCAAATGGAACTTAGCTCCATTTACTGAATGAAATAAATAATGGGGAGAAGCATGTGTGTCTTCTGTGGTGAAGCGTGGCAGGGCCGGCATGCCACGGCACGGCAGAACCGGCTGGAGCCAAGTACGATGCACCGACAGCCTCCTCCCGTGGGACAGAAACCCTGATTTCCACTTCCTGTTGGCTTGTAAAAGTCCAAGTAAACCACAGAAATGTCAACATGCTCAATATCAAAGTCATTGGTTTGTCCAGGAGAAATACTTCTTTTAAATGTTGATTTCAGTGGAAAAAAAATAAATATACTTTGGGTCAAGCCAGATGTAGTTTCTTGTCTTGGTCAATGAACCAAAAAACTGGTTCATCCAGTACTCCTGTTTAACATCCTTAGAGAACTGGCTTATTCCCCAGGATAGCTTCCCAATAATTTCCTTGTGATCAGTATGTCTTCTTTTATTCAGTTCCTTATTGCCTGTGGCTGAAGAGAGATGAGACAGAAACACTACAGGTCTGACCTAAGATTCCTATGGTTCTAGTGAATATCAAACAAACAAAGCTTTCAGAAATTTCAATTTTGAAACAACTTTTAAATTTGAAAAATATTTCAATTCAAATTGCTGCAGTCTGAAAAGGTGTAATTAATGTGTCAATGAGCTGGAAGAGTTTCTCTGACAGACTTATCTGGCATTGATAGAATAATGCGCATCTTGGGGCACATAAAATTTATTTTACTAATTAGTGAAAATGGTAACTAAATTGATGCAGTTTAAAGCATGTCAACATACTGCTTTCTTGACTCAGAAAATAAAGTCTGTGGAAGCTGAGGTATATTGAGCAGAGCTTTTTTTGTAAATTCTCTACTTTTTCTGAAGGTCTGACTTTCTCATGGACTGACAGTCAGGATAGACAGGCACGTTTAGCCTGGATTTGTACCTCTTGGCATGAAGCCTCTTGGATTCATACCAGCGTTCCCACAAAGTTCAAGGTGGCAGGTCCCTGATTTGGTTCTGTATCATGAAAATATTAAAAAGAGCTTTGCACCTGCTGCTTGTGTCTAGGCAGGACCAGGAGGGGTGGAATGCTATAAAGGCAGATGGAGAGAAAAAGTGGGCCCTGCCCTTTTGGTGACAGAGCTGCAGCCCTGGCAGACAAAGTGAAAGGGGGGGCATCTCTGAGGTCCTCGTGCTGCTTCAGAGCCATGATTTGATTCTCCGATGCTGAATGACAAGGGAATGATGCTAGCAAAAACTGGTGAATTCTGTGGCTATTATAATTTTCTCTGGAGACTGCTATGAGATCATCAGAAACGCTGAGTGTTATGTCTGGAGATCTGGGCTGCAGGGGATGAAAAATATCTGATTTTATTGGAAAACCTAATAGAGGAGTAATATGTGGGAGGAGAAGAGAGGAAGGAGATGGAGAGGCTAAGAATGTTATTTTGTCATTTCAATCTCATCTTTATTTTATTTATTTTTTAATACCCGTGTGACTCCATGTCTCAGATCTTTCCTGGGACACAACATGACCTCCCTGGACATTTGACCTGTGGAAGGATGAGGAGAGTGAGAGGACACTGATTTCCACATGCAATGTTGCTTTCTCATCCCAGGAGATCCCACATCAATGGAGAAAAATAGCATTTGGTCTCCTTTTCCTTCTGACTGATCCTGGGGGTGTAAGCACACTGCCCGGGACTCTGGGAAGCTACCCAGCCGCTGCAGCCCTCACCTTGGGGCTCCCCTGTTTTCAACACCTTTGTTTCTAGCCAGAGCAAGGAGATGGGGGTGTTGCAGGGAGGCCATCGGTCCCACAGGGTGGCTGTGGGATGCCCAGGGGTCCCCTCTGGCAGGTCTCACACTGGCTGCTGGATACAGGTTATCTGGGCTGATAGTGACAGTGTGACAAATGATTCTGGCTGCTCCAGGGAGATGAGGTGCATATAAAATATTGAGTTTTTAGCCGTATTTCCTTGGCTTTCCAAGTGAAATCCCGCTGCCTACTTGCCTCTCTTTCTCTTGCTCGTCATATGCTGTGAACAGCTGAGGCACCATGTTTTGCTGTATTTCAAGTAGTAACACTGAGATATTGCTTTTGGGTTAAGAAATAAAGAATGCGATCCAGAGAAATACGGCTGTGAAACACAAAGAAGAAAGGCAATGTCTGTGTAGTACCAATGGGCTCACAGGCGAGTCAGTGGTCATTTAAAAATAATAATAATTAGATTTCATGAAAAATGTATGCTACTGTGGAAGGGAAGGGAGAGAAACACAGGAGTCATGTTCTTGCTTCGGGGACAGGAGGCATCAGCTGACAAGTGGCGGCTGGTCCTGCTGCTGGTATGGCTGGGGCTTTGGGGAGCCGTGGGGGCTGCAGGGGGTGTCTGCTCCAGCCAGAGTGGGGTGGAAAAGACAGCAGAGGCACCAAACTAAGCTGGAGCGGTGCCATGCAGCCAGCTTCTAACGTGCAGCAGTGTCCACTGGGCAGCACCCACTGATCTGATTCTGAGCTTCCCAGCTCCTTTGAATTTTGTTTCGGGGATGGTTGTACACAACAGGGGTCAGGACTTGGCTTTCCAGTATATACCAGTATGTTCATACCAGCAGACAGACTGTGTGCTGGAGGCACCTGGCAGTGCTGCCAGGGGTGAAGCGGAGTGGTGGCTGTGGGCACTCATCTGGTACCTCCTCCAGTAACTCAAAGTGAGAAGATGAAGGGTTGTAAAAGTTCCTGTTCTGTCAGTGCCAAGGAAGATTTGGGTGTAATTTTTCTCTTTATAGATCAAAGCACATTGGCTTGAACAGCTTGTCCTTTTGGTCTGTTTTAGGAGAATCAACATATACAACTACTTTCTCCCACATCACAGCCGTCATTGCTCTCACTGCATTAAAAATGGCTCCCTGTTTAGCTGTGTTATTCAGAAGGAGGGCTTGCAGGCTTGTCTTGGGTGAGGATTTAGCTGAGATGCCAGAATACCAAGCTCTGGCAACCAAACGGCATTGAAAACCTGCTGCTGCAAGATCCTTCTGTTGCCAGGCTGTGGGAAAATCCGTACCTCTGGAACAGAGGATGAAATTATCACAGTTGTTGTAAGAGGAGCTGAAGTTCATCCTTTGTCTCCCCCAGCTACTTATGGCACCGTCACAAGCAGGGGACAAAATCCAGTCTACTCTTCTCTGGTTAACTAGATGGTGTGTCCTGGTAGGTGCGAGAGGAGTCCCTGTACGGCAAAGGTGGAAAAAAGGATTAACTGAATACAAGAATTAACTGAAAAAAATGTTGAGCATTCAATGCAATGCTGTGCAGGAAAGCCTGGGCCAGATCAGATCACCAGTGATTGTTCCAGTGAGCTCGGTACTGCAGTAAAGAAGAAACCAGAGGTATTAAGGACCTGCCATGGACTGGGGTCCCAGGTACAGAAGTGGCAGATCCACTCTCTCTTGGTCAGTCATGTATAGAGTGAGCCCTTCCTTCCAGTGAGGTGTGTGCAGCCGCACAGTATGCACCTCCCCATCACTCACACAACCTTTCTCATTCATTCTTCATGCAGAATGGCTTTGCTAGGCAAAAACCACGTATTTTTAATCTCCTCTAGTTCTGGGTCTGCTGAAATCTGACACACTCCAGGAAATAAAAGTTAGATAGGCAAAGGCTGAGATGAAATCAGATGAGTGTCATGGCACTTCTGGCACCTGGAGTGGGTGCATCTCCAGCAGAGGATGCAGCTCCTGGCTGCCAGGCAGCAGGCTGGGCACTCGCAGGACTCGCCTTCTCCTTGCTGAGGATGCAGGAATGAGCTTGGGCAATGTCTGGCGTTTACAAGGGTCTCTCTCAATATAGGAAGCTCTTATATACCTTTTGCCCTACAAATAAGCATAGCAGAAAATGAACTGCTCCCTGTCCTTCGGGGGATGCAGGCAGGTGAGCTGGTGCTCCTGTGGGAGTGGTACCAGAAGTTCAATTTGAAAAGTGCTTCTACTGCTACCTTCCTCCTGCATTTGGACGCATTTTTATGAACATGTGATCTTTTCCCATGATTTCCCCCTGTGGCAGACTTTTCCACATCTCTTCTGAACATGTGTGGGCTTGGGGTCTCAGTATACCAGGCTGTTTCATCTCGTGGCTGAACTGCAGTAATTGCTGTGTAGGTGACATGACTTTTGTGGGGTTGTCCACCAACCACACTGTTCACCCAACGAAGGCTGAAGTAGCTGCACTACCACCATAAAGTACTAAGCTAAAATAGTATCCTCAGTAGCACGTCTCATATTAATAATGTAATTATTTTACAGTCTAGGTTAACAGTCTACCGCTTTCTTTTTCCTAAAGTCGCAGCTGACAAGCAGGTGACAGATCACAAAACGTCTCGCTTGAGCTTTCCGTCTAACCCCGCGGCTTGTCAGCAGCTGGCAGTGTCGGGGAGGCGAGGAGCAGGCCGGGGGCCCCGGCGGACACGGCGTCTGGCGTGCCTCCCCTGGCCCGGCGGTATGCCGCAAGCCGGACCACGCCAGCGCTGGCCTGCAGCGTGCCGCGGCCACGGGGCAGGTGCGTGGGATGCCTGTCGCTCCGGCAGCCAGCACGCCACATGCCAGAGGCCTCGCTCCCGCCTGCCGTGGCCGTTCCCTCTGCTGCGGCCTCCCTCGCGGGGAACCCCTGAGCCTTGTAGCTGCGTAGCTGTAAGAAGGCTTGTTAACGAGGCACAACTCCGTGCCAGCTCTTCGCCACGTTATATTTTCCAATCCTTATCCAACCCGATGCTCTCTTAAATTCCGAAATGGAATTAAAACTTCACAGCAAAAATTTTAAAACGTACTCGCAAGAAATTGTGGCATTTTCTGTTCTTCGTGATTCTGCCTGTGGGGCTAAGCTAAAATTCAACTGGTAGGAAAAAAGTTGGGAAACAGCAAAACTCCGGAAAAAGCCCAAATCTACTGGCAGAGAGGACAATCAGCAAAATGATGCGAACAGGGAAAAACAAAAACCTCAAACAGAAATTATGACTTGGAACTATCCCAAATCTGGAACCAATAATATAGGGCACTCACTGTGGGTGAGTGAGAAGGAAAAAGGGAGAGATTAAAAGGTGGAAAAAAAAGATGCAGTGAAACAAAACTTTGTGGGGTTTTTTTCAGTTCTGCTTTCTCCCCCTCATCCCTTGAAATAGTCATTAAATAAACTTCAGGTCTGCAGAAAATTCAGGGCTCATCATTGTTAAAAGAAGACTCTTAACAGACCTCATTTTCTGATATGTAGCTCTACATTATGTATTTTAAAAGGGACTTCCCTAAGAAGCATCTTGTCAAAGTTAGAGTCAAGGGGACAATTCACAGCGAATAATTTATTCAGCACATTTTATATCATTTTCTGCTCCTAGATTGTCCAGGAGACAATTGTTATTCCCTTGAATGTATTGGAGTTTACTCCCAAAGGGGTTTAAGGGTATTATTTTTAAACTGGATTCATGACTGAATATGATACTTGCTATTTGATCTCTGTTGGCCAGTTATTATTAGAGTCACGCAACTATTCATGGTTGAACTAGACACAACTTATTTAAAAAATGCAGTCGAATTTCTGTTTGCAAATTATCCGCAGTGAAGTCAGGTTTTTGTGGGGTTGTTTTTCACCTTCTATGAGCCATACAATGCAGACACAACCAGGAATGACCTCCAAAGAAGGATAGGTATGAATATTTGGTATTCATTTCTTCTCATTTCAACAGCACACTACTGTGTCAGCTTCTCAACCAGATGATGAGCATCACATATAGTCTGTTTACATTCATGAATTATCAGCTAATATTCATAAACATTCAATTAATTTACAATTCAGACAAGAAACAGAAGGCCGCTTTTGGTGCAAACGCCTTTGCAAACATTTACTGACTGCTCTTCATCAATGTCTTGTGAACATCCGCATGAATATGATTCATTTATTTACGTATGTTCAACCACTCTGGTGAAAGGAAGGATTGATATAAAAGGAGTGAATCACAAGGTTTTGCGCACAGATGCCTCTGGTCATTAGCTGGGCATGCCATTGTGATGTGATATATAGCTGCGGTTGGCCATGTAGCTAATGAGATATTGCTTCTGTACGCTGGCTAGTCAGTAATATAATTATGTTATTTGGGAGGCTGCAGTGGATGGTTTCTACCTGCAGACACTGAGTTCTTCCCCAGGTCTGCTCCATGGCACTCTTGTGTTCAGAGAAAACTTTTCGCAGGATCCTTAATTCCTGCTCATAAAAGGACTGGGCACTGGGTGGGAGATCAATGTCAGCTCCAACCCATTGCCTTCTGATGAGTCCGTGGCCTCATGTGAGGCTGGTGAAAGCTGTTTTTCCCTTTTCATTCTCAACTTTTCTGTTACTCACATTAGCCCAGGCTGTTTCAGAGGTAAATGTTTTCCCTGAAGTACCTTTTATTATGTTTCTGAGAAAAGACTGAGCACATTTGGAAAAAAAGTCTCTGGAGCTATCACAGCAGTGTTAAAGCTGGGAGGAGTAAATGTTTGGGCTGTGCAGTGCCCAGAACATCAAGGACAGAGTTTCCTGTTGAAAGGAGTAAGTGGATGCTTGTAAAAAAGGCCAACCCATAAAAGAATAAATGCTCCACATACTTTATACTGGATGTCAGCTCACTTCAGGATGTAAGTCAAAATGCTGCATGTGGTCTGTAATAGACCCAGTGCTTTTGGCCCCAGGTGACTCTGCAGCTGCAGCTGCTATTGCTCTGCCCTTATGCAGAGAAACCTCTGCTGTGGGCTGTCCTCACCTGACACGTCACTGCTAAACATTTCAGAGAGGCTCCTCGTGCACCTTGCACACATGACCGCGCTTTGGCCAGTCATTGAGATGTCTAGAGTCAATACCCTGCCCCTGGAGAGAAATAGAAGACTTATCCTGAGATGAGAAAGCAGAAGAAAATGCTTGCTAGCTGTGGTTTAGCAGGTAATTTCATGAAATATCAATGTTTACAGAAGTTCTGATTTCAGAAGTGTGTTGGAGGTTGTGTCTGCCAAATCCCTGTGAAAACTAGTCACTGTCATTACTTGCAGTAGAGCAGGACCAGGGCTATGTGTGTCCACAGTTCCGTCTTCATCAGCAGCTGAGACATGGGATGGGTGGTGGTTGCTGGCATATCCACCCATGGCTTCACCGCCTGAGCCGTGCAGGCAGGTGAATAAAGAGGGATGTGAGCAACTAAACACATGTTCACATTTCCCTATGTCTTCTGTTTACAAAGAAGCCCAGCAAGCTGCTATCAGTCAAACCTCCATCCAATGCCTCATTTATTAGTGTGACTGTTTGCAAAAAGAGTGAATACAATATGAAAGGAAAACAATACTTCTTGCTGAGTTCAGTAAACATAAATCAGACTTCCATTTGCCTTTGTTTCCCCCTGGGTGCCCATGCTTTATATAGGCTACAGCTACAATAGCTTTGTTAAGATATTTGGCTTAGTCTCTATTAATGCCATTATCACCCGCACAAACGTGGCATAGCTTGCTATGTCTGAGTTCAGTAACACTTTTACATGTCATACTTCTTTTCCTCTGGTAATTAGTGTGTGAAAATGAGAGGACTTCACCTTGCTGTCCTTTGAAAAAAAGTCACAAATTTAAAGGTAGCTTGGTTTTACAAAATATAAGACACAAGAACATGTTTAATTAATACTGTTATTTCTCGAAGAGAAATGATCTTAGTAGAACAAAAAAACCTGCCTGCTCAAAAATTACTCCAGAAAGTCAAGCAGAACAATAAGTGAAATGAAGTTTTGGTAGAAGCAGGTGCCTTGCTACCATGGCAGAGCTTTTAAAATGCTTCTCTTGAAATAGTACTTCTGTTAAAGCATTAGGTCTGTTTAAGTAAGTACAAGTACTGTAATTTCTGAGGCTAAACTGCACCTAGCCACAACAAAATGCCTACTCCAGCCTAGTGCACGTGAATGCAGCAGCAGTGAACGTAAGGGTGAGCTGCAGACTCTTCAAGATGGAAACTGCAGAGAAAACTTTCCAATGAAAGCACAGACTGACATCCTTCCAAAGGTGCTCCTGTTTTAATGAAATTCTCCTTTTTGTTACCGGAATGTGGTTATTCAAATAGTCCAAGCCCAACTGAAGTTTCAGCCCAGGGCCACAGCTTGGCCTGCAAAGGTGTTGTTAGGTGCTGGTGGAGGATCCTGTGTGGTCAGCTGTGATGCCCCAGTCTGGACCACATCATGCCCTTGACCTGTCCCTCAGGTCTTGCTGGGACCACCAAGGGCTGTAGGGCAAGAGCAGAGGGATTTGCATTTCTAGTGCTGGCTAGTCCTCTACTGCAATTGCACTAGGGCATCATACCGACAGGCTTGCATTCAGTCGAAACCTTGTCAAAATATGAGTTGGTCTTTCTGGCTTGTTTCTTTTAACTTTTGCCCCAGTCCCAGTGTCCCCTGTGCCCTGCTGCCCTGGTCTCCATGGCACAGAGCAAGGAGCTGGGGTCATGGGCTGAGAGATGGGCTCAGGTAGCCAGTTCCCAAGGTGCTGGCTGTCCTCTCTGGCTTGTGAGTACCCTGTTCGTCCCAAACTGCCCCAAGCCATTGCAAAACAAAAATTATTCATTGGAAGATTTTGCCTTGAGGGAACTGCAAGTTCTATTTCTTTAATGATTTTAATGGTCAGAATTGTGCCAGGTCAAGCCATTTAACTGTGTATTTAATTAGTCATCCGTATGCATGCAACTTAAAAGCGTTCAGCTGTGCTATTTTATAGGGATTAACTAAGTGGGCAGTAAATCATCTAGGCCAGCAATAAAGTATTTATAGCAGTACTTTTTTTTTTTTTTAATCAACTATTATTGCTGTATTGTTTATACTGGTAGAGGTCTGCATAAGAATAGTTCCGCTCTGAGAGATGGCAGAAACACACTTTGGTGCTTCAACTTACATCAACTAGAAACAACAGT
Organism: Caloenas nicobarica; assembly: GCF_036013445.1. Taxonomy (NCBI): domain Eukaryota; kingdom Metazoa; phylum Chordata; class Aves; order Columbiformes; family Columbidae; genus Caloenas; species Caloenas nicobarica. The sequence goes on from NC_088284.1 coordinate 17,258,001, forward strand.
GGGCAACACAGAAGTAGCTGAAACGTGAAGTTCACAGCCAGACAATCCAAAAAATTATTGCCAGCTGCAGGCTTGCTGTGTTAAAGAAAATAAACATGCAAGCAACTTGGCTCTGTGGAAGCTCATAATTTAAAGAGGAACAGAAGAAAAAATATGACCTGAACTGGTAGGTAGTAGTTCTCTGGCTTGAATAAATCTTAAGAGTATTTGGCTGCGAACAGTTCACAAGTTTGCACTGGCAGAATACCGCCTGGAATCAGTGCAGTTAGCCTCCTGCTCTTGCTTGTTCTGTGAGTGAACAACCCATTTTCTACGTAAGTGCCATTGAAATGCTGCAAGGAATTATGGGACCATGATCCTGCATAGATAAAGCGTGTGTTTTGAAGCAGGGAAATATTCTTGCATCTACATCACATGTAGAGTCCCTCCTAAACAGAAGCAATGTGCTCGTTGTTGTTTTTGCACGAATGTTTTCTATGCTGCCTTCCACAATAAATCTTTTGGGAGAACACTGGTAGTTTATAACGCGCACTGACCTGTGAAAGAGGGGAAAATAGATATTGTTAAAAAATCTTGGCTCTCTGGCTTGGAGGTCATGTGGCAGAGCCAGGTAACTTTGGAAGTGGAGCACGGGGCGTGGTTCGAGCGCTACAAGCTGCAATAAAAACACAACTGACCTGAATGTGTAAGCTTCTTTGCACTACTTGGCATCTATAGCCCAATAAATAACATCACGAGACATCCATTCCCATCACGTTGTTATTCCAGCGTGACCCAGATGGGCGGCCAAAGGCTCTCCATGTGTATGGTTTGCTCTCGGAGAAAACAGGCAACGGAGTTGGGTGTCATTGAGCTACTGCTGTTTACTACAATCTTGCCGCCCTCAGCTCGGGTGGAAGCAAACAGCAGGAGACATCCTTTTAGATCACAACTTTTCAAGTAATACTTGACCTCAGATTTCTCCCTTGTCTTTCGGTCACGTCAAGTGCTTACTTGCTGCCTTCTCTCTTTTTTTTTTTTTTTTTTTTTTTAAATTGCTGTTCCTGCTACAGACACCCAGACAAACGTATGCTACTGTCTGCAAGCATAGCATGTAACCTGAGCCTATGTAGTTTAGCTTCTTTAGCTTCTGGTCAGACATTACTTCCCACGTGCCCTCCTGTGGGTGCTGTGGCGAGCAAGAGCCGTGGATAGCGTGCGAATCTGCACACAGAGGTGCTGCAAAGTGCTCTGGTTTCCTTAGCTGCTGAGAGCTTAAACTGAGCGACTGCCTGGTCTGGCAGAAGGGACAGGACCCCCGACTTGCGCAGTTATGTGAGATGGCCCTATCCAGATGATGCGCAAGTCTGATGGGAAGTTAAAGCGGGCCATTGTTTCTGCCCTTCAGTTGTAAACTCTCTCTCTCAAAAAAAAAATTAGTTATAGGTAGGGTACAACACTTGGTAAATTCAGGTCAAGTTTGGCAAGCAGCTAATCCTGAGCAGAGAGATGATTTCTGAATGTGATTTTTTTTTTCTTTATTAAAGATGGAAAACAGGCCTTCAGAAGAAGCTTTTCTCATTTTGAACCAAAACCATGTTTGGCTGAATTAACCATTTTCTTTGTCCTGAAATAATGAAACAATTTGTTTACAGGTAGAGCACAAATAGATGCTGTTTGGCCCCAGATGATTGCCTCAAAAGGGTGGGCATCTGCCTGTGAGTGATACCTTTCGCCTGTTTTACTGCTCTTCAGCTTCCTTTCCGCTTCTGTTCGCAAGAATTTGTCCCTCCTTCCCAGCCGAATAATTTTCACCATATTTGCTCTTCCTCCCTGTTGAATTAATCAGCTGAACAAATCTGCTGCTGTTTTGAACAGGGGGATGCCCTCTTTCCTCACCATCCCATGGTCAGCTGGCTCAGCCCTTGGCTCAGGGGGTCTCCTCGATGGAGGTGTGGGGGCACACAGCTGGTGGCCAGGAGGCACACAGTGGCCTTTACTTCTCTATTGTGAGTCAGCTGGGACAGGAGAATGCTCTTTGGCAGATCCACAGACGTGCTGCTCCACTGGTGGCTGCTAGACGTAGATTCAGACAATGGCTTACTCCTCATGCCCTGCCCAAGCAGCCGGTCCTGTGGAACTATAGGACTCTTTCCTCTGGGCAGTGCTGAGTGAGCTCTTTTGTCCTTCTGCACAACTGCACAGGATCAAACCAGAAAGGACAATATGAGTTTTCCATTTCCCCCAAAGCCCTTGGAAGCCCTTGCTGGCGGTGGCGGTGCTCACTTGCCGCCAGCCCTGCAGGGGCTCTCTTTGCTCTTCCTTGCCGCTGCAATTACCAGCGCTCCCCTTGGCAGCTTTCCCGCCCTGGTACATTCCTTTTTGTTATGCTAATAGACTTATAACCAGCTCCAGCTTCTGGGACTGTAATATACCCCTTTTGATTCTCTAATCTACTTCTCTCTGTGCATTAGGGCAGAGAGTGGTTTGCCAAGGGCCCGGCAGAACGTGTTTAGCTGACTGATTCTAGTTGTTCCTATTAGATCCTGGCGTGCTTCTGAGATTTGTCACTTCCACACAGATCACACTCCTAATCCTGGGGTTTAGCAAAGTTTGTATGGTTTTGGATTCTACTATATTTTTTTCAGGGGAGATGATAATGCTCTCTGATGAAAGACCTCTGGTTGGAAAGCCTCTGGGCTAAGTATGAATGTAAGAAGAACATCCTTTTGGTCCAACATTCTCTCTTTTTTTAAGTTTAAGGATGGGTGTCTCTGTCAAGATGGCAATGTGAGTGCATTGAGGCTCTGAACTTGTACTCGATACCTTGGGAGTGAAGATGTGATTTATGGTTGCTGTAGAGGCATGTACAAACATGGACATAACTTAGATCCTGCATTCCACAGTGTGGCCCTCACAGAAATGATCACTCAAATTACATTCCCAGGGAGCTGTGCTTCCTGGTGGAAACCCTTTGAAGTGTTCAAGCCTCGTGGGAGAGACTTTCCTTAAAACAAAACATGAGTATTTTCGTAAGTCTTGAACAAGACTATGTCATTAAAAATGTTTCTACCTGATTTTATAGCCATATTCCTCTTTCCTTGCAAAGATGGTCGGCCACTGGAGTGCCGGAGTCTTTAGCATTTGTACCACTGTACCATTTCATGAGTGCTTTGGATTTATGGCGTTATGTCTAAAGGTCACATAACAGCCAGTTCACTGTATGAAGTTTGGACTGTAATATCATGTGAGGGATATTATGCCGTTCCACATCTAAGCAAAGCACATACCCTACCATAAACACCTCTAATGGGGGGGAAATGTAGCCCAGCATGCAAGACAGTCAGGGAATCGTGGTGTGAACCACAACAAGGGCAGTTCCACCGACAAACACAGAGGGGTTGGGCAGATGTTCAGAAACAAGTGTTTTTAAATTCTTCTTCTAAAGTCAAGCCCTCAGTTTTCCTTACAAACTTAACCTTCCATGATGGTTGTTGATGGGGCTGTGCTTTGAACCTCACTGAGAAACCTTTTGGGGATGGTTTCACTCCAACTTTGAAGACATGGACATGAACAAAAATTCATATGCAGTTACTTTTTGTGTGTCAGAGATGAGGGTCAGGCCCGTGGTGGCTGGTGTGAACAGCAGCACACCAGGGCATCACATGTGAACACATGGGAGGGAGATGGGATGGTTTTTAGTGGCATGAGCAGGGATGAAATGACACGGCTGGCATGGGATTTCTTCTGGAAGACAGACGGCTGCTGCCTCTGCACTGATTGCCAGGCTTTCCCTGGGGTTTAGTTTGTTCAAACTCCCTCTGACAGAATATATGACTTGGAAGAGCATCATGTTCTGGGACAACACAAGCTTTGACTTGATACAAAATGGGACGACTTTCAATGTGTCAGGGTGGAGCAGATAACTGGCCAAAGCTGAAGGGCCATTCCACAAAGTGGGTCTTTCCAGCCACCTCTCAGGATGTGAACACCAATGTTGAGCTTATCCAGTTCTCTGGAGGGCATGATATTTTTTGCCCATAGAAAATCCTTTATCTCTGTCTCAAAGGAAAACACAGGCAGTGCTGCCCTCTGGAATCTGCAGAAAGCTGCCTTTTTTACTGCCTTCCCCACTTCTCTGTAGCTCCCCAGTAAAATTTCATGTGGATTACATTTAGCATGCTTCATGGCTTAAAAAGAAACTATTATTTCAAGGAAATTAGATGTTTTCTGTGTTTGGAAATTTGCTTTGTTTTTGTCTCTGTTATTGTGTTGGTCCTAACTTGCCTCTGAGAAGGCAGCTGCTCCCTGCTCCTGCCTCTAACATTGCAGAGATCTGCTCACTCCCAGCTGCTACAGCACTTTGTGCAGCCAGGGAAGAAAAACATCTGCTTGACAGACTATCAGCAGGACAAGGCTTTCTCACTAGGCATACTACCCCCACTGTTTTTACTTTAGCAGCACAATTTTTTTTTTTTTTTTTTTTTTTTTTGTAAAAAAAAAAAGTTCTGCGCAAAAGGGAGCCAGTGAAAATGGCTGTAAGATGGTCCTGATATCTGATCAGAAATCAGGAAGCGTTTGTGCTCCTAGCCTCAGCAACCCCCTAGTAGGTATCAGTGTAATGAGGCAAGGGGTAAGTTAGGTTTTCAGGGAGACTCCTTTGAGCGGTGGAGAAACATTTGCCAGTATAGTTCTGCTACATGGTGCAAATCAGGTTCCCAAAACTGATGCACCGTGCTCGGTGTTCCAGTCCTGCTTTCCACCCTTGCAGGGAGGAAGCTGAGGCAACATACAAGATGCGGAGGTGCCAACCTCTCCCTGCCCTGCCCCACAGCCCTGTGGCATTCCGCAGCCCTGTTGTACTGATGGTGAAAATCTCTGTGGTTATCATTCAGTTGATTTGTGCATGTAATCAATTACTTCATTCAACAAGAATGAGGTGTCCGTGTGCACGTGGTGGGTATAATCACCATGCTAATTGGCCTACCAACTGCAGTTGGTTTTCATTTGTTGGTTACATCATGCCTTGTATTTTTTTTTAGACAATGCAAAACTCAGGGCACGCTGCAGGTGGGGTTTAGGTTTATAGTAGACCTTTCTTTTCAAAAACAAAAGCATTAGCAACCCCCAAATTTTAAAAGGTGATAATTGCAGCGGGGAGGGGAATCCAACTTGGAATATTCAGAAAACTATCAGCAACAAGGAATTGTAAACTGTGCTTTTATCTGATCTTCTGAGGAGCCTGACCTCCTCTTGGCCTGACGTAAAGCAGCCCTGACGAATGCATACTGCCTGGGTAGTCCCAGCTGAGCTGTTTCCAGCACAAGTGAGAGGTGATTAGAGCAGTAAAAAGCCCCCTCCTGCAATTTTTTTTTAATGATACAGTGGGAGCACCAGCAACACTATAGTGCAAGGACTAAGGGAACAGAGGCTCATTTTATTTCTCTATCAGGAAAAACACACAGTCATAATCACATAAAATCCTGCACATTAGCCACTTTTACAATAAAGCATATCTTCAAGAAAGACAAAAACAGAGAATATAGCATAAGCCACCATGCCCTCCTAAGCCATTATAGCTAAGGAATACACTTGATTCCCTTCTGTGATAAATACAGAATTGATTTTCCGTTTATGTCCTCTTTTTAACAATAGCAAGGTGGCTACATCTTAAGGGCCATGAATAATTGCCCTATGGATGGTAATTCTGTTGTGACTGCACTTAATTTGGTGAGTAGCCAAACTTCACTTTGTATTTCTCCCTTCCTAGCACCTTGTCCTGCACCTCATGTGTTGATACAGGGCAGCTAACCGCTGCATCTTGCCTGGTAGCAGCTGGCACCTGCGTTTTTACCAGATCTGACCATAAACTGCATGGCCCTCTGTGCTGGGGAGAAGTGTTCAATGGGAAAGAAGGAGGCTGAGAATGTGGCAACCGTGGCCAGCACTGGCTGGGCTAGGCTTTTTGAATCCCTGTGTTAGTGACACTGTGTCCATAAACCAAGGTGGTAGGACCAGGAATACAGATTATGGCCTCATTCGCAAGCAAGACCTTCACGTCAATGCAGGAGAGATCCATGCCCTTCCTCCTGAGCCTCCTTGCAGCGGGTGGGCTGAGGGAATACGCCCTCCCAAGGCACAAGGGTCGGACAGCTTGGTGCAAGGATAGTCCTGCCTTTCCTTTCAAAAACGATTGGAGGGATGGAAAACCTCTGCTGTGAGGACAGGCTGAGAGAGTTGGAGTTGTTCAACCTGGAGAAGAGAAGGCTCTGGAGAGACCTTATTGCAGCCTTTCCACACTTAAAAGGGTTATAAAAGAGATGAGGGCAGACTTCTTAGCAGGGCCTGTTAGGATAGAACAACAGGTGATGGTTTTAAACTAAAGGAGGGGATACTCAGGCTAGGCATGAGGAAGAAATTTTTTACCATGAGGGTGGTGACACACTGGCCCAGGTTGCCCAGAGAGGTGGTTGATGCCCCATCCCTGGGGACGTTCAAGGCCAGGCTGGGCAGGGCTCTGAGCAACCTGATCTAGTTGGAGATGTCCCTGCTCATTGCAGGGGGGTTGGACTAGATGAGCTTTGAAGGTTCCTTCCAACCCAAACCATTCTATGGTTCCGGAATTCCTCTTGAGTGCAGGGCATTACAGGCACAGATGCTATGTGAGCCCCCAAGTCCAAGCACTGAACAGGATTGCATTGCCCCACACACCATCCAGGTGCAGATTAAGCCTCAATTAGACCATACACAGAGTGGGGACCTCCAGAGGAATCCAGCTGGAACTCGGGAGAGTAATGAGGCAGCACAGCCAGCCTGCGTGGCTGCAGCAGCTGCACAGTGGGGTTGAAGAGCTGAGTTTTCTTTTCAGCATTGCGAAGGAAAACTTTAGTGAAGATTTAAAGAAAGATAATAAGCGAGCTTTGAGTATATTTGTGGGGTGTTCCCATCAAGATTAAGTGCAGCAGGAGAGAAAGTGTGGAAATGTCTGAACCCTTGCAAGGCAGAATATTACAGCAAGCATCACTGACACCGCAGAGGGCAGTGCACTTGTACTGAATAGGTAGTGAGGAACCTCAGAGGAAGGATAAAATACTGTCCCCTCCCAGACCACTCTCCCAGGCTGATGCAATGGGAGCTACTTTAACTCTTACAGTTGGTACAAATTTCCTGCTGCTGGTGCCAGCTCTTGTGGAGTGTCACATGGTTCCTTATTACCCTTCAAACTGACGTTAAAAAGAGCCTGAGATAATGATGTAGATCAAAAAAGACAGGTGTGTTTAAAGAGTATTTTCGCAGGCAATATACTATTTCAATGGATAGCAACATCTAACAAACAGGAAGCTGCACGAAGGTGCCCAACAAAGCTCGTCTTTCATCCTCTGCATTGGAAAGAAATGATTACACGGGCAATATTATAAATCAAGAGGTGAACACACAGGCACACTGGATTTTGAATGCTGGAGCAAAATTTTGGCACTGCTACAGATGAATCGTACACTGGCCATGCTGAGGCTGGAATTTTTTGCAAGTCTCTAGTGAATAAATGGGACAAATGCAGTTTTCTGCCTTTACTCAGACTGACACGAGTAATTTAAAGATTCCAGTGGCTCCTCTGAAGCACACTCAGTTGAAGCTTGGAAAAGTGAAGTGCCGATGTAGCAAATTAATGAAATACAGCCTTAATTTTACTTGTGTGTTAAAATCAGTGCAATCATTAACCTGTTTGAAGTGCTTTGTTGAATTAGGACCTAAGACTTTGTAAGAAGATGAATGCAGATTGAACTCCAATATAACTTTGCATAAACTTGCTAAAGCATGGAAAAGTAGCTTTCCTAGTCGACATAAGTGTCCACAGTCTTGTGGAATAAAAGTGACACTTGGAATATCTGTGTAAGTCACTCCCAAAGTACTGGGAAGGCACGCTTTAAGGTGCTTTCTTTCATTAATTAATGCAGCCACTTGCGGGGTGAAATCTAGGGAAGTGCTGAACAGAGCACGGCAACAGCACCCAGTAATTCAGGAAAGAAAATAAAGATGACAAACTGCAGGGAGCTCTAAGCATCTTCTGAATATAATAACCAAGATACGGATTTTGTTCTGGACACCTTGATTAATATCTTCTACTCTTGTGTAAGGTGCCATGGGACCTCTTAAAGACCACTTTCTTTTACAGAGTCTCTAATAGCATAGCCCTTCCTAATCATCTGCTGGAGCAGGATTTCAGTATTGACTTGGAAGAATACTATATACTAAATCACCAAAACTGTTTTCTGGAACAACTTGTTTTTATTTTGGTGATCTTCTATCCAAGTAATAGCACAGACCAACTTTTTATGACAATGGCCTGATTTGTTTTCTTTATTCAGTTTTGTTCCTAATATACGTGTAGTTTTGCCATCAAAGCAGATTAATTTTCACTTTCAGTTCACTGGCACTCCGTTACACCCCACATAAAACTGTTTGTGTGTGCCTATGGGAGAGCACACGTGAGGATGTGCACAGCAGAGCTATTAAGAAATTGGGCCACTTGCCTGGTTTTTGATTTTAAGGAAAAATAAGCCATCTTCAATTTGCTCTCGGTCTCTCCCTCAAGCTGTTGTGCAAGCTAACATAACAGCTGCCCTTTGTCTAAACCCCCCTGTGCCCATTTTCAATCTCTTTCCGTGGACACCAGCCTGTTTGCTGTGCTGTTGACACATCACCTTGTGTGACAACTTGTGTGCAGTGAGGAGGCCATGGGAAAAGGAGGCAGAAGCACAGGGATGCTGGCAAAACCAGAATTATCTAGCAGAATATGACCTCGGTACTGGTGGACAGGGTCAGTAGCAGTTAGCGATGGATCTGCCACCTTATAACAGGATACTCTAATAGACTGGATAAGAGAGCTGCAGTTCCTTTGCAACAGCTATCCATTTCACTTAATGATTAGAGTATTAAAGTTGGTGGAAATCAGCAACAAAATTGCTCTGTATACCACACAGCTGAAATGGGCTTCAGATTTTAATTCTGTATCTTATTCTCTATTCTGATTGGGTAGGAGAAATCCGATTTCTGCTTTTCCTGATTTTGGATACTTATGTGCCTTTTTTTATAGTGGATTAACCCCATTCTCCATCTGGAGGCTTGGGACTGCACCGTATTTTCTTCGCTTTTACAGTCAGCTGGAAAATCTCCAGCCCAGAATAGGGCTCTATGCCCTGGGCTTTGACATTTGGTTTCTAGTCTCTGCTAGTAATCAGGGTTAATTCCTTTGCTTGTCCTGATGATTTGTGGGCTTGGAATTGCCCTAATTTATACAATGCTTCTGTCTCCACACCAGCCTCCATGTCCTATGGCTGGGACTCCAGCAGCTTCTCACTCTGTGTTGGGAATGTGAGAAGCACATCCTAAAATAGGTACCTCTCTGCTTTGCTTTTCTCTCCCCTGGGCAGAACGAGAGCATGCAGTGTGTGTGTGCACCAGTTTCCTGGTTTTATGTCTCCTCTTCCTACAGAGCTCAGCCTCTCTCATCTTTCTGCTCAAACTGGACTCAGACTTTTCCCATGAAAACCAGAGAGATTTACTGGCATCATCTTTCACTGTGTATATGGCTTTCTTTCCCCTCACAGATGCCCTATACAACCTGGGCAGTGGGAAAAAGGAAGCAAAATTTGCATGATCAAGCAGCAACACAAAGTTTTATTAAGGCCTGAATCTCCCTCATCCCCTCAAATCTCCTACATGTGTAAAAAGAAGCACCCACCGCAGCACAAGTGCCTTAGAATGGAGCAGACGTTGCCACTTTAGGCATAAAGGTAAAATTGAATGGTTAAATGATATGAGCGTTAGAGAGTTAGAGACATTAGGGTAAATAATAGCTACAAATTACTTCAGTCTCTCAGGAGCAAGAGGCAGCGTGTGTTGCCCCTGCCAAGAAGATCATTTAAGAAGCGTTGCAAAGGGAGAAGGGACCTGTGCATGGTGAACTGAGGAAGATGATATGGACAGTCATGTTTCAGGACTTTTACAGGAGATCAGATGACTGATACCAGCTGATGTATCGCAGAGCTACTTGAAAAATGCAGTGGGTGATGGATACTCCAGACCTCCTCTAGAGGCTTCCACTGGGACAGACAAGATATTACTTATTCAGCAACCCTAAAATAAATGAAATAGATGATACACTGAAAGTAAGAAATATATATTCTCATATTCACTGGTCCTACTGTGTCTCTGTAACAGGATCCTAGAACGGCTATAAATTATTTTTAAATCCTTTTATTCTGACAGCACCCTGTCAGACTATGTTCTTGTAAATGAGGAGCGGGTGCATGGTTTTCTTCTGAGGAGAGGGCAGCAGGGTGCACCTGCGGCAGTGGGGTACAGCAGTCAGTCTGGTAGGCCACAATAGCGTATCTGCAGAGAAACCACCAAAATCTCACGTGCATTATGCTTTGCACAGCAAAATCCACTTTGCTAAACCAACACACTTACTATGAGGGAGAAAGCTGTTGGAGTTTGCTAGAAGAGACAAAATCAAAAACATCATCATTTGCGCAGCTTCTCAGAGAGCTTTTGATAAGACCCCCAATGAGGGATACATGGAAGCAAATAACTGACCATGGGACAAAAGGGGAAGTCCTTTGCCTATTATTTTCTGGGTAAGCAACAGGAAAAGAAAAGGTGCCACTGTTTGGTACTATTTGTGGTGAAATATTTCAGCTGAGGGATGACACAGGGAGGTATGGATATTTGGAGCTTATGAGACTCAACATATTTATGCTGAAAAAGGGGTGACTCTTTTAGTCTGTCTTACCTTTGTGAGCAATCGTATGCTTCACTTGTGAGCCATCATGTACTTCACTGTAGATGGTAGATGCCATTTCTAAGGATTACGTGAGAGAAGAGTTCAGTCCTGCCCAAGTCAAGTGACAGCTGGTCTCATGGAATACCCATGGAATCAAGAGGGTATCAGATGAAGGAGAAGGCCAAAGGGCAGTAAGATTTTTTGGGCAGTTTTGGCTAGCAAGATTCTTAGAGGGGTGAGTAGGGAAGTGCCCCAGGCACTGGGGGAAGCAGGACATTTGTCACTGCTTTCTAAGAGAAATTAGATTATGCTAGAGAAAGTCTTGACTAAAATATCAATTTCACCTCCTCATAGAAGTAATCTGCAGCAGCTAGAATTGAGGTTAAGCATTTGGGCTAATCGCTTTGTAATATCCCACTGAGCTGGGAGAATTAAAAATGGTGACCTGGGGAAGCTGACTGGGAACATTAGGTCGTTTTAAGCAGTAACAATGGTATGCTACAATATTTGGTGGGTTTTTTCCTTCTTTTTTACCCCTTAATACCCAGATTCCAAGTTATGCTGGTCTGGAAAAGCCTGTCAGCAGGAATATAGACGGAAAGTCTTCATTATGAAAGAGCATTGCCTCTGGTGGTGGAGGACCATATTTTGCAGGACAGAAGGGTTTTTCCAAGCCTTTGCTCCTACATAAAACTCCCTAGAAATACAGCCTCTGGAAAACTGGGCAGTGGCTAATAATTTCTACTTTCAATGGAAAACAGTATGTCAGATTATGTCCCTGACATCCACAGCCTGGGGTAGGGCAGCGGCTGAGCACTGAGTGCACTTTAGTTGAAGGAAGGAAACTGACCAAGCAAGGGATTAATTAGTGCATTTAGAATAAGTTTCCAGTTCAACAGCAAGACTTACATGTGTTTTCTATGAACTTTAACTGGGAGAAAGGACAAATTAATGCCTTGCCATAGATGAATTCATCAAGTCCCATCATGGTTTAAATATGCAAGGATATTTTGGAAAAAAAAGCCCCCTGTTAAACTAGAGGTGCGTGTGGAAGGCCTGCTCTGCCCCAAGGCAAAAATCACATTTTTTTGCTCTGATCATTCACAGCGGGTTTATGTAACTGTTTATTTGGCTATTTAATAAATAATGGAGCACCTCCCTCACGCAATGCAAAGTGCTTACGCAACCATCTGGGAGCCAAAGATGTTTTCCCAACAGACAAGGGCTGTCAGGAGACCTGGGGCAGTTTTTAAAACATCATAGGTCCCTTTGGTCAGACATTCCTATCCTTCAGCTACACAGGTTGAAAAGAGCAGAATTTGTCCCTGGGGATGCCTCTTGCTCTTTCTCATCTCTCCTCTAATATAAATATTTTAATCCTATAATCAGTAGATTGAAATGGAGTCATCACTGAGTAACTGACGGTAGATAAATTATTGCCACTTAACTGTTTAAAGCACAAGTTTTCTTTTTACTAGAAATGGGAAAATCATTTTTTTAAAGCAAAAAAGAGCTTTTGCTTGAAATTCAGACTGTTTTTAAGTGGGACTGTGAAACAATTTTCCTCTCCAATTTCTGGTTGGTGGTACTCCAAGCTTTCATACCATTCTAGATACTGAACTATCTATTTCTACCACTTAATGAATTCAGCTCCCCAAATATCTTGAGAAGAGCCTCAGAATGGTTAGATTTACTGTTTGTCATCAGGTATTGGGTATTTTCTGTCTTATGAGCTAGAGCTTTATGTTCCTGGCATGTACAAGGAAGGAAATGCAGCTAGAGCCAGAAAGCAGCAGCAACCCTGTCACAGAGCTCTTGTTCTTGAGATTCCCTCTTTGTTTTCCAGTCCTCGGATACATGCCGGAGACCCAAAAGCTGGTTTTACCAGCCCAGCCCAAGGACAACTGATACAAGAAGGCTGCCTAAACAGTGCTGTAACATTTACCCTTGTTTTGTGCTAGCACTTAATACCATAGATTATAAATAGCATCTTGCCTGGTGATCAGCCTAACATACAGCTGGGAACTCCCCAGGAGGTTATAGTTAAGATCTCTAAAAACCTTTGCTACAGAAAGCCTAAATTATTGCCTCTGCAGTCAGGGGGAGAGGAGTTCACCAATCCTCTACAGCTGTTTTGGGATGGGCTCCTCCTGACAAGTCCCGGCTCAGGGGGCATGGTGGCCCCTCTCCTGGCAGGGCATTGCCTCCGTTCTGCTGCGCTCTCTCCGAAATGCACATTTCCTGCTCTGGTGTTCTTCTAAGATGACTTGCAAACCAAAATACAGTAGTGTTTCCAGTTGGGATATCCTGAGATGCAAATTTGGGGCAGGGAGACCTAGTAAGACATTTATCTTGCTGGAGTGTATATGCACATAGCTGCTTTGAGCTCCAAACTTAGATTTTACTGCATCCTCTTGCCTCCCTTGCTCATGGATGGGATGGGACTCCCACGCAGATGCGGGGTGTAAGTGTCCATCAGCTGCTGCAGTCTAGGCCTTCTCCCAGACCCACGTGGGGAGTTGTAAAGGGAAGTGGAGCCTTTCTTCAGGGTATAGCCTGGGCTGGGACTGTACCTGAAAAATTGCAAGCCCCTGTGCTATCCCCACCAGAGATGTCTGCTATGGGCCCAGGTATCCCCCTGTTACCTTTGCTTTCTGCCTCTCCTGCCTCTGCTTTACACAGGTACAGAGAACCTCTGGGAAGCCCCATGGGAGGACAAGCCAGTACCCCATGCCAGGAGAATGTTCCTGCTCTGGCCCCACGGCACTACTGTTCCTGGCACCTGGAACCCCAGGCCTCCATGAAGCCTGCCAAAAGGCATTTTATAGACCCATATGTCTCTATCCCATCACTCACTGACACTCCATTGAAGAGCTTTGGATAATTTAAACAAAGACATCTTTTATGAGAGTTAATATTCAGCAGAAAACAAGCCACACATGTAGAAGCATTTTGGGCCAGGGTGTCCCACCTTGTCCCAGTCCAGGCTCTCTTCCTTGCTGGCAGCACCCCCAGCCAGCCACTCTGTCTGCAGGTAGCAGGGCCTGCCAGCACGTGCACCGGCTACGTCCCACCTGATATTTCTCTTCATGGACTACAAAACCCAGGCAGTGGCCCCCACCTGCCTGATACCCCTCAAGTGACTGTGTTCCCCTTCTCCAACAAGCACAATTCCAGGCATACCCCAAGATATAGCCTGGGTCAGGGCTATTCCCAAAAGAGGGTTTGACTTGGACCACTCTGTTTTGCAGAAAAGGGCATTTGTGAGCTGTGCTATGAGGACCGGAGAATGACCCATTTTATTAATTAATTATATTTATTAATTTATTACTTTTATCTATTAATACAGACATAGCTATAGGGACCAGAAGAGCACCATGAAGGCATTTCAGAACAGGCTGCATGTTTCTGAGAAGGGGCAATTTGTGTAGGCAAGAAGGGAGCTGTTGTAAACTACAGATCTTGGGGCTTTCATGCTGAGAGAGAAAGAGGGTAGGCAGATCCCACTGCTGTTGCTGTGGGACCAAGGAGTGCAGCACGGCTGGATTATCTGGAGGAGACTGGGTGGAATTTTCCTAAGATTTAGGCAGCATAACGTGCCCGGACTGCAAATGACTAGAGGCAAATGATTCATTGTGCTGAGTACCATAAAGCCAAGAAAACAGATGTCCTGGCTGGACTGAGGACAGAACAACACATTGTATTCAGTAGACTTATCAATAAGATAATGAATATTTTCTTCAGATTGTTGTAAGGTGGGGTTTTTTAATGTCCTAAAATATTATAACTAGATAAAGCATTAAACCCTCTAGTAATAGTTACAAAAGTCCTTTCCAGAATGAAAAATTAACAGCATGAAAAATAAGACTTTAAATCTGAATATACTGAAATTATTACCCAGTACTGTGCAGCTGATTCATACCCATACATTACCCTTGATACCAGTGGGATTGAATGGATCTGAGTAAATTGAATATACAGCCCAGTGATTTTGTACCGATGTAGAAAGCAAAGGGCTAAATTTAAAACTAACACCAACTGTAACAAGAGCCTCTTTTCTGGTGTTATATGTATTAAAAGTGTCATATACTTAAGGAATGTGTGTAATATTTGTGCTAATGTGTTTACTCCAAAGCCTGATAGGGCTGCCTATACACTTGGATGTAGTCTGGCCCAGCAAGCTTACAGCCCCACTAAAGGTTATGATATGGCACCTGCCCTCTGCTAAACACCGCCTCATTGGCATGGAAGGGTTTGTGAAGAGGTAGCTGAGGGCTTCTTCCAGCCTGCAAGGCAGTGGCTTGCAGAGGCAAACAAAGCTGTGTGGAGGTGACCTAGGTCTCATACAAAGCAATGTGGAGGTGGCCTATGTCTCCTGCATGTGGCCAGAAAGCAGTTGGCTTGGCTCCCACCACAGGAAGGGTTGCTGAGACTCTTCCTGGTGACATTCAGGTCTGCTTTCTTCTGGGAAGTGTTCAAGACAGACCTAAGCACCAGTTACAAGCCAAATACCATTTACCCACTGAAATCCAGAGAAAATGTACTTTAAATACATGTTTTCCAAAGGACTCTCTCCTACAGACACCCCACAAAACACCTGGAAAGATGCATTTTTTTGGGTAGCACCACATGCTCCAGTCCTTTCTTTCAGAAACCTCTCTGCTGCCATAGTGCCCAGCTTCTCAATTGAGGTACAGATCTCTTCTGGAAGGAACACGAGAGCCTTTCTGCAGCCCTTTGAAACTACCAAACACCCCCAGAGTGGTGGAAGACGAGAGGGTTTGGTCCTACATATGAAGCTCTCTAGGAAGTTTCCTAAGCAAAATGCCCTTCAAGGTTGAAGAATAAGGCACACTGAATGAAAGCCATTGTGAAATGGCCTGTGTGATCCACTTAGGCTACACCTGTTTCTGGTGTGCTTACCTCTTGCTGCCCAAACCAGAAGGAAGACTTTCCCTACACTTGTTTTTGAGTAACAATCAGCCACAAATCTCACTATTTTGTGAGCATTATTGCTGCCACATGTTCTAACAGGAGCACAAGAAGGAAACGCAAACCCATGAAGATTGCTGTTGTCTTGAGTAGATAGTTTAATTACATGACACGTCCTGACTTCAGTCCTCTCTGCTCACATTCATCCATTACTGCATAACTGCCAGGTCTATCTGAACATGGCCATGAGAGCCGTGCTCTTTCTCTGGTCAGAAACTGGACTCAAATCAGTATGGCGATAGCAATCTTAAAATAAGAAAAAATAAAAGGAAGAAATGCAGATCATCAAGTTTTTGTGGGGTGGGTGGGGAAGGTAATGATGGCTGAAGAGGTCTCTACATTAATCACTCTCCATAATACTCCTGAAAGTATCTTACCAAGGCATTAATTTTAATCTTTACACGTTGAACAATTGCTGCAGGGTGCATTTAACTTTTCACCTCTGATGGAGCAGCTCATTCTTGGATTTACAGATCTTCCTGTTTATCCTTTCTATGGAATCTCGCTCTGTTTCAACTGCATAGTCCACTGTGCAGTTAGTTCTGCTGAAAGAAATAAAAAAAGAAAAAAAAAGGAGAGGCAAAAAAAAAAAGTCACTGTTAGTATCATGAGTTGTTTTTTCCACTTGAAAGGGAATCTTTGCCCCTTTCATGACTCTATGTCTTCTATGAATCCCACCCCCTCGACAGAGCTTTCAGGCTTCAACAAAGGAGCTGCAGCTCTATTTCATCCTCACCAAATAAGGGCAACTTTTTAAACGTCTTCCCTGTCCCAGAGAAGCTTGTCGCTGCAACTGCCTAAAGACATGTCAAATTGGGTTAACTGCTGTCTCGTTATTATTGTAAACTGCACTGTCTGATAATCAGAATGGTTGAGATAAGCCAGTCTGCTGAACAGGCAAAACACTGGGAAATCCCACTTTGGGACAGATTATAGGAAAGCAGGGCATTGTTTCAAATGAAAGTCTCCAGATGGGATATTGGCAACTGTAGGGGATGTGACTGGCAATACCCAAGATGGTCTGATCATCAGCATCGTACAACATGGTTTTCTGCCTGTCTCAATGTGACTGAGAATCCCCCTCCTGCGAGGCAAGCGGTTGCCACCAGTATTCGAAAGATTAGGATCTGCCAATGACAAGCCATTTTAATTCCCTTGCAGACAGATCAAAGCAGAGAGATCGTGCAAAAGCCCGAGTTCCAGTGGCCCAAAATAGCACACTGATTCTGGGTTAGGATTAGCATCACTCAGGCTGCTCATTCCAGCTAATATGTTTGGGGAGCCAATCCTTACTTCTCCTTTCTCCTTCATCCGTAGTTTGGGGCTAAGTATTCAGGCGTGCTTAGCTACCATTTGAGATGCTCAGGTAAGGGAGCAGTTTTCCAGAAGAGCTCATTCAGGGTTGTAGAGTGTCTGCCACACAGCTCTAAAAACCCTTATGGAATATGTGGGCCACAAAATGTGGGACAGCGTGTGTGCAGAGTGGCAACTTGAGGGGATTTGGAGTAAAGAGTATGTAAAGACCTGGACCTACATCTTCCATTCCTGTTCCAAAAAAAACCCACTTCAAAGACAGCAACCAAAAAAGGGATCTACGAATCCTGAGCCACAAACCCATATAATTTCTTTCTGCTTAGGGAAGGAAAAGCTTTTCTTAGTAGGACCCATCACATTATTGTGGAAACTATTTCTGTCAGCTGGAGTGCTTATGTCCCCTATAGTGGGTAGGGACAAGATGGAGAGCAGCAGCAGCAACTTCTCCTAGCCTTGCTGTGTCCATAGATGCCTCCTCAGATGCTCTAAGATTAGGCAGGTGGAAGCAGTAGACCTTCCCCAAGTGGTCTTCTGTTGCCTTTGAGGCTCACTTGGGTACAGCCTGCCCAGATTCTTGAGAAAAACCAAACCCCAAGTGCTTAGTAGATTTACTGCTGTGCTCAGTGACCTGGTTGCTCCTGAAGCAGTGGGTCTAGCAGAGGACAGGCTAGAGGGACTGCAATGGTGTGGTACACCTACACCCCACATGTGCAGGGTTTACTTCTAATGCCCTCTATCCTGTGTGTGATGAACATGAGATGCCTGGAGTAGCCTGTGAAGGTGACAGAGGCTGTCCCTGGTGGCCATGCCACAGCTGGCAAACCGCTGTGTTAGTTTCCATCTTCATGTGGCTCAGCTGACTGGGGCAGCTGCTAGTCCTGGTGTCCAGAAAGGCCCACCCATGCTGGTGTCCCCACATCTGATTTCCTCTCTGTGATCATTCTGCTGCAGTTTGACACCTAGGTCACGAACATCTAAGCTACTTGCCTTCTCAGGGCATCAAATTATAGTTGCTAAAACACCTCTGGACTAGCTGTGAACAGGAAAACATCTAGTCGATAGCCAAGAACTTCTTTCCATGCAAGACATTACTGTAAAAGATTAAATTCCCACCTGCTCTGCTAAAACAGGAGAATTCCAGCCCTTTGCGTTTCCTATACATCAAACTCAATGATGAACCCAGAATATTTTGGCATATGAACCCCTGTGAACGGGAATGTTCTTGTTGCTCCCTGGGACCAATGGTTTGGCAAGTAAGAAATTCAGATCACTGCCCCCGGGGAACAGGGGATTTTCCTGTGCTGTCTTTATTTAGAAAGAAGCATGGAAAAATTTGGAAGATGTACGTGGAGATAAACTGCAGAGTAAACAAGAGATAGAAAGAGAGAGGCTGGGAGAAGACACTCTTTGGCTGGGAAGTTCAAATAGTCAGAAGAGAGAGAGCTGGTAGTATGATTTGGTGTGCACACGTGTGTGAATGTGTATGTCACGTGTAATTTCTCTGCTTTCTCCCCACTTATCCATAAATATTTAAGTCAGAGGTTTTGCCTGCAGTCTCATTGCCTTCTAAACCAGTCTGAGTTTTACTGTGGTAATGTAGACCTAAGCTGGGTTGATTTGGTTTTCTTCCTGGGTGTGTATGGCCAACATGGTGTGATGCTAAGCATCACTGCTGCCAGCATGGTGAAGGGCAGCAGGTACTAGATGGACAGTGACTTCAACTGCAGTGTCTGGAATGGGGGAAGATTAATTATAACACTTCCACAGCTTGAAAGTGTTAGCTTAATCCTAAGGCCCTGTTGATTACCTGATGTGAGGGAGCTGTGTTCAGACTGTGTAGCGTAACATAGTGTAGTGTGAGAAGAGTGCACACAAAAAATGTGAATAATTCCTTCTGCACCTGCCTGGGTTGGTCTTCGCCTGGGGCTGGACCCTCAGGGCACTCAGCAGCACCCCAGGAAGAAATATCCCCAAGCAATTTGCAAAGAGTACTTTTTAAGTGTGAAAAAGTGATTTGTCACATTGAATGGACAAACTTCAGCCTGCTGGACAGACCCTTTCTGATCTAGTCACTAGGGGGTATAATGCTTCTTTGTGTGAACACACCACTCACATAGTATTGACAGGAATTACATGTATTTGCAGCAACAGAATAATATACCCGTAAGGAAATTACAAATGGCCCTGAAATCTTTCACTGCACAGCCACTGTAGCTTCTAGAAGTCAAAGCTTGGAAAAAAAATTATACATAGTTACACTAGAAGTCCTAAGAACAGGACTCAGTAAGGGGGTTGAGATTCAGAGTCTGAGTTTGTTTTTTTTCTTTGCATGTGTGATGCCTGTGACAATTTGCGCCACTGCAATGGCTGAAGCTCAGGTCTGTGACAGGAGGTTTGGGCTGAGATCTTCTTGACTGTACGAAAGAGCACACTGGAAAAACTTTGAAATACGGAAGCCTCAGCCCTTGAAAAAGGTGAATTTGGTAGGTATTTGTCCAAAAGTTGTGGAAATGCCATGTCATTTATTTATAAAAATAGTAAGGTTTCTAGATCTTAAATCAGTTTGCCTTCTCCTCTTCGCTGGATGTCCACCTCCCAGTTGGAGCCACTACTGTATCTGTAAAAGCAGTGATTCCCTAGCCAGGAGACATAGTAACAGTCTGAATTCCCTAACAAGGTTAAATTATAGGCAGCTCAGCCTCAAGACCTACGGCAAAGGAGCGGAGGAAACCTGCCGGTTCTTTTCACTGAGCATGACACTGAAAAAGCAGTCTGAAGCCACAGCCAAAATGAAATGCACAAGTGAGCGCATGGTCAGCTATTTTGCTTCAAGGTCTCCAGGTTGCTGTACACCCACCTCCCAGCGGTACCTCCACACAGCACAGAGCAGTACCCTGGGGGCCAGGTCAAGGCCTCAAACTCAAAAGAGGGGCTTGGACAGGCCAGAGTCCTGCTAGCTCCCGTGTGGCACCACGTAGGCATGCCTGTGCTACTGATGTTACCTGAGCTACGGTCAGCCAGCTCAGTCGTCTCTGCTTTTCCCCACCATGGCTCACAGCACACTCGTCTCTGTGGCCCCTTGGCTACAGCATGGGCTGATGCCATCTCTCATGGAGCCACTGCAACTCCAGGCATGCACTTACTGGGGTAGAGGAAAGGTTTATACTGGTTTTGCCACCTTCTCCATGTCAGTCAGTGGCAAGGCCTCTCCTATTTTGATGTGACACCTCCCTGGATGTGCAATGAGGGAGGTTCCCAAATTCACTGAAGAAACCTTTGTTTGTTGACCCTATGGTACATGCAAAAGGGACAAACTAAAGGCTCAAATTCTGTAAGACAAAACATTAAATTTATGAGAATTTTCAAGTCAGCCTTATGATACTGACTCATGAGATCTAGATATTTTGGGCTGGCGATGTAGGCAAACCTCTTTCTGTGCCCTCCACCCCTTGCCTTTCACTCCCTCTCTGATTCCGGCTTAACAGCTGCATCAGGAATTTACCACTTGGGCTCTCTGTTGTTACTGCAACCATGGTTAGCCGATTTTGAGTGGGGGTCGTGGTTTGGGTACAAATTTCCATGGCTATTTTTAATCTGCATGAATTGCCAATAAACTAATAGCTGGCGATTTCTGAGTTACTGATTTGTCTGCATGTTCATAAGCAGGAACGCAAACTGGCTTCATTTTTCCAATTCAATTTTGCTTGCTCTTGTCCTCTGATGTGGACTAGGGGCCCTGCTATAACTCAATTTAATTTGAAACAGCCAGCCCATTAGGACTGGAAAGCTGACTACTGAGTCACTTATGTTCAGAACATTTTAAAATGCTACTCTGTCCTGGTCCTAACCCTCACGATGGCTTCATGCCACCCACTGGCAAGATGCAGCAGGCAATGAGAGTAAACATAAAGCATTTTTTTAACATGAGATATGCTCCTTGGGGGAATTTAGGTTAGATTCTGACCTTAACAGAATCTGGTCTAACTCCATAGGTTTTTGTGGCATCATTCTGAAATTATTTGTCTGCAGTGGAATGAAAAATGTTTTTTGGAGACCGACTTCAGGCCCTAGAATTTATCTCCTTGTTCACAGAAGGTGCAACTTGGCCCAGCACAGGAGGTCTGTGCAACTGCACCGGGCCATAAGGCATGGCTTGACAGGCAGCAAGCCAGTAGTCTTTCTGTGCACAAGGTGAATTAAACAAGAGAATTGTGAAAGTAATGAAGATTTTTTTTTTAATTGGCAGAAGCCCACGTTATGTGAACATATTCTAATTTATCTCACCCAGCCCCTGATGTCTCCAAGATGAATTCTTAATACACTCTTCTAGTTAAATTTTTTGCACCTCTTGAAAAGACAAGATCAATGAAACCACTGTGATTAAAGAAAGCCAAACCCCATGAAATTAATGGTAAAGCAGTACTTTTTTCAGACAGAACACGAGCAGAACTCAGTGCCATGGGATGTTTTATGGCCCAGCTGTATAAAAGGTAAAATAAAAACAAAACCAAAAAACAACCACCTAGTAAGGTGGGAGAAGGTTCCATCAAGAGCTATTGAAGCTGATGGCCTGGGCGTGACCTCTGGTTCAGGAAATCATCAAACCCCTGATGGCTGGACTGTGGATAAAAAACACAATATGGATCATGTTTTCCTTTAGCAGCTGCCAATAGCCACTGGCAGACAGGGTACTAGGGTAGATGGACCTCTACTGTAAGTGTGGATACTTTCTATTCTCTTGAGGAAAAGGTGGAGATTTAGATAGAAAGGTGGTCTTCATTTATGCCTTGTGGTTAACTCTGATAATATCAGAGCTAATAACTGATTTTTACATTATTACACTTGGTTTCGAATATTTAAAATGAACCAAAATATCAGTGATTTTTTAAATTATACAATAATTCAGTTAGCTCTCTGACTTCAAAATCCAGGAGCACATTCACGGGTCTGCTTCTTAAACAGTTTGAATTTTTTTTTTTTTTTTTCAGTGAAAGAACATGTTTTACATGCAGATTTTTGTTAAGGAAACAGTTTTTCTAGCTTTGGAAAACTTTTGAGGCTCTGTCCAGAACCACCAAATGCCCAGGTAGTCTTCCTCCATAGATATGCCATGTCATAAGTTCTTTGGAAAAAGGTCTTGCAGATCAGTGTGGATCTAAACATTAACCTAATCTCTGTTTTATCCTGATTAGTGGCACAAAGAAGAATATTCATTTTCTCTCCCTCTAGTGCCATATCTAGATGAATTTTCCATGGACCCAAATGGCACTCTCCTATTTGGCTTCTGTGGGAGTTAGACATCTATAAAGACCTAAGGAGTGAGATCTTAGACTTAAATGGCCTTTTACTGGCAGAAGTGCTTTTTGTAAGTGACTTTTGATATGATACAATTCCTTCCAAAAGATGGTGAGGATGCCTTTAGGTTTTGGCGTAGTTAAAGTTCCTTTTAGCGTCAATCTATAGGAGAGGTTTCAAAAGCTAAATGGTAAATTATACCATAGTCTTATTGGCAGATGAATAAAAGAGAGTTAGGTTGGCATCCTTTTCTGTTTTTCAGTAATCTGTGCTGAACTTAATTACCTGTAAATTATACAACCCCAGGGCAGGTTGGACAATAGAGAGGAAACCAAGTTAATACACATACACTTCTCTGTTAACAATCACAACAGTGATCAAGGAGCCTGATTAATTTTGACTTGGCATCAGGCAGCAGCTGGCATTTTAAATCGTGCAGCTTGTTTTCATCACGTCTCTGTGACTCAGACCTACTGCATAGCCTTTCCATTCAGCTGTCGACAAAAAGGATGGAATAATACTTCTCTAGATCCAAGGGGGGCAAAGGATGGACAGTGCATGCCGTGCTCAGACTTGCGTGGAGAGGATGGGGGAAGGAGCCTCTTCTAATGATGCTGGGCAGTGGCACGGCTGTCTCTGCCGGCCAGGAGTGGGGCACAGCATGCGGCAGTAGCTGATGCACTGGCTCTTTGTTGCTACCAAAATACCATCTGAGTCTCCTCCCTGCATGGGCTTCCCCAAAACCTAGTGGGGGAATATGACCACCACCACACCTATAATAAATTCCATTCTCTTTGTACCCGTTCCCACTGAATCAGAGCTGTGAGATTTGCCACAGTATTTCCTGCTTAGCATAAAACATGAAAAAGTGCCTTGATCTGATCTGCCAGTCTCAAATAATCAGTTCTAAACAATGGAGCATTAAGCATTTACAGAGACTGTGAGGGCTGGAAACTTGTGCCTTCTCTTGCTGGAGAGCTGGAAGCCTTCCTGCCTTCTCCTTTGATTAATGTAAGGCATTTATTTCAAGTCCTAGTTGGGTGCGGGCCTTAGACTCACACTACCCTAGCTGATAGAAAGGCTGGTTTATATCACTTCCAGTGCTCTTAAATTTTCCCAACTTCCTTCTCCTCTCTCATGTCTCTACTAAGAATCTCTTGGTACTGAAGTAGTTTAGCTTTGGCTGAATATGAGGATATATGGAGAACATTCTCGCTGACATATAACTTATGCTGAAGGCGTGGTGTAAATACAGTCCGTGTCAGTCTGTGATGGTGTGACTGCAATTCTGGCTGTCCTTTGGCCAGAGCAGTGAATTACCTGGATGGTGAGCTCTGTGCACTGCAGTCCATTGCTTTCCTCCACCGTGGTCTCTGCTGGTGTGGTCCACCAGTCACGGTTCTGCCTCTTTCAGAGCCTTCAGCGTTGCGTTCCTGCTGTGGGAAGGCACCAGGAACTGGAGGAGCCTGGGGAGAAAAGAACAAAACATAAACCACTGCTTCAGAGCAGGTGGTGATGAGGTGAGCGCTCAGCTCTACCTCAGCAGATCAGTCCAGTAGCTTGCAGCTAGGAAATGAGCTCCTGCCTCCCCCCTGCATGCTGCACCCATTCAGGTGGTTGTGTTGGAGTCTGCAGGTGCCTGTCTGTGGTACCTCTCACGTGGGGGACTGTGTTCAGGGCAGGGGGCTTGGCTTCTATAATAACTCCATGAATCATCGCAGCCCTTACATCATCAAGAGGAACATCCTCTTGGTGGTTTTTTTCAGTGTCTCTCAAAATCAGCAGTTCAGATGCAGAGCTGCGCAGTGAGGCCAGGGAGCTTGCTGGTAGCACGCCCAGATGCTGCAGTGGCCAGCACTGACACCAGCACGGTCAGCTGCTGCTGGCCCACCTAGCGCTGCCTCTCTCGGTTTTCTGCTTGAGTCACGTACACCAGCAGCAATTTAGGGCTGTGTCTGCTCACAGTGGTAGCCAGGGGCTGAGTGTGGTCCCTCCGCACCTGCAGGACCCTGGGCAGGTGGCTGCCCTTGGCTGGGAGAAGTGGCATTCTCAAATGTCTGGTTCCCTTCCAGGGTGGGCCCCTTTCCATTGACATGAGGGCACTGTGCCCTTGACAAACATTTATTTTAAAGTGCATTTAAACAAACTGGCCCTGCGAAGTTCTCCATGGCTGGCTAGTGCCTGGCTCCCCTCTAACAAACGCGGTAGGACTGAAGTGTTGTTGACAGGCTTCTTCCTTTATATCCTTAAAGACCTTGTCCCTTCGACAAAGCTCTTGCAGCAGATGGTGGAGAAAAGCACTGTGACACAGTGCGAGGAAGGGTGGAGTCAGAGATAGAAACTGGGGTCTTGGAGAAGAGTGCATGTGTACTATCAAAATAGAGATCAGACTGTTTATGGAAAGGAGCTATGGAAACCCAGCATGAATGCAGAGAACCAGATGCTCGGCCTTCCATTATTCCACGCCAGCCGGGGAATACATGACAGCTGGAACGCCAGCGTTGCAGGGAGCCTGTTGGGCCCCGAGGGCTGACGCATGCATGGACTTGTGCAAAGCATCTTCTGTCTCTAGTATCATTGACCAAGGTTCGCCCCATTCAAAGATCAGATGACCTGAATCATTGCGGAGTACTGCCTTGACACTGATGACTTTATTCTTGTGGTGTATCGTAGGTAGCTCTGCAATTGCCTACTGAGTAGGCACCAAGTTGAATTCAGTGGTCTGCCTCACCCTTTGCAGCAGCGTTGGTATGTTGGTGGTTCTGATGAGGGAGTGATGGGAGAGTTGGTCCAGCATCTCTAACCAGTGAGTGGGCTCCTCCAGGATACACAAGGCAAGGGGCTAGTCCTATTTTTTGGTGTGTTTCTGTCCTGCTGGGGGTTCTTTTGTTTAGTACCACCTCCTCTATAAGCATGACAGCCCTAAGCAGTTGTGAACGTGACTAAGAGATGCCAAAATCATGCAGTTTACTTTGAAATTACCACAGCAAAAATCACTCAGTCTCTTTTATTTACTTTTTAGAAATTGTGATTTTAATTTTTATTTTTGTTTTACACTTGAGGCATTTTGAAAGCATGTTTGGAATATTTCTTCTCCTGTCTCAGTCCTCTCTTTCTAAGGAATGTGGAGATATGGAAGTAACTTTGTTTCTGACTACAGAATGAGGTGCAAATAAAATACTGCAAAAACCTGCGGCCAGGCTGGGAGACACAGGAACACCAACTTTCTTATGCTGTGTTTTGAGGAGTACCACCAAGTGTCCTTAACACTAGACGCCTTGTCCGCCCAGAACACAAGCTGAAAGCTTGACCTTGCGTGCAGCCAGAGACCAATGTCTGATGCATGCAGATAGATACTTGGAGGTGTGCAGAAGCCTACAGCGAGAAGGACATCTGGGTATTATCTCATCTTGGTATCCTTCTTGCCCAAGCAGGAAATTGACAGGCTGTTCTGGAAGCCCTCAGGTGTTTTCCTTTGACTTCAAAGACGGATGTAGGTCTACCCATTCCACATAAATAGAGCAGAGCCTTAAAACCATTAAGGTCAGTTTGTTTGAAAAACTCAGTAGAGAGGTGATGGGGTGGAAGAGCTGGCACCATGACCTTAAATTTATCCAGCAAATATTTCATACTCTTTTTATCTAAGAGCAAGGTGAGCGAATGTGCTCTAGGGGGTTTTGCAGGGAGCATGCCTGGCTTTCAAAGGGTTCCAGCACCAAAAGAACAGCAGGGAAGGTTGGCTCTTCCAACACATGCTCTTCCTGCTTGAGCTGAGGCACAAAAACCTCAGTGGGCGTGGAGCGGAGGTGGTGGTGGTGGTGTGGGGTGACACAGTCAGAATCCTTTCCTGGAAGCGGCCTTGAGGACAGCTATAAACTATATACTGTGATATGTTGATTCAGAATAAACCCAGACCATGTGTGTAAAGTTACAGGGAGGTGTTGAAAAGTAAATGCCAACATCTGTGTCCTAAAGAAAGTGTCACTTGTTGGTAGAGACCTTGCAAGCTATCCTCTTGTGTGCAGTCGCTGAGCTGGGATCTGTAGTTGATGCAAGATGATATATGTGTGTATAATAAAAGAAGTCATCTCTCAGTGTCTTGGTGACCTCAGGGCTTCAGCTGGCAGGCAATGCTGCCGGGAGGGAGGCTGAGTGCTGCCCAGGGCTCTGCAGAGCAGGGCTGCACTGATCACATTGAAAAGAGGTGCCTTGCCTACACACCACCTAAATATGCTGCTTCCTGCAGGGAAGCATCGGGGACCTTCGCTGCTGGTCACTGCTGCTGTGAGCGTTGTCTCTGAGCCTGCTGCATTGGGTTGTACCTCCCCAAAGTGTGTGCTTGCAGTTTCCATCACATGAGCACCTGTAACCTAAGGGCAAAAGCGGCCAGGATGAGCATGGTGTGAAGGCTCACTGTAGGAAACCTAACAGCACCACCCATTGCACACTTAGCACCATCTTTTTGTCCTCCTTGCCTTGAGTTCTTCTCAAGCAGATTTTGCAGCTTCAGCGTGTTTATTTTGCTTTGGCACTTGCCAGCCATGAATAATTAAACATGATGAAGATTTTTTTTATACAAACTAATCTCAGTTCAAGGAAAAAAGGAAGCAGAGCCCATCTTGGGAGTGAAGAACTCTAGCAAAGTACTTAAGGCACAGATTTAATATGAAGCACGTGTGCAGTCCTGCTGAAACCAAATAAAATCTATTAAAGTTTTTTCTGAAGCATAGCCAGCTAATCTGCTCAGGTACACTGTGCAAAGGCAATGGGAGTTACTCACATGCTTAGAATTAAGCAGTGTGCTTTGTCCTCAGGTGGCTTAGGGTCTATGTGCTCTATTTACAGAAAAGTGGTTTCACAAACAGCCTGCACAAATGTTCTGTGCTGTCTCTAGGTGCTCTCACTTACGCACAGCCTGGATAACTGTGTATACAGATGCTTGGACCTTGTGCACAGGCAACAGAAATTTTATCCAGCTACTGGCTTAAAATGGGCCTTCAGGTGGAATTACATCTGATTTTCTAGATCCCTTTTTCTTTATGTAGTGAGTCTACTTCCATATTTATGAAGCAAGAGCTAATGCCACAGCATGATACATAATACACAGTAGCAGGAGGCTGAAAAACACTTTAAAAGAGCTAAACAATGTCATAATGAAAAAAGATGAAATATCCGTGAATAGCAACTTATGTAACCTTGGATTATTTTCTTTTTTTACATTTCATTTATAAAAATGAATTTAAATTTTTGGTGATATCCTTCATTCTGCTCCCAGAAGGTATCCACCATTCCTTATCAAATCCATTAGGTCCCCTAAGGTCCTCATAAGATGTAACTCTGCCCAGTGCACCATCCTCAGTTGCTTGAATGGCAGCTTAATCCTTGTGGTGCGGACCCTGGCTGATTGTGCTGTTGACAATACGTAAGTCTTGAAGCACAGGCAAATGAAAGAAAAATGGTATTAATACAGTTCAGACTCTGATGTAGAATATGTCCTGGAAAAAAATATGGGTGTTTGGAAGATTTATAGGATCAACAGGTTTGGGACCGCACATGGCTGATGGCTCTGTTTGATCTCAGTATCCGGTTGGGCTTCACCAGGCTGAAGGAGTGCTCCCTTCTGTGGGTGCAAACCTCTCCCCTCGGGATGCTGTCTGGGAAGATAGTCAGTACCTTGTGCTGCAACTGGGCAGCGGAAATGGGTATATATGCCTGTGGGCATGTCTGCCCTGGATCCCCACTGGTGAATGTAGATGGCCTCATTTGCGGTGCCCTGCTCATCCCAGGCAATTGCAAAGTAGTGTGGCTGGGGCTGAGCACGTCCTTCTGTTCCGGGGATTTCTGAGACCTCAGTTTCATTAGGCAGGAGAGGGAAATGCATGTTATCTCCCCAAATGGCACAAAGCAATTGGGTTAATTTGAAAAATGTTCAATCGTCTATCTTATCTCATCTTGCAGCTCCTTCTGCACATATTTTATTGTCTGCTTTGTGCAGGCACACTGGAATTAAAAGAGAAAAATAATCGATTAGTGTAATAGCAGGGAGCTTACTTAAACCCAGGCAGCTGAGAGTTAAGGATGAAACTCTGTCTTTGAGATACTCGTAATTTTGCCTAGATAAAGTGGCAAAGGGGCCAGTTCAGATCAGATGGGCCAGGCCTTCATCACAGTGCATTTCACCATGCAAATCAGTTTTGTGCCGTTTGTTTCTGTATGTGGTACAAGTTGGGAGATCTGGTCCAATCTCCCCAGGGACAGAGCTGAGTAAGAAAGAAAGAAAATAGAAAAGGTGAAAACACAGCCATACTGAAGTCACCCCACTGGTTTTGAATCCTATGCAGTTGTGCAAGGGGTGCCACGAGGTCCACTGCTGCAGTGTGGAGCATGGCAACATGTGCGCCAAGGGCACTGGCCTCCCCGGACAGGAGCCATCCTTCACATGGCTTGGAAACACTGAGGTCTGCTGGAGTGTGGCCCCTCTTTCTCTCAATGCAACTGGGATTGCCCCCCTGGAGCCAAATTTGTGTATGGCCTTGAGTTTTCAGATTGCCAGCACTAAGGTTACATCAAAATCGTTTTCCTGTAAAAGACAGAAATGCAGCTAGTGACCTTTTCCTTTCCTCAGAACAGCAGACTGAATTATTAATTTTAAGTGCAAATATTTATTATGCACTGATAACTGGGATTGGGTCAAAGCAAATGTGAGAGGCAACGAGAGCCTGTGTTCAGTGAGTGCAAAGCCATTGATTTAATGCAGTTGTGGATGAAGTAGAAACCAACTTGTTTTTGATATTTAGATCTCAAACAGAGTTCAAGACAACAAAGATAGTTAAAATGAATAATCTCAGTCCTCTGGTACTGAGCTCAGTTGCAATAATTCTTGGATTTTTGAGACTAGCAATTATCTGTAGGGTCAACATGATTTTGTCCTGCAGCATAGGCAAGCTCTTCTACTCTTTTATGAGTAGGCAGAGACAACTATTAACAAAGACAGCTGGACTGTTGAAGGCATTATTACAAATGGGTCTGTAGTCTCGCAGGAGTAACATGGTAGTTGCAAATTACAAAAGAAAAGCCCCTGCAAATTATTTCTTCTGCATTTACAGGCAAGTGGATTCATTATGCCACTTGCACACAACAAAATAAATGAACTACAGAACACCACCACAAAACATTCTGTTTTTCAGTTCTGTTTAGAGTAGTAACTTTTTACCATTTTATTTCCGAAAGTCTCAAGTACCTATTAAGTCTTGTAATGAGTATAAGCTTAGACAAATAATTAGCATTTCCAGAAGTTGTCGCAATTTTGAGTACTCAACTGTTAGGCCTCCAGAGTCAGATTTTCATAGGTGATTCTATCCTGTATTTTGGATGTGAGTCCAAGCTCACTGGCTTGAACATGAGATGCACATAGTAGTGGGCATTAGCAAAATCTGGGGCAGAGTGGATGGGAAATAGGCGAAGGTTAGGATCTTGCCATCTGTTGGCACAGCCCCACGTGTGCTTCTGTCTGGTCTGGTTCACCTAACAGCAGTTTGCCGTGTTACTGGCCAATGAGAAAGAAAGTGGCCATGAGGTTGCTCTGGAAAGGGCTGTGCCACAGCGGTAGTTGGGTCTCAGCCAGCTCTGTGCCACGTCCAGCAATGTGGGGCATTTGGACCAAGAGCTGAGAAACATGTTGGGCTCAAACATGCTCCCTGTTGCACTTTCCTACAGAGAGTACAGGCATTCAGACTGAGATCTAAATTTGAACATGTAGAATCAGTAAGAACATGGGCCCTAAGTATTTTTATAATTTATGCTTTTGACTGTTGAGTCCATCTAGGATTTTCTTTGCTTCATCATCAACACCTTCACCCTGCTGAGAGCTGTTGCGAAATGGAGAAAGGATGGCCAGACTGACCACAATGGTGGTGCTTCAGTTCTACTTCAAGTGCCAGGAGATGGTGTCTGTTGGCAGCTGGATGCCACCAATGTAGGTAATGCTAGTAGGGAAAGGCAAATTAGCTGCCTACATAATACAAGTAGATATTAAACTAATTTATCCTTAAGTGGTTGAGAATTAACAGGGACACAAATGCAGGGATAAGACTATGCTGTTTCTAGGGATGGCTGGGTGCTCCAGGCTGTGGAGTTCCTTCACCTTGGTGCAGAGCTGGAGCAAATACCACCGGGGACGTGAAGGCAGTTCTGGGTAGATCAAGCAGGAGCAAGGCAGGATCCAGGAAAGCCCCCCAGCTTTGTTGATAGCAAAATACCTGCAAAAGGAAACTCATTCAAATGTGGCCCATATTTTCGAACTCACTAAAACATTTTTCTGTGTCCTTTCAAGGAGTGAGGACAGCAAGCCTCCATTTCCAATGTGTTGCAGTAGGAGTTAAGGACTGGATCTGTTAAGGACTGTCTGGATCTGAGCAGTAGGAGACTAAATACCCACACTGTCTGTTTCAAATGAAATGTAATCGTCTTAAACATTTGGTCAGATATTGAAACCAAAGGATAGACATTTATCTCAATTTGATACTGGGCAGGAGAGTTGGTTATCTTCACACCTCTGAAGAATGAACCAAAAGATCCTTAAGCCAAAAAGAAAAAAAATCAAAGTGAAAGAATGCCCCTTGGTATATTTTTATTTCAATGCTTCCCATCATTTTCCAAAGCAACTAGAAATTATTTAAGAATTTCTCAATCTGACGAGGCTGAATTGTCCCCTCAGCTGAGCTGTGCTTTTTGCAAAAACAAACAAAACAAAACCAAAACCCAACAAAACAACAAACCAAACCAAACCAACAAAAAACCAAACAAACAATCCCCCCCCAATTATGTCAGCATCAGACTGCTGATCTCTTTTACAATGAACTGTGAAGCGTTCCTGTCCCCCTGTGACAGTTAGGCATTACTGGAATGAGGACCCTTTTTGCTGAGAGGAAGATCCTGTCCTTCAAGAATTCTCTTTTACAGAAAAATAAATTATTTTCCCTATTGCTCTATCTGTCATCTAGGTAGTGAAACAAGATGTTTTAAGTAGCAATTTTTTGCCCATGAGCCGCTGCCCTCAACTTCCTCTAGCCCTGGGAAAGCCCTAGTCATTTTCTTTGCATTTGATTGCGTTACATGGGCTGGAATCAATCCAGAAGCAAAACTTGTACACCAGAATAAATTTCAGCACCTTAGTCCTACCTTTTGTTCTTGCGCAACATAAAAACTCAAAAGGCTGGCATTTACTACACAATGAACTTCTTCATGTATTTAATTTTGGAAATGCTAAGAAGGCTTTCAAATGAAATATTCTATTTGGAAAAGGCCCCTTGCCTTGTTTTGATGAGGCTAAGACATTTCGGTCTGACCTCTTTATTTTTTAACTTCTAAGTAAAGATATAGCAAAACATAAATCACACAGGCCTATCATATAAAAGACATCACTAGTTTTCCATTGAAAACTATGGCCAGTGAGCAAGTAGTTTCCCTGTTTACTTTTTTGTTTTATCAGAGCAGGGTTTTCTGAAGGAAAAAAAATCACCTGGAAACTTCCAGTCAGTGTTACAGGAAACAACGTTCCTGTTGCTCTGTCCATCTCCTTTGAGGTCAGCAGGCTGGTTATTTATTGGCAGCTATATGTGACAATGAATATGCCCTTATGTAAGTCAGCAATTTCAGCTATTTCAAAATCAGCAAAGTTTACTTAGCACAGACATGAAATCCAAAGCTAACAGACGCTAAGCAGAATATAACCCTGCTCAAGCTATGATGACTATGATCAACATTGCTAGCCTGGCTTGTCTATAAAACTGGCTGCGAAGGATTTGCTAAGCAAGAGGAGCCCTAAGTAGCGCAGAGACCTGGCACAGCGGGACAGGGCTTCCCAGGGAGCCCGTCGCAGGCTGACCCTGCACCCCGTCTGCCAGGGACCCCTCAGCCCACCCAGCCAGGATGGGCAGCAAACCTCTGCCCACCCTTGGGGAGGCTTCTCAGGGCTCCCGCCCTGCGGCAAGGGGAGACGGGGCCTGTACACCCTCCCTGGCTTTATGCTGAAGTGTCAGCACTCTTCATCAGCTCCAGGTCTCAATGTGCAAAGTGGTAGGTGACCAAGTTGTGCCCTGTCGGTGAGCTGCCTGGTTCAGCTGTGCTTGTGAATGGCAACATGTGCGTGGACCAAGAGCCCATTGCTGTTGGCTGTTTGGTTTAAACTGAAGAGTAATTTAGACCTGTAAAATATACCGCTAAAATGATATTTAAACCAACGTGGATTAAGGTATATAAATAACAGGAAAATAGTACGTTTGCATCAGTTTCAAAAGAGTAAGAAAATAAAAGACCTCTCCCAGCAGAAATGCTCACTTTGAGGGGGAAGTCATATCTGTTGCTGAATCCCACCCCATGCTCTTTGTTAATCACCCCCATGTAGGGACTGTGTAGATCCCATAGGGTGACACCAGTCCCCGCTGGTGCAGTGCCAGCGCTGGCAGCAGCTCGAGCCCACCAGGGGTGGGCAGCTCTCTGGACGCTGGCTTATGGTCACACCGAAAGTGACTCAGAGGCTTGATCTGAAGGAACGCCAGGAGACCCCACAGTTACAAACACCAGGTCTGTGTCCCACCAGCTCATCCCACAACACGAATCTCACGCAGATGAGGTGTGAGGACACAAAGCATATTTCTACCTAGTGTGGGGGGCACAGAGTACAGCAGTAATGCTGCCCTCATGTCCTGCACCAGCCCCAGCCTTGTGCAGGCTGTGCAGCAGACCAGTCTTGATCTGGTATCAAGCTTGCAAGGACAGATTTTTTTTTTTTTTTTTTTAATAAACATGGGTGGGTAAAACAAGTCTGTACCATTTCAGAGCTCCACAACCCAGTGAAGGTGATTGATCTGAAGTAGGGGGCCAGCAAAACAGGTTTAGCACCTCAAACTCCGGGGCCAGTGACCGCTGGTTATTCCTAGATGTCCATAACCACAAATGCCTTTACAGATCTCAGCACTTAAAATTATTTGGTTGCATATTTCCTGCCTGGCCACAAGGCATGAAGGCCAGTTATCTGTTCATGTATTTAGATATGAAATCCCTTTATCTAGAAGGGCCTTTTGCTTATCTTTTTCAGTATATTATTTTCCCCAGCTGCGAGAAACACGGTTTTCCTTTTGAGCGCTGAAGAAATCTGGACCACGCTGTGTATTGAGAGGTATGACTGAAAGACGATGAGAAGACCAGGAATGCTTCTGTGTGCTAATGCCTCAGTATTGTGCTGACAGCTTTATACCCAGGCCTGATGTCCCACTTGTTTGCCTGGGACTGTCTGGTCTTTCCCTTGCTCTTTGCAAAGCTGCTTCATGCTTGTAGGGTGGAAACTCTTTGCCTAAATCCGGCTGTTGTGGTGTGGCAGCAAGTGATCCCACCACATCAGTCCCTAAAATATGTCAGGAGGCAGGTGTACATGTGTGCAGAGCACCCACACTGCTTTATTTGGTTTCATTACCCCACTTCAGTAACTTACTCAATTCCTCCCCCTTCTACCTTGCTCCCATATCCTGGGACAGGCTTCAGGGGCAAAATAAACAAGATTCTTATTAATCAAGTCTGCATGTCAGGCTTTTCATTGCAAGACTAGAAATAAATTACAAGAAAGGACAATGTAAATAACAGCACTTTAGATGGAAACTGGTCAGTTTTCTAGTTCCCAGACTCTGCTATGTGAGAGCCTCCAAACATGAAGCTCATGGACAGGAATACAGTAGCAGCTGAATGATTGCTTCACTTTCTGGACTTAAAACTGGGTGAGCTCTCTGTACCATGGCCCTTGTGGCTATGGCACTTATCATGTTGAAGGGCTGTGCACCCTGTTTTGGTGTCACAAGGTCCCATATACTCTTCCTTATCTTTAAACCACCACTTCCCCCTCCTTCTCCTGAGCTACTGTTTCACTGCAAAATTTCACTTTATTCCTCACACTGCACTTGCTGGGACTAGGGATTTTGGATCAAAATGCAAATGTCAGAGACAGCTCCATTAGGAGGTGGACTACTCAGGTTATTAAGGACTCCTGTATCTGGTTCATCTCTATCAGCTTGCTGTTTAGTTACTGCTGCCCCGTATGGGTCATTTAATGCTTGTGCCTATTAGATCTACATACACTGCATACTAAACAGTACCAATAGCATAAGGAGACTTAACTGTGCATGTGTCTTGTGAAGGCTGTGATCTATGGTGTGTTACCAGTCTCCTAGAAAAACCACACAAGCTGCATTGGCAATACTGATGACAGACTTGTAATAAAATGATTTGCCTAGTTCCTCTCTTACCTGCCAGCAATTATTAGTATTAAGAGCTTTGGTTTCACAGTTGGTCAAAAAAGTTCAGAGTAAACATTCTCCCACTGAAAAATTACGCTCTGATACATTTAGATGAAACACTGAATGCAATAAGGTGAAATATGTGTATTTCAATAAGCTTGCATTTAGAAAAATGAAAATTTATTGCTTGGATTAATTTTTGACCTTATCGAACAGAATATTTTCATATTTAGTTTTATATTACTTAGCTTTGAATTAACATGTTACAAATCATAAAAGTTTATGTTACTTATATTTTCACAGAATTCAGGTCTTGTCAAAGGAAAGCAACAATCTTGTTTGACATGATTATGGGTCTGGTTGACATAGGTAACTGTATTGATACAATAGTCGACATCTTCAAGGCATCCTGCATGACAATTTGATTAAAACACTTGAATTACACAATTTACAGGGGTCATGCTAGACGGATTAAAATCAACTCACTGATGTGTCTCAAAATACAATTGTCACTAGGAGAGCATCAAAGAGCATGCATAGGGCTGATTCTGATGAAGTTCCTCACACATCTGTTCATCATCATAAAGTGTTTTATAATCTGTATGCAAACATAATCTTCTCATCAGAGTCATGATCAAATTATGAAGATCAACAAATGGTCCAAGTATTGGCACTATGAGAAGCACATTGGGATGTCTAACTGCACAATTAGATCATTATTCTTGAAGGATGAATTAATCTTCTAGATTGAGGCTAGTATGAATTCATGTTTGCAGGATTTTTTTTTAATAAATAGATGTGTGAGTCTGCGTCTAAAGCAACAGCATGACTGTGGACAAACCTAAGTCATAAGAGAGGGCAAAGGACCTGCCAAGGAAATTTTAACTTCAGTGTGATCAAACCACTTCCCATAAGAATGGTTGTCAGCCCCACCCGCAGGTAGACCCGAAGGGCCATCTCTAGATCATATCAGTCACAGTATGGCCTGTAGATCTAGTTTCATTTGTACACTTTTTTTTCTTTTATTAAAAAAAAAGAAAGAAAATGAGCAGAAATAATCTCATTGTTTCTATGCATCCTTTTTGATAAACATAGCATCAGTTACAGTGTATGTTCTCTCTGACTTTTGCATGACTACATCTGCACATTGTTGAGCGACATGGAATTAAGTTCCAGTCCCTGGCTCTGTGAGGGCAGTAATCCAGGTCCCCCATCAGGTTCAGTCTTGTGATAAGAGTAATTGCAATGACCTATTTCTAACTGGAATAGAGTCATCACTGTGATTCTCAGTGGCATTTCAGTTTAATGAACTCATTCGCACTTGTTGCTTCTACATCTCAAATTGCTGCCTGAATATTTATGTATGGAAAATATGTCATCCAAAAGAAGTGCTCCGTACTCTCCAAAGAACTCTTCTTCTATAATTTCCAAAAGAATGATAAAGGAATAGGAAACAGACAGTCTGTCACTTTGTCCTTGTCCAGAAGGTCCTCATTAAAACCTGGATAATCGGCGGAAGAACAAATCCCTACTGTAACTGAGCCACACACAGGAACTACACGTAGGAGCTCTCTAAAACAGACACACAAATGCACGTGAAAGCATTCCAGCTGCAGTCTCATCTTTTTTCTGCCTCTCATTTGTGCAAGACTATCCTCTACCTTTGGATATCTAACTATGCTTTCTACTTTCTTTAGTAAGATACATGGGTATGAATCTCTCCATTAATCTTCATTACCAAGTCACCAGGTTCTAGGTAATGCTTTGAAAATCTACTTTCATCAAGACAGTGACAGTATCATCACTTCTGGTACTTTGGTCTTCTCTAATCTAGCCACGGTCACCACAGAGCCTGACTAGATTCATAGTCACAGTTATTTTCTTGGGAGATTTGTGGCCCAAAGCATTGTGTGTTCCACTGATCTGGCAACTGAAAACACTTGTTTGAGATGATATAGTCACCAGCTGGAACAAAGCTGTTTCATTTCCATTCCTGGTATAGGCATGGCTGATGAATGTAGGATTTGACCAGAATGATCTCTGGTGTGAGCATGTCACTAACAATGACAGAGAACAAGACAGGTATCAAGCTATTCTTTCCTTGTAATGAACTCTTCGATTTATGTGGCTGGAGTGAACAAAGTACTGTCTACAGAAAAAAACCCCAAACATCATCTTGTTGCTTTTCCATGAAAATCTAGTATCAAAGGATCAACATGACACAGTTGGAAGGAATTAATGCTATTTACACTGGCAGGCCTTGAAATATTCACCCTATGGGTGCCAGCTCCTTATCTCAGACACCACAGCTCTTTCCTGGCTTACCAAAACCTGTCTACTTCCAAAATAAAATAGCAGATCTTCGTAATTGCTTTTTCTTTCAATACAAGGTGTTAACTAGCAGCAGAAATTTTTATAGTTAGTATAGTCATGTATATCATACATACATGTATACCATACATGTATTTACAGAGGCATCATGGAAGCCACATATTATTTTTAACTCCACCTCCAGTTGAAATTTAAGACAGAAGTTATGTGCACTTCTTCAAAAGAAAAGTAAAACCAGGAGACTACAGTTTTTGGGTAGTCTTGAAACATCTTTAAGAATTCAAGCGAAACCTCAGAAGAACAGAGATGGTGAGGTAGGAGTTAGACTGGCACTAGGACTAGTGCATAGACCTAAGGTCAAAAGTACCTCAAGAAAAGGTCAAGTAGGAATCAATACAGAACAGGAGTTTTGAAAATAGTACAGTTTGTGGCTTACCCTTCAAATCTTTGTCTGAGGTTTTCTCACAGTAAATAATGAGGCAACTCCCATATATAGCTTGCTACAAAAGATTTTAGAGATGTAAACATACACTGAAAAGCACAAAACA
This sequence comes from Caloenas nicobarica, assembly GCF_036013445.1. NCBI lineage: Eukaryota > Metazoa > Chordata > Aves > Columbiformes > Columbidae > Caloenas > Caloenas nicobarica. The sequence continues at coordinate 17,295,533 of NC_088284.1, forward strand.
AGCCTTTCCTTTACAAAAGAAATGTTTCTGGTGTTAGGCAACAGCAACGTATGTTCTTTGCTATTTTAGTCCGTCTTATTAGCTGGGTTTCTCTTCATTTGGAACATGTGTTATCAGTGTTACTGTTTCTTGGAGGATCTTTTTTAAGTTTATAGGACTTTATTGTCTTTTAATGAGTATCTCTCATATTTGAAGTAAAAGAGCTGAATCCAGCAGCAAACTGAAAGGAGAGAAGTACCTTTAAGAAGTTGGTTTTATGTCAAAGGTAAATTACAACAGATGGATGTGAGTCAGGGAACTTGGCTTCTTATCTCCCTGACTAAATTTATTACATATAATTTCTGTCTACTATGCATATTCTTGTATCCAAAGCTGTGGATCAAACTCAGATGTTATGAAGTGCTCCACTCTATAAAGATGCAAAGGAAGTGATACATTTATTCAAGCTGCTTACAGAACCCCACAACCTTCTGTACCCGGTTCCTCATCTCTTGCCCGTCATGGATTTCCTTCACAGCAGAGGAAAACCCTTTGAGCTCGGTCAGGGGATGGGAACCTCATACTGACCCAAGGGACTGAAGGCATCCCATTGAGCAAATAGCTGTTTCCTGAGATGACTCACTGGTGTCTTGCCCATGGTATCACAGAGCAGGTCCTGCCGCTCCTGGAGTCCTCCTGGATCTTTGCTCTCTTGCTGGAGAACTGTGCTGTGGCCAGGGGTAGAGAAGTGTTGCAGAAGCATTTCAGGAGGTCCACTTTTGTTGTCAAGGCACAGAAGACAACATTCTGTTGTCAAGACACAAAGGAATGGTCCTGCTTCCCCTGGAGGTACCAGCCACAATCTAGGAACACCATGCTCCGTAGCACAGCTGCTCTAGACCTAGGATCTTGATGGCTTTCAAGGCTGATGTACAGGTCTTGCACCTGAGGCCTCATGGGGACAAGAGCCACAGAGATCCTACTAATGCCTGCCTGTAATGAAGCAGCTGCATTGAATCTATTTCTTATGAAGCACTAGTCAAGGCAGGATTAGCTCTAATTGCCCTGTGATCTGGTGTTTTATGCAGATATCTCACGGAGGAGATTCATCACAGCCATCAGACATTTGAAAACTGTGGCTGTAATAATCATATCTCTAGTTGGTTGGGCTTCACTGAAATTTTATAACTGGGGAGATGGAAGTACCACAGAATACATGGATAATTACAGACCAAAAAGACCACTGATTCTGTGAATTTTCTCCAGGATTGAGAGAAAGCAGGGCTTGCAGAGTTTAATCTGTGTAGAAGATTTGTGAAGGAAAACGTGGTATCACCAGGAAAAAGGGCTCATCTGGTTATATTGGAGGAAATACGACATCTTACAAATAGGGAGTTGTGACTGGACAAAAAAGTGATATCAGTACTGGAAGCTTTCTCCTGGGACCAGATGATTTAGTCTAAACTAGTGCGGGTAAAAGTGGGATTTTTCACAGGTGACATTTATCCTAATGGGCCATGTCTGTGTCCTGTGCTTGTGCTCCTTGGCTTACTGGAAACCTTAAGAACTGAATTTTGGCTGCTTCTGAATGCCTGAGTACCTGAGAGGTTTCCAGTGACTTGATCAGACCTACAGAAGGAGCACACACAGATCCAGCAAAGGGTCATGAGGAAGTCTCCTGTATGTAGCAATGCACGTGCTGCATCTGAAAGTTTCACGGATAAAATCCTGGACAACCAAACGCCAGCTGTTGAGCATTCTAAGAGGAAAGTTTGGCACACATCAGTTTGAGCTTAGGACAAGAAAGGCTGAGGAATTTGCAAGAGCAGCATCAATGGATGAACCTGTAACTTTGTCCTGCAAGGTGTTTTAAAGAAAAAAATTGCTGCTGGCCCACAGAGCTGCCATGTTATATGTCCAGGGTATGTTATGTGGCTGTGAGAAGGAGGCAGCTGCACCTTCACCCAGAGTTCTCATGCAGCCCGTTGCACTGAGCGGCCACTTCCCTCTGGTTGTATGGCTGCTGCACGAGAGGAAACCAATAAAGCATCATCTTGACCATTTAGACACTTTGAGATTGTGCTCTGCCCACTCAGAATTCAGACACAGATCTCAGACCTTGGGAGGAACAAGTTCATGTGCGTCAGCTGTGCCACAATAACAAACTGTTTTCTCTCAGTGTAAAAAGTGGTAGTTTCAGCACGAGCTAAGAGCATCTGACCACATGCATTTGAAGCTAAAAGTGTGCATGATCAGACTGTACTTCAGCTGGTGCACAAGAACTTCTCTAGTACAGGATCTCAGCTATACCTGAGGTCTCTCCCACCTATGGGATAACCCATGACAGCAGCAGGTGTCAAAGAGATCATAAATGAAAGACTGAGATATAAACATGTCATTCTGTCACTGCTGCACCTCCATGTGGAGACCTATGTTGTACAGTAGGGAAAGCAGAGAGGTTGGTTTGTGGGGGCACTGGAGGGCTTCCTGTGTGGAGGATGCCACAGAAATGGGGTTCTCGGTTGTGGGTGGAAAGCAGACAGCTGCCAGGGACATTTGTCTCCTGGTGAAACAGGCACCTCAGTATAACTCCGCAGCAATGCACGTTTAACCCATGCAAATCCTTTCCTGACCTCTGCCTGCCACAGAGGGGACAACCTGCATCCCCAGACACCTACGAGCAGGTGGCTGAGGTCTGAGATGCCACCCTCTCCTGCCTCCACTCCCAGGACCTCTCTCCTTTGGGGCTGAAGTGGAAGTCAGAGGAGCTTGACGATCCTGGCTCTTGTGAAACTCTGTTTAGCTGTTGCATGCTGGACACCTACCCCAGGCAGTCCAACCAGAATGTAGCAGCGGTGTCCATTTGTGAATGTGGTTTTGTGTTTAAGAGTTTCCAGCTTGTCGTAACACTTCATTTGATAAAAATATTTGTAACTGGTGACTGTACCAGAGGACAGGCAGAACCTGCGAACTGCAGAGAGCTTATCTTGTTCTCTCAGATGCTACCTACAAGAGTGCAGACCGGAGTCTTAATTAGTTATGTTATTTTTAAAAAAATATTTTTGTTAGAGCATCAGTCCCAGAATACTATTACCAACTTTATCCCTTCCACTCAGTACTGAAAGAAGGGTTCTGCAATATGTATCATATATGACCTTCAAAAGTTACAGAAAACAAACCCACATGCTCACATTCAGTCTGGGGGTCCAGTGCACCAAATGAATGTATTGGTTAGATCCTCTAAGTTTATACATGAAAGCAGAGCAGACCTCTCAAAGTAACGTGACTATGCTGCTCATCTAGAAAAAGAAATGTGTAAGTGTCTCAGAAGTTGTCCAGGGGTGCCTCAGGCAGACCCATGTGCCTTCTGAAGGTCTGTTAAACATTAGATATGTTTGTCTGTCCTAATATTACCTTACTCTGTGGATTGTCCCTCAGGAATGATATTGCCTTAAGAACAGAACTGTCAGGAGAGTCATGATATTTATGGAGGACCATTGCCATCAAAACTGTGTTGTTGTTTGCCCGCTCCTGTGTGTGCTGCATTGTCTGGCCCATAATGCTATTGAGGTACCTCATTCACATTGGAGGTGTCAAGCCCTGTGCAGGGTCAACAGGATGTGGTTCCCTCCTTCAAAAATGTCTAAGTCTAGTAGAGTGGAAAATGACTAGAAAATAAAAAAAAAAAATTTCCATCAACTGTGATTTTGCATGTATGTGTGAAGATGCACAAGCAAGAGTTCTGATCTGCAGAGGTCCCTTAACTGCAAAATCACCACCCCTGGTAGAGGTTATTAGCAGGTTATTGCTATATTTTATTAAAGAGAGAGTTAATGAGTAATGGCTACTACAACTTTCTTCGTCAGAGCATTTACTCAAGTCTTTGTAGTTTGATTAATTTCTTGTTTCATTAACTCTTTGGATTGAGGCTTGTGCTGGGCACCTTAACCCCCCCCCGCCCGCCCTGCACTGTTCTTTTTGCCAACTTAGCAGTTATTTGTTAACCATTTTTCATCAAGATCCTTACATTCATCATACTACTTAGTTCCTGCTGAAGCTCATGCCACCTCATTGCTGTTCTTATCCAGCAACTGAAATTCCTTTAGTAAGGTCTGTTACTTCAGTTCTTCAACAAACATAATACTGTTCCTTCAAACAAATGATCTTCTTGAATGCCATTTCACTGTAATTTCTTCCCACATGATAAGCTGAAGAGCAAAATTAGCTCTTAACAGGTTTTCATCTCCAGTTCTACATACAGTGTAAAGTCCAGTTATAGCAAAGTACATTTATAAAGAGAATCCACAGCTATTAAAACTTTATGTAACTTGTCATGAAGATTAAGGCTTAAAGTCTGCAGTGGCAGGTGAAACATGTTTCTAACAATAGATCTGAGGTTTTTTCAGTGTCTTTCTACTTTCCTTATTAGGTTGCTACAAAGCAGAATTAGTCTGTATGGACACGCAAATTGCACCTGATCTTCCTCACTTTTTTTCTGAGTTCAAATCTAATCCTACTCTTAAATTTTGCTTGATGTGAAGAAAATGTGAACATTTTTGTGACGTTTTTCTGTCTGTAATCTATACAGTTTTTGGTATCTGATAAAGCTTGACTTTGGGTTTTTAGCTGAGGAGTGCAAACGCAGCAGTAAAACATAAATAATGGGTCCCATTGACATGTAAACATAGTTAAATACGAGGTTTGTGGTTCGAAGCCCTGTTGTGAACCCATTGCTAACTGGGGGCAGCTGGACAGGCTGATCAGTGGCTTATCCTCTTGTAATGCTCTCAAGTCCAGTAGTTTCAGTGTTGATAGATGGGCAAAAAACCTTGTCCATTCATTTATTACTTAGTTCTAATAACCTTTTAAATTTGATAATTGGAAAATATATTATTTTAGAGGTAAAAGTTCAGCTTTCTTCCCCAGATGCAATATACTATTATCTTGCACATTTTAAGTGTAGTAAGGAACAAACTATAGGTACAGACCACAGACTACAATGAATCAGAGAGAAAGTATATTTTAAAAAAACCTAGAATAACAAGGCTTGCAGTCAGGAGTCAATCACTGACTACCAGACAGTATCAAAAAACAGTGGGAACTAAAATTTCAGCTTTACAGTTCATCTCTCTAACCCGAGAGAGCATTTTGAACAAGGTGTACATTGCATTTAGCCTCTTCTGATCATGTCATATAGGGCCTTCCTGAATATTTAAAATGTGTTTTCTCAGGTGGGAAACAAAATTATGAACAGGATAGCTCATGGGATTTCTGTATATTGCCTTGTTATTGACTGATGTTTTCTGTGTTTGGGAATGGGAGTATGTGCAAGGCAGAGCAGGCAGGCATTTTGTATTTCTACTGCCCGAAATTGTTATGAGGAATAAAACCACTGAAATGGGTAGTTCTGTGACCATTTGTAACTCTTGTGGGAGCATTTTCCATAGCATGATTTATTGTTACATTGATTTTCACATCAACTTGGGGAAGTTTTACTTGTCCGATATGTCTGTTTGCAATGTGGAAAAGTATTCTGTAAAAATATAGTTTGACTGATGACTGTATCTTGTATTCTGTAAAAATATAGTTTGACTGATGGCTGTATCTTCCTCTCATGTCACATTTGCCAGGACAGCTGACTGTTTCTCACTATATTTTAATAAGTCCTGCTTGCAGAGCCATCATAACTGCTGGAGACCCTGTTCTGTTGCAAGACATATTCTGTTTCCCCAGAACACCAGGTAAATTTTCTTTCCTAAGGATATGTTGCTGACAAATCTTCATGAAATCCATGAAATTAAGACAAAGACTGAGGTTCTGGCATGCAAAAGAAATGACTGTGTTTTGGAAGACACAGAGAGTGACGTAAAGAATGCTATTTTCAAGCCAGACTTCTTACGTGAAGCAAATGTTACAGTGCTATTACAGAATGTTACAGATGGGAAATAAACTGTAGGGAAGAAATGGTGACATAAGGGTGCTACAGCTTCTGCAGCAGGCTCCTGCTCTCTTGCATCTAGGTTGCCCCATCAGCATTTTTGCACACTTCAGGCAGGCAAGGTTGCTTTGCTGTGGTTGTACCGGGTTTAGTGGGAGTGGAGATAACTTTCTCCATAGCAGCCCACATCACATTTGTAGCTAAAACCATGCTGACAACACACCGATGTGCTGACTATTGCCCAACAGTGCTTGCACAGCTCCAAGGCTTTCTGTCTTCTCCCTCTCCCCCCTGGCAAGTTAGGCTGGGGTTCGACAAGAGCTTGGGAGGGGACACAGCCAGGAGAGCTGACACTGACTGACAAAGAGATATTCCATACCATATGACATCATGCTGAGCAATAAATGCTCAGGGAGAGGAGGAAAGGGGGCTGTTTGTGGTGATGGTGTTTGTCTCTGTCAGCAACCCTTATGCCTGTTGAATCCTTGCTTTCCACCTGCCGGGGGAAGTACTGAATGAATTCCTCTTTTTGCTTTGCTTGTGCGTGTGGCTTTTGCTTTCCCTAATAAAATGACATTATCTTGGTCCACAAGTCTCCTCGCCTTCTGTTTTTTCCCCATCTCAAGAGAGAGGGTAGTAAGGAAGAATCTGGGTGGAATTTAGGTGTTGGCCGGGGTCAATCCACTGCAGTGGTGCAAGTTTTTTTCCTTGCATGTAGCTGTTAACACATCAAGATCTCAGAATTCACATTGTTTAATTCAGGGATGTATAACGGAGCAGACAGCAAGTGCTGAAATGCATGGAAAATTACTTTCAGCTGTTTAGTCCAGGGAGTAACTTGTAGGCCTATTTAGTGTTGCAAAACCATTCGCACTTACACATCAGAAACAGTTTATACATGAATGTCTACTTTTTAATCCAGTAATTTCAGAGAAGAGAATCTAAACTTCAAATATACAGCAAGAACAGATTGTTCAAGTTTTGACTATTGTTTCTCAATTAAAATACTTCTTCTCCCTGTGGTAGTTATAATGTACTGGGGTTTAAGCTGAGCGGAGGGGAGAGAAAAAGGCTTTTCAGATTTTTCCTGCACATATGTACCCTACAGATTAAATACTTTTGTGATTTTTTTTTTTTTTAATAAGATTTACGGTAACATTTAAATAACAATTACGGTAGACCTGCCAGGTACACATGTGCCCAGCTTCCCTACAGAGACTTATTGCCTGTCACCCACACCCACTCAGCTCATGTTAGACGTCATTTTGTCACTGCCCAACACAGGCCCTATATGAGGACTCAACAGCTCACAAAACACTGTCAATTGCATAAAGCCATCAGATGCAGAGAAAATCCCCCTGAGTCCTAAAAAACCCAGCTTTTCAGGTGACTTCCCTATTTACAACTCCTTCAGTAGTAATTGACATTTCTAACATTTACAGAGAGGTGGGTGATGGTCAGTGTGACCATCTGGTTCCCTCAGGATTCATGACACCAAGACTCAAAATACGCAAGTGCTTGTGGAAAACGAATATGAAAGTCAAAGGGGACTGAATATAAAAGGTTTTCCAACATGAGCAGGTTTTCAGATGATGCGCTTTTCCTCTGTGTCGGTTTGTGGAGCTGAGAAGGAGAGAGGTCAGTGAATGTGCTGAGCTCTGGGAACTGCAGGAACAGTTTAACCAAGAGCAATGAAAATTCAGCTGCTTCTTAGAAACTTCTACGTCCAAAATTTGTTTTCATTTTTGTTCCAAAATACAAATATGTTCAAATTTCCTCTGAAATGTGAATCTTAAGTTAAATATTTTTGTCACAATGTTTATTTTTTTTCTGAATTGTGTAACTTTTAATTTATTTGCATATGTACT